>NC_142104.1:43977465-44320799 GCF_056152115.1 Neolamprologus brichardi | reverse complement strand
ATCAGTGATTTATGTATTCAATGATCATGTCAGGCTCAGGTCACGTCTCTCTAGAAATGTGTCTTGTTTTGACTTTCCTGCTGTGTTCATCTGCAACTCAGAGATACTTCTGTAGCATGATGCTGTCTTTTAATTCAATGAGAAAGGGTGTTATTAAAAAGGAATGACTCTGGATACTTTTTCAATCCACTGCAAATGTAGTTGTGCAGCAACAAAGGCAGAAAAGTGTGATCAGTCAATAACATGATCAATATAAGGTTAAAATTCTTAAAACTGTCAGTTATGCAAATGTCTGAGAAAGGAAATGCACTTACTGAGTCTTCAAAGAGAGACTTTGCAACCCATTGCATGCACAATATATTTCAAGTTGTGGTCAAAGTTGTGCATAAAAAATGTATTTTACTGTGGAACCCACTGAATGCCTGTTGGTAAAATACCACTTAAATTCAGGTAAAGCTATCCATTTAAAATACAGGTGCTGGTCATAAAATTAGAATATCATCAAAAAGTTAATTTATTTCACCAATTCCATTCAAAAAGTGAAAGTTGTATAATGTATACGTTCAGTCCACACAGACTGACACATTTCAAGTGTTTATTTCTTTCAACTTTGATGATTATAACTGACAACTAATGAAAACCACAAATTCAGTATCTCAGAAAATTAGAATATTTAAGACCAATACATCCTGGACAACTGTCAAGTATGAACATGAAAAGTATGAGCATGTACAGCACTCAGTACTTAGTTGGGCTCCTTAATTACTGCAGCAATGCAGCGTGGCATGGATCTGATCAGTCTGTGGCACTGCTCAGTTGTCATGAGAGCCCAGGTTGCTCTGATAGTGGCCTTAAGCTCTTCTGCATTGTTGGGTCTTGCATATCGCATCCTCCTCTTTACAATAACCCCACAGATTTTCTGTGGGGTTAAGGTCAGGCGAGTGTGCTGGCTAATTAAGAACAGGGATACCATGGTCCCTAAATCAGATACTGGTAGCTGCACTGTGTGCAGGTGCCAAGTCCTGTTGGAAAATAAAATCTGCATCTCCATGAAGTTGATCAGCAGCAGGAAGCATGATGTGCTCTAACACTTCCTGGTATATGTCTGTGTTGACCTTGGACCTCAGAAAACACAGTGGAGCAACACCAGCAGATGACATGGCACCCCAAACCATCACAGCCTGTGGAAACTATGGAAGCAATGTGGATTCTGTGCCTCTCATCTCTTCCTCCAGAATCTGGGACTCTGATTTTCATCAGAGAACATGACTTTGGACCGCTCAGCAGCAGTCCCGTCCTTTTTGTCTTCAGCCCAGGCGAAACGCTTTGACGCTGTCTGTTGTTCAGGAGTGGCTTGACACGAGGAATGGGACAGTTGAAACCATGTCTTCATACGTCTGTGGGTAGTGGTTCTTGAAGCACTGACCCAGCTGCTGCCCACTCTTTGTGAATCTCCCCCACATTTTTGAATGGGTTTTTTTCACAATCCTCTCCAGGGTGCTGTTATCCCTATTGCTTGTACACTTTTTTCTACCACATCTTTTCTTTCCCTTCACCTCTCTATTAATGTGCTTGGAGCTCTGTGAACAGCCAGCCTCTTTTGCCATCTGTGTGCAAGGTGCCAATTGCCGTCATTTGGACTACAGTCAGGTCAGCAGTCTTCCCCATGATTGTGTAGGCTATAGAACTAGACTGAGAGACAATTTAAAGGCCTTTGCAAGTGTTTTGAGTTAATTAGCTGATTCAACATTAAACCTTTTCACAATATTCTAATTTTATGAGATACTGAATTTGGGGTTTTCATTAGTTGTCAGTTATAATCATCAAAATACAAAGAAATAAACACTTGAAATTAGGGATGCACCGATACCGATACTGGTATCGGGTATCGGGGCCGATACTGTAAAATGTGCGTGTACTCATACTCGTAAAAGTTAACCGATACCATGAACCGACTACTAACTTATTTCATAAATCAGAGGGTGGCTTGTCATTTTTGTTGTAGTTTTTTAGATTGGCCACTAGGGGGACATCCCCTAGAGACAGTGCCAATAGTTCAGTGATATTCTGTTAAATTACAATGTGGAGACTCTGCAATAATTTAACAGAAGTGCTTATTTTTCACTTGAAATTTTTTTGTGGTCATTTTTATTAAGATATTATTTATTATCGGCAGAGAATAAAATAAAACCTGTCTTCCAATTCATTGCATTTGTGTGTGTGTGTGTGTGTGGTAGAAGTATCGGTTTTTGTACTCTGTATCGGCAAGTACTCAGATCCAAGTATCGGTATCGTATCGGTTTGAAAAAATTGGTATTGTTGCATCCCTACTTGAAATATGTCGGCCTGTGTGGACCAAATGTATACATTATACAACTTTCACTTTTTGAATGGAATTGGTGAAATAAATCAACTTTTTGATGATATTCTAATTTTACGACCAGCCCCTGTAGAAAGCTGGTGTTTCAAAATCAGCATTTTTCCTAAAAGACAAACATGCAAAATTTAAATATGAAAATAATACTGACGTCATTGCAGATGACTTGATTTGTAAATGCAACATTTTGGGAAACAGACAATTCCACCATGCAAGACAAAGGAAACATCTTAGCTGCACTGTTTCAACGCCAAATCCTGCATTTTATTTTGTAATAATAAAAAAAAGATTCACAGTATCTCTCCCAAAACAGTTAACTGCAAGTTTTTTAATTTTAAGAAAGCATGTCTGCAATAGAAATCAAACACACTGATTCCAAATGTTTCATGTATTTGAACAAAAAGAAACATGAGTCACAACAAACAGATCACAATACTTTCCAGACTTTAAATACATTTAGAGATCATCGTTTAAATAAATTCTCCAAAAAATATCTCTTGTCCATGTCACATATTTACACTGATCTTAGCTTCTAGTGATTGTATATCCATGTTACTAATTCAGGACTTTAGTATTCTTGCTTCCATGAATTGCTTTTGCACACCTGAAAACTTTTCCCCATTAACATGTGAAAGATTGACCTCATGCTTAAATAAGCAGCCTCACGGCTCTTTAAGTTAGGCAATTTCAATTTTACATATTGGTGTCAATACGTAACAAACACAACTGTCACAGTAACAGATTATGACTTTGTAGGTCTCTTGTGAGTTTTATCACAAAGACAGCATTTGTCTTATAAATCCTGCTTCTAATTGACACCATGAGTGAGACACTGGTCTGTGCATGTTTACTTTTCCTGATGTAGCACAGAGATCATCCTTTCTCAGTGCTCGTGTGCAATGAGTGGGGCAGGATATTTGTATTTGCTGAATAAAATACAGACAACACAAAGACATGACAACAGCAGAGAACTCAAAGGTGGTTACGCTGCCAATTCATCAAATATCTTAATGCAACCTGGTTCTACCAGACACACGATGTCTGGATCTAGCCATGATTAACAGTTATTGTGACTTATGCTGGAATGACAGGATGTTGTCACTAGAACAGATCGATTAAACCAGTAATATGAATATCACATTTGAAACAAGCATCAACACGGACTTTCAACACAGCGCTTCCCACTCCACGCTCAATAACTACATATGGCACAGAAACGGAGAGCCCACTTTTTAAGTGACAGAGTTTCGAGCGTTAACCTCGGTTGCAAAACTCTATATGCTGGGTATATTGTTGTGTCATAATAAAGTCAAAATATGTCTGCATAGTCTATTGTTGTACTAAATGTAATGCCATTTTAAAAAGATATTCTTGCTGCTTTTGTCACAGCATCCAGTAGAAGCTTGAAACCTTTCAATTTATTTTAAAATCAACCTCAATCTGGTTGGACAAGCAAACCAAAAACTAGCTGGTATGAAAGTTTGTTTAATTGTTTGGAATAATTCACAACTTGTTTTCATGTTTGTATAGTAGTATTCTACACTGTGCTGTTAGATATAACACAGAATCCATATTTCCCAGCCACCTAAAGCTCCATATTTTTTCTTACTCCTTTCCTTCCAAAGCAGAAGGACACTCTCAAAGAGCCATCGATGTGAGGAATACAGCTGAGACATGCCTGTTGTAAGTAGTGATTCAGAAATGTAAATGCAGTGCCTTTTGGATTCAGGCTCAGGTGTTGTGCAGTAAAACAAATCAGGGAGCGCACTGGAGAATTTGTTGTTTGCTTTTTTAACAATTATAATTAGCATTCATAACATTTTTGAAATCATTATTCTAATTTTGAAATCATAATCATGATCATTGAAGCACTTTGTTTTAAACAAGGTTTAATGATAAACAAAATGACAATCAATACACTGAGTATACCCATGGAGAATATCATCATGCACATTTACAGAAAGAAAATAAAGAGTAAAAATCCTAAGTGCAGGAAGAATGTTTTCTGCAGTCAAATGAGGTTTCTCTTTTCTACAAAACCACAAAAAACTAAATGAAAAAACAAACTTGAGGTGGATCCATTTCCATTCTTGGGCAACTTTTCTTATTGTAAAAAGGTTGAATAATGTTTTAATGCACTGAGAACTAGGTGAAGAAAATGCCCTGTGAACAAGTTCACAACTGGTTTCTGTACCTTTCCTTTCAGATGAGGATGATTGCATAGTCTCTTAAGAGATTTGTCATCTCTCCTATTCTTGTGTTATTGCTTCACACACTGTCAAACTTGTGTTTTAAATAGTCTTTCATAACCTTTGCAAGTGGTAGATCCTCCAAGAATTTCAAGCTTTGAAGGCCAATACAGTGACGGATTTTTATTCGACACAAATCTTGTAGAGTCCGAGGTTGTCCTGAAAGAAGAAGAGAAACAATGACTACACATGAAGGAGCTCGTTGACGCCTAGTAACAGGACAAAAACAGAGCAAACTCTGAGCAAAATGATTAGCAAGAGTAGATGTCTCGTTATTTAATAATCAATACAGTGACAGTGCTCACATGCCTCCATTAGTGCAACACTTCAAGTTTTAATTCTACTTTATCTCACATCATATCACAGCAGTGTTTGCATCCTACTGCACTCCAAACATAAAATGTGAAACAATGAAATTGAGAGGAACGTTAGATAATCAATCAGGGTGAAGGTGCACATAACATAATATTAATAATATTATCAAATTTTCTTTTTCTGGAAATCACTACCCTCTGCAAAAAAAATACCCATCACACACACGGTCAAAACAGCCGACTGAGATTCAAACAAAGGGTTAGAATAGGGAAGAAAGGTCATTCAAATAACTCTGAATATGGCATGGTTTTTCAGATATGCTGGAATCTGCCACACAACCATCTCTCAGAATGGCCTAAAAAAGAGAAGCTAGCAGTTCTCGGTGTGAAAATAGCTTGTTGGTGTTGGATAGGGCTGTGCGATATGACCAAACTTGAATGCACATAAAAACAGCTGCTTGTTTAAGTGAAAATACATTGATGGGTTTTGTTTTGTTTTTGCACTAATAAAGTTGTGGAGTTGTAAAGTATTTTGTTTCGTGTCAGTTATATCGTTATCGCAAATTTTCAAATGTATAACATGATAGGGCTGTGCGATATGACCAAAATCTCATACCCCGATATAATTCATCTATCGTCCGATAACGATATAAATCACAAAAATGTAACATTTTCTGTAAATTCTGTGAATCTCGGGCAGCTCGACTTGCGTGAAGTGTTTCCAGCTGCGCGTCGTGTAGCTGGAGTCGAGTGTTTTAACCGATGCATGAAACGATACATTTTTAGACGTAAGTTGTAACGGCGCCGTTTTCTTTGAGTATTTATTACACGGCGTGCTGCGGGGAAAAACCTGTTCTAACGTTTGAGTCTAAGGTTTATTTTTTAGCACCTGGCGTCTTTTTTACTTCTCATCTGTAAATAATCTGCTCTTTCACGTGATTCAGTTTATTTTGAAAAGTCTCAACAAGATCTTGAGCTTTATTGTGAAAGGTTTATGTGGAAAATAAACAAGTGGACACGCAATGGTTTTACTGTTGTTGTTGCTAACGACAACGCATAAAAACAGGCGCTTATCCGTCCGTAGTGTGGTTATATTAAATATAAGAGAAAGAGAGAACTTTAAGAAATTAATATAGCCACTACAGTGACCATCAAAACCATGAAAAATATTGCTGTAAACAGTTTATTTTGCGACACCACGAAACAAACGATAGCGTAAAATGAAACGATAGACGTTTTTATATCGTCATCCGATATATATCGTTATATCAAACAGCCCTAGTGTTGAATGTTTTTAAATATTAAATAACCTCAAATTGGTTCTTTCACCACATCCTCTGTAATGTGGTGGAACAGAAGAATTGCATCATGGATTTGCAGATGGCAAGTCTGCAGAAACTGTGTAATGCTATTGTGTCAGTATGGTGAAACAATGACTGAGGAATGTTTTGGGAACCTTGTTGAATCGATGCTACAAAAACAGTTCTGAATAAAAAAACGTGGTCCAGACTTGACAATTACTGATTCCTGATCATGCTTCGGTAAGAAACATAGCTATGTTTGTGGTATGATGTGCATGTAGCGTGCTGTTATGTTGTAAATTGTCTGGATACGCTTGGGAAGAAAAAATATTTTATTGCACAAAATGGCACTGATCACATCAGCTGATGGGGAAACATTGTTGGTTTTCCTGGAAAATTACCATAAAATTATGCCCTACCCACTTAAAATTAATGAAACTGTTCTGAATATCACTTATTTGTTACTTAAAAACTTTTAAGTACAATTTGTGTCTCCTTTCCTGTAACCCCCTTGTACGTATGTAAAAAGGGAAAAGCAGAGACTGTAAAAAGTTGCTGAAATATACGGACCCCAAACACACAATCCCAGAGCCCAAAACGATCAAGACTAGAGCCATAAAAAGGAGATAAATCAGAGATTAAATGCACGTGCCATGAGCCAGTTGATTAATGTATATACAACACTGATGAGACATTTTCACTACAGTACTATAGTCATTTTGGGCCTTCAGAAAAAACAACAGAGTAACAAAATCTGCATATCTAGTCCTGTAAAACATGCTGACATGTTTTGCTGTCGAGTAGGTTTTCAATCTTTTTTTCCTTTAAAAACAAACAAACAAACAAACAAACAAACAACTCAAAACTCTGGCAGTTCACCACTTACTTACTTTTGTACCATTGTAAGCTGTTCATTGGACCTGAATGAGTTAAATTGCAATAACTGGAAAAATTGGGGTGTTCTAAAACTTTTGACTGGTAGTCTAAGTTTGCATAGCTAACTTCAGGATGGTGGTGCATGAGATAACCCATTGTTTGTTTATTAATTCATTTAATGATATAAAGAAATATTTTGGTATCCCAAATATTGATACTGAATGCTATATCTATATTTGTTGCACAAAATAAAACAGAATATTGCAATACTATGTTGTAGCAATTTTCTTTCCTTCACCCCTAATTTTCTTTCATAGTTAAGAATATTTACTTTTTCCTCCTTTATGCAACAAACACAACATTCGCATATTCTTCACAATGCCACAGGACTTATATGACAAAGAGTGTGTTACTCACTTGTGACCTTCTGCAGGAAATCCAGACAAGGCCGGCTAATCCCTGACATGCTAACAGACACGGCCACCGGAGTCTGGCCCTCGTAATTCCTAGTATTGGTATCTGCTCCATAGGTGTAGAGCATCTGGGCACACAACACATCATCCCTTAGAGCTGACAAATGTAAGGGAGTTTGGCCATCTTCAAGGCGTCCAAGATTAGTGTCCGCTCCCCTCTGCAGGAACATGCGGCAGTATGAGTGATTGCCTTTGATGACAGCATAGCGTAGCAGGAAGCCATTTTGAATGTCAATGTTGGCGCTGTGGTCAAGGAGGATCCGTACACAGCTGGAGCGCTCGCGGATTATGGCGAGTTGTAGTGGCGTGGTTCCTTTGTCGCTCAGAGGGTCTACCTCGGCCTTGAACTCGAGCAGGAGCCGCACGAATGAGTCTCGACCATAGTGGGCAGCCACATGCAGCGGCGTCCAGCCATCGTTACTTTTTGCATTTATGATGTCACTTCGAAACTCTGACTCCAGCATCAGTCGGGCAATGCGCGCTCTGCCATGCATAGCTGCATAGTGAAGTGCGGTGAAGCCACCGATAAAGTCCTTCACTGTGGGGTCAGCTGTACAGACGAGTGACAAGAAAAGACGAGTTAAATGCAGCAGACATTTCATATTATATGATTTATGATAAGATAGTATAGTCCAAGAATAATCTGCTAGAAAGAACTTTTCATCAATTCGTATTTACGGTGCATTCCTGCTAGACTATTATACTTTAAGTGGACATGAATAATGTATAAAAGCTTAATTGACACTAAAGCCCTGCTCTCAAAAACTGACAGATTTAACAGTCTGTGAAGTTGGATTTAGAAAATAAGTGTTCAAAGTTTTTAGAACATGTTTAGTACCATCTTGTATCAGTACAGAACGGGACATTACAGTTTAATAGGTTTACATTAGTGTATGTTAGCTAACTAGTAGCTGAACCAAAACCTCACTGCCCAAAAAACTGATTCTGTCATAGCGCGGTGGTGGCAATGGGAAATCTTTCAAAGATAATGGCAGACGGCCAAACAGTCAACTTTTAAAAGTAACAACAGGGTTTTACCTAACTTATTTATGTAGCAACTTAAATGTTTAGTTATGGGCAAATTGAAGCTTCGTAAAACACTGAAACATTTGAAGCATTTGTGCTGGAATTGTACTGGTTTTGAAACAATATCAAACCCATCTCCACAGTGACCCCTGCTGGCCAATTTGGATATTGCCACATCTTAATGAATATTCAGTCAAACAGTCATGCAGCACAATTCCTAACAAAGCTACTTATTATACCAGACTGTCGTTAATGGTGATCAACAGACATTTTGGAGAATCCCAAACAAGCAAGAAAAATATTGAGCCTGTTAAACACGACAAGTTACGACTGTAATGAATGGTGTGCTTCAGCAAAATCCTCCCTCTGTTAACATTTGTGTTGCTCAGAACAAATCAGTTTATAAAATAAAACATACTGATGAGTTTGCATCATCACGTTTGTTCTGCACAATGTCAAGCAAAGCTAGAAGCTGGCATGTTTAAGGTTTTATTTTTAATTAATTTAAAAATATATAATTAAATGGAGAAAATAAATGTTTTCCTTCTTTATAAAAAGGTAAGATTTATTTTCACAGGCTAATTCTGACCAATTATAACAGTCCACTTTCTGCACGAGTTAGGACAGAGTGACCAACTGCTGCAGATCATGTGTGATGTCTTTGAGGGAGAACTGGTGAGATTGAGGTTCTCCACCCCTGATGATGCACCAGGACAAATTCAGCAGTGTAAGAGGAAGAGGAAGAAGAGCTCGCCGGTGCCAGATGAGAGATGGAGAGAACAGGAGAGAATATAAAGGCTGTTCTCTCTTTGTAAAGGACCGCTAGAAAGGTTTAACCCTTTAACCCTAACAGGTTAGGGCTACACCGGTGACAAGTTTTTGCAACGTTTCTTTAAACTACTGCAACTCTTGAATGATTTGGGCAATCTAAAAAAATGGCAACCGCTCATGAAAGCAGCAACTCTGCGCTTTTCAGTGATATTAAGTCATTACATTAATCCAAAGCACTGCATCACAGCAGCCCCAGGAATGCAAAGGTTGAGAGAGTGAGCGTGTGCAATGGAGTTGTGCAGAAAACTGACGTTTTGTTGGACATTTTTCTAATTATTTTATAAATGTGGTTTCTTTTTCAACATTTTCTGCCATGTTTTTTCCAATCGTTTTATTTTTTAAGTTCTATATATGACCCATCACCCATTACAAAATATGCACTGCCCAGCCAACTTCTAACATTTGAAAAAGCATGGTTGCTAGGCAACCCAACCCATTTAACAGCCTTGCACTTCTGGCCTTTAAAGCACCTGGCCTATGCAGACCAGGTAGTTTTTTGAAGGATGCAGGCCCTGAATTGGGGCACACCTTGAGACTCACGGCTGCTATGTTATCTTAAATCAGTCATCTGATTTGGATGCGCTAGCCCGTCATCTCCAGAGTGTATGTCCATGGTTTCTCTGATTCTAACAGAAAATGCACGATAATAATCATATTCTGGGGCGACAAAATGGTATCTGGATAAATCTTAAGCCATATGAATAATATCCCAAAACGTGGATTCTGTTCATCTGGACAAAGCTTTTCAGTGGGAGGTAACGAGCATAATCAGCTAGAGTCAGTAATTATGCAAATGTTCTGTTTGTGTTTAAGGAGCTGGGAAACCTGCAGTCATCTGACACTGAAGAAGTCATGGGGTGAGTGAAAAAACTTCTCCCATTGAGAACGATAAGTCCAGGTGAAAAGAATGAACTTTTGGGATTTCCTTACCTGGAATATTGAGGACACATTAAAACATTTTTTAAGTGTTTAAGGGATATTTATCTGAATGCTATAGAAGTTACTTCTTTTCAAATTTCACCTAACATAGCTGAATAAATGCCCACTTTTTAGTAACACAATGCCCTGTAGCATTAACAGCAAAAACATTTTCAGGTGGTGGGGTTGGGGGTCTGACCTCCATGCTCCAGAAAAACTCGAACACATCTCTCTTTTCCCTTGGCTGCCGAGAAGTGAAGCAGTGTCCAGCCATTGGCATCGCGGATCTTTGGCGAGTATCCTTGCTCCAGCATTCTCCTAACAGTGTATACATCCCCTGCTGCCACTGCAGCCTGGATCTGCAGCTCTTCATGAAGCTCAGGGTTCCTTCTGCAGTGGTGGTTCAACATCCTGTCACATTTCGGAATGGTAATTTTCATCTGTACCTAAGCTCTGTTTAAAATAAATAAATAAAAATCAGTAAATATATTCAGATGGTACATTAAGCATGACTGAAATTAAGTTCAGACTTACGGCCGTGGCTTTTAATCTGAAAAGACAACACTAAAATTGAAAAAGTAGTAACGCATAACTTGATGATAGAAGTGGCCTTAGAGCCTGTGTCAGTTTAAGGGTCGTTTTCAATAAATTGCATGATCAAAATTTATTTTGGTCTCACTCCCATTTCTTCTTGTTGCATGCTGAAGCTCCACTTGGAACCCTGTTAATATCCAACCATGAAAAATATGATTTATTGCCATTTTTCAAGTATGTGAGTGAAGTTGCCCCCCCCCCTTCTTCAAATCCAACAAAAGTGGTGTCAAATGTTTGCGCTACGTTTGTGCTGCAAAAATGTTTGTTTGTGCCGCATCATTTATAAGATAGTAGCGGCACAAACGTAGTGCAATCGTTTGACACCAATTTTTTTTTTTATTTGCGTAATGTGGGGGGGGTGGTTGACATTTTGACCTTTACATTTTTATTAATATCTTTAAAATGGTAGCGGCACAAACAAAAACATTTTGCAGCACAAATGTAGCACAATCGTTTGACACCACTTTTGTTGGATTTGAAGAAGGTGGGGGGGGCAACTTCACTCACATTTTTCAAGTGGTCTTAAACGTTTGGGTCTGTATCTGACCTGTCTGAGGATATTTTAATGGTTAAAATAAATTTGTGCAAAACCCAACTCATTCATACATTACAGTACAGTGTCTGCCTACCGCCTCAGTGCAACAAAGATCTACAATTTAAGCAGTTCATTGTAGATCTGACAGACTTGAATGGACATAAATGGCTGACAAAACACACAAATCAAGCACACACAGGTGGTGAAAAAAAAAAAATCAAAATCAAAACGTTAAGGCATTTTAAGCATAAGAATAGGAATCAAAATAATACTGAAATGGTGTACTAATGATGTTCAGGAGTTTTTAAGGGTTAACATTAATAATGAGTTTCCTCAAATATTGAGGAAACTCATTATTTGATCGAGGGCTGAGCGATGAGGAAAATCTAATATCTATATCTCACGATATGTTTAAATAACCTCCAGAATCAAATGTTTTTCTCAACCACATGAGTGCGGAAGGAAAAACTCCCTTTTAACAGGAAGAAACCTCCGACAGAACCAGGCTCAGGGAGGGGCGGGGCCATCTGCTGTGATTGGTTGGGGAGATAGAAGGAAGACAGGATAAAGACATGCTGTGGAATTAATATTAATAATAATGGATTAATAACAAGTATGACTCAAAGCAGAGAGGTCTGTTAACACATGAAGAAGAAATACTCAAAGCATCATGGGATTTGTTAAGTGTGGATAGTTAAAAGCAATAGCAAGTTGTGCCTTGTTCTCAGAAGGACAGCAAGTGGACAGGGATAGGTGAGATGAGGCAATGGAAGGAGGAGGAAGGCAAAGAGTGATTCAGAGGCAGAGCCGAGTTTATTTCCCACAGCTTTTGTGATCTGTTGCCTTATAGCGCTGTCACCAATCTTTGCATTTCATTATTATCTCACAACACTGGTTTAATCAGCTACCAGACTTTTTAATGTCTACAGTGTCAGATGAACACAGCCCCGCCCTCCAGCACCAGCAGCAGCTCAACAGCAACATTGTATCCATCAGGTAAGAAAGAGGCTACCTTTGCTTTGCCTTGTCCCCACCTGATAACAGTGATATAAAATGATGTGAATCCATATTAGATTTTTGAAGAATGTGGGTTGTTGTTATTCACGCTGGTTCCATGTGCCCCTTTTTAACTTTCAGTACCCCCCCTTCAAAAATCTCTGCACAGCTCTGCCTGAAAGAACAACGCCGTGGTCCCAGAGTCTGCCGAAAGGCGACAGACCGAGCAGGAGGTGTATTCTTGCCTCGACACCCACCTTTGTTCTAGTGTTTGTGTTGCATATTAATTACGTCACAGGACACTTGGACGCGTTGCTATGACAATGAAAACGCACATTAGGTGGTACTCGATTATAATGGAAAACCAGTTAATCCAACTCGAGTCGTGGCGAATCAAACCGAGCAGGTACTAATGGGAAAGGAGCCTATCTGATCTTGAGCTGCTTTTCTGCTTCTCAATACTTTCCCCATCGCTCTGGTTAAAGTTAATCTTTGTTTTAGGAGTCTAAAAATTGTTTTTTCAGAACTACAGCTTCTTTCCAGCTGATTCTGACAAAGTTTAATGTGATCTTCTTGTTCTTGAATGTAACTAGTAGTCTGCAAATTGTTCTGTATTAACACTGATGGTGTGTATTGATACAGTGCACATTGATGGGGTCTCCAAATTATAGATGTCAACACTGATGCACCTGTAGAGTGTTTTTGGTGAAATATTGTGAACAATGTTGTTACAGAAATAACTTTGGCACATTAGTTGTCTGCTGTGGTCTTTCAGTGTTGCAGAGCTGGCTAGTGCACGAATTGTTTTTAGGAATGTACCACATTGTTAATCTGGCCACTGCCAAATGTCTTACCATCTCTCTCTGGTTTATTGTGGGGTTTTTCCAGCCTAGTGATGGTGTACCTTGTATTCACTGCCATCTGTCTGAGACTTCTATTCAAAAATGCAAAACTACAAATACAAAATCAGCTCTATGAGCCAACTTCAGGCATCTGCTTCATTTGCGATGACATAGCAAGGAAACAAGCCTCATCTGGCAATGAAACTGCTTTGGAGTCAACTGTCCAGTTAATTTTGAGCATCTAAAAACAGGGTGTAAGCCGCTTCTTACTGTACTGCAGCTAGGACAGGCTCTAGCCCCTCCATCACCCTAAATTTCTCAGCAGTTAATCCAAACTCTGAAAAAACACTGACTTAAAGCTCAAAGTCTGCACTTGAACACATCTGACTTAAAATCCAGACTGGTGGAGTATAGATGGTGAATGGACGGGTTCTTAAATGGCGCTTTTCTACTCTGAGCACTCAAAATGTGTTACAAAACTTGCCTCATTCACTCATCCACACAAGCATGCTATACTGTTTCTATCTAACATTCACACGCACTCACTGACGGATGCATCTTGCCCAAGGATATCTGGCACGCAGACTGGAGAGACGAGGATTGAACTACCAACCTTCTGATTAGCAGGTGCTCTACCACCTGAGCTACACCAAAACTTCAAAAGACCATCAAATCAATTTTTTATTAAATTATTAACAAGTCATTATTGCTGTTGTGAGTTGTGATAAAAACAATCATTGAATTCAGTTTAAAAATTTGGTTGATCTCAGAATTGCACAAATAATTTATAAAGCAACAAACAAATCTTTACTCCACGACATTCAGAACGTAGGGGTAAAAACTATAATTTATTCATTTTTCTTTAATTCAGTCTTACTGAATAAAAAGAAGTCAGCAAGACTAAGGAGCTGATCGTGGACTTCACCACAAAGCAGGCGAGGAATTACAAACCCCTCATCATCAGTGGCACGCCAGTGGAGAGAGTGGACAGTTTCCGATACCTGGGTGTCCACATCACTCAGGACCTGTCGTGGTCCTGTCACATCAACACCCTGGTTAAGAAAGCCCGTCAGCGTCTCTTCTTCCTCAGAAGACTTAGAGACTTCCATCTGCCACTGAAGGTGCTCAAGAACTTTTACTGCTGCACCATCGAGAGCGTCCTAACGGCAAACATCTGCACCTGGTTTGGGAACAGCACCAAGCAGGACAGACGAGATCTGCAAAGACTGGTGTGCTCAGCCGAACGCATCATTCAATCAGAGCTCCCTGACCTGCTGTCCATCTACACCAAGCGGTGCAAGTCCAAAGCTAGGAAGATTATGATGGACCTCTCCCATCCCAACAATGGACTCTTCTCACTGTTGAGGTCTGGGAAGCGCTTCCGCTCCCTTAAGGCCAAAACAGAGAGAATGAGGAGGAGCTTCTTCCCCCAGGCTATTCAGGCCCTGAACCAGGTGTAGGACTGGACTCTCCCACACGCACCACCACACACTTCCTATAATTCCTATAATTTATAATCTTTATAATCTCTTTCTGCTATTTGCACATTTTTTACTGTAAATTTCTAAGTTAATTTGTAAATTTTTGTAGTAACCTGTAAATTGTAAATACTGTAAAACCTTTTTCTGTCATTTAATGGTCGGGCATTGTACAGCTACAAGCATTTCACCCCCATATCATACTGTGTATGGTTGTGTGTGTGTGACAAATAAAATTTGAATTTGAAAGCAGAAAACTTGGAATTTAAATAATATAGAGGCAAAACTATAAAAGTTGCATATATTCCCCCCAAAAATGTAATTATAAATTAAGTTATCTGAAAATGTACATGTTTGACGTATGTTCAGGCACAACAGTGGAATTTCAGTCACTTTTTTGCTTCAGCTAACAAAGGCTTAACCATTACTTGATAAAGAGGTCTAGCAAGTTTTTTTGGTTTCCTTGTTGGGAGAAATTATGTTGATGTTAAAAAAAGAAACAAAAGCTAATGTTTTAGATATTAAAATGTACCTTTTGACCAGCTGAAGAGAGAGGCTTCTTTTAGTCATATCAGAGCTGCTTTGCAGATGTACTGGTGCACACTGTGAAGAGCTGAGAATCCGTTTCCCTGTGGCACACAAACACAGTCATCAAAAAAAGATTAGAGGCAATAATGAGTATTGTGAACACTAACGGGCATAGTCAATTGATTATGGATACACACCATTTATTGTTGAAAACCACAACAGCCAAACAATAGTAATAACCAGAGAGTTAAATACAAAAAAATAATGATATGCATATACACTACCCAAAGGTAAACTTGCTAATTTCACTATTTTTAGCCAACCTGGGAAAACTTTGCAAATGAATGAAAACGTAACTATCTGTCATTACCTTAAACCTTAAAAGTTTGGCTCGTTAGTTTAACTCGTTTATGATAAACAATAGACAACACTGTGGCTTTATTTGCTAACATGACCAATAATACAAAGCACGCACAAGTATACAGATATAACTTACAAACGCTCGGCGGTGAAGATAGCTCATTTCCACCACCCCAGAAAGTGTAACGAAAGTGGATCCTTTTAGAATAACCCACGGTTTACGGCTGTACGTTTCTTTAGAAGGTTAGCTGAAGCTAGTTAGCCAGAAAGCTAACAAACTCATTCGCTCGTTTCTAATTTTATTTGGCTTCATTTGACTTTTTACACTATTATAATTGGGTAGAAATAAACCCCCAAACACAGCGTGTGTGGATATTAAAAGGAATTCTACGCCTTTATTGACAAAACAGCAGCTCTATAAAACAAAGACTTACTTGTCAGACGCTGAACCGACGTGTAACTGAGCCAATCAGCTTTCAGGTATACGGAACGATTGAAGTTGTCAAAGCTGCATTATTGCGTTACTTTCAGCACAAATACAACACTAAACAAAGAAGCTAGTGTCAAACTTTTATCCATATCTTTGTAGGCAATGACAAGAATAATCTAACTGTTCAACACTAAGACTTAATCAAAGAGTGGCTGCGAAGAGCTTCACCAGCGTGACTCCATCAGCAAAAACAATAACACTTCCGCCTGCAGACTTTCACAATATAAGTATCATTTCCACAGCCCCAAGCACGGCAAGAACTACCATTTGCAAAGCAGACGTATGAAACTGTATTTTAGGATGCGATTAATTTAAAATAAATCAGAAAGGCAAGGAAACGTGCATATATGATGATGCTATTCTGATTAATCAATTTGCAGATTAATGATCATAAAACTAACCTCGCGGCCCATTGTTAGTCAGTGGAGCTGGTCTCCATCATTATTCTGCAGTCAGCTGAGATTAAAGGAGTGGTTTGGATGAAGAAACCTTTCTCCTACAGAAAACGTCCAGTTTGACAGAATGAACTTTCTGAAACTAGACACATTATATAAATCCATGGTCATTGTAGTAAATAAATGACTAGTATTATATTCACTATTATATAGTTCCCACAATGTAAAAACAACAACAACAATATAAAGTTATATTTTCATTTATTAGACTTTTTTGTTTTATTTTGGTAATGCTTTACGTATTTTGTAGGGCTACTTCCGTGTATATCACATGGGAGATCCACGCGGAAGTAGCAGCGCAATGGAGGGCAATATGAGTTGTAAAGACGACCTGTCCACAATGACAGGGCTTTTTAACTGTTTGACGGGAGCGTACAGATGCTTTCTTGCGGGATCGTGTCCCCCCCAAAATGCTGCCGATGTAGCGAGCGTAATATACTCCGGCTTTTGTGGACCTGTCCACGGGAAAGGCAGAGAAGGTTCCCCCTCAGAGTACTGCGGTGAAAACAGTGCGGAGCTGACTTGCATGTGCATGTCTTTCCTCGAGAGGGTTTCTTCCAACCTGACGTCTCAGCGGCTGCATCCAGACGTTAGGTTTTATTATGCGGAGGTCCTAAAAGTATTGCTTGAAGACATGGATCTCATCACGCACCTTGTAAGTGCTACCACTGCTCAGGGGAGTAAAGACGTAAAGTTATCTTAATAATTGATTTAATTACCTTTTCCATAGGTAAACCGGTTCCAAGCCGAGGACCACATTATCTCACATCTGGCTGCAAAGACAGCATCAAACTGTGTTTTTTACCTTATCTGCAAATCTGTAAGTAGTCATCAGCAACGTTTTTTTGTTTCCGTCTCTGAGATGACTGAAGCGCTTTAGCCTACCTACTGTAAATCACATACTATTAAAATATGCAACACTGTTCATTGTGCATAATGTTAAGAATGGTGAAAAAAGCAAAGTTTAAAGTAACGTAAAAGGAGACACCAGAAGGTTCTAGGGTAAGGGTAAAACGTCAGCAACTGGTAGGTTGTAAGACTAAGACCAGACTGGCCAACCTGGACTTACAAGAAAGCCTATGACTCAAAACCTCACACATGGAACCTGGAGTTCATAGAGCTACACAAGATGAGCAGAACCCTAATAGTAAGAAAAGAGAGGAAAGGTAGTTACTGCAATCCTCTAAGGTCTATCAGAAGGCAACACACTGAAAATAGTCAATTGGGAACCATGAAAAGGCTACTGGGAAAGCTTCAACAACCCAGCGAGTAAGGCAGGTCCTGAGAAGTAGGTGAATGGGAAGAACAAGATCAAGGCAATCGCCACCTAGACCCAAAGGAGGAGATCAAATCCACTGACATCAAGACAACGAAGCTTCTTACTTACGCATGTAGGATTTCACCCCAAATCTAGCCTCTGAGACTACGCTGAGCGGAGGGAAGGAGACCAAGTGCTAGTGAGTGTCAGAAACACTATCCAGGGTGAAACAACAGAGAGCCACATCATTTATTGTGGCCATCAGGAAGATGTATAGTACCATATCACCCCAATGGAGCACTTTGCTCTCAGATTGCAGATTTACTTGTGGTTACTGGGATATTTAAAAGCAGAACCTTCAGGTATCAGGCACCTTGTCTGTGGACCCAGCTTCCAGCTTGGATTTGGGAGACAGAGACTCTTTCTGCTTTTAAGATTAGGCTTAAGACTTTCCTTTTTCTGAAAGCTTACAGCCGTGGCTGAATCGTGTGACCTTGAATCCACACTTAGTAGGACTTAGCAGTAGACTTAGGCTGCTGGGGTCCTCTCAAGACGCACTGAGCGTTTCTCCTTCTCTTACCTTTTTTACTCACCATCAACGGCTCTCTTTCACAGCAGCTTTTATCTGGTCCCCGCCCCGACTGGTCATGGCAGATGGCTGCCGCGACCTGGTTCTGACGGGTTGGACAACAGTGGAAAGGAACTCCCTTTTAAAATGAAGGTTGAAAGGGAGTTTTTCCTCCCCACTGTTGCCAAGTCCTTACTCATAGGAGGTTATCTGTTAGGGTTTCTCTGTAAAGTTTCAGTGTCTGTACCTTTCAGTATTGAGCACCTTGAAGCGACTGTTGTTGTGATTTGACAGTTTAAAATTGAATTTAAGTGCTTGTATGCTTAAATTTCCTAGGGATTTATCAGTCCTGCCTGGCAGAGGAAATGTGAACAAGCATTTCAGAACCCGTGGCCTGGTGCTGAATTAGATGCCTGTTTGTGGTCACTGACTGAAGTCTCCAAAAAACTTCTTAAAGGAGCTCATCGAGGTAAACGGTGTTAGTAATTTTAATTTTCAAGGAGTCCAGAATCCACGATATCTAGGCTATAATGGTAACAAAAATACAGAAGATTGTAGAAACTGCAGCCAGAACATTTTAAGATTTTGAACATTTAAATGAGTTTGTTATTGAAATCATTTGTTCTGTAGCTAGGCTAACTCCTTGGGGTAGAAAAGAGCCACCTATGATGCTCACAGGATGATGGTTGATTTTGCCTTTTTTCTTCTTCCATTAGAGCTCACGACACTTCTGGTAGGTTTCGACCTCACTCTAAGTGTTCTATGTTCAAAGCTGCTCCCTGAAGAGACGAAACACATGTCACAGCATTCAGTGGACTTTACCAGAAGCACACACTGGGGAACATCATTATGTCTACTGCTAGACCTGCTTGAGCTGCTGACTTCTTCTAGTTTGGTATGTGGAGCTGGCGTCCGTTTGAAGAGTCAGAGAATAACCCACCTTCACTCGTTGGCCCTCCTAAACATCTGCTGCTCCTCAGAGTATTATGTTAAAAAGAGAGTGCTGCTTCTTCTAAAGAGAGCAATCCTTCAGAAGGCGGGAGAGGACTGGATTTCAGGGGATGTGGCGTCAGGGAGGACATGTGGAAACTGGAGCTCTGATATGAGCATTCTAGCTCGGACTGTGTTAAAAGCAGCTTCTGACAATTGGTTACTGAGCATTCAAATGCAGTCTGGCGCTTTCTTTGGAGGAACCAGGCTCATTCTGGGAGATCAAATTCAGAACTGGGATTGCACGATGCTGAGAGCTGTCAGCCTGATTATTCTCAAGTCCATAGAGCTTTGCATCCAAACAGCTGCAGGATCAGGTGAGAATTAAAAAGAAATACCAGTAAATATACACTTGAGACTGTGTGCAGCATGGTTGGTGATCTATCATTTTTGCATGAGTACAATTAAAGATGTTGCTGAACTTTAAACCAATTAAATTAAAAACATCATTTGAAGCTAGGGATGCACCAATACCGATACTGGTATCGGGTATCGGGGCCGATACTGTAAAATGTGAGTGTACTCATACTCGTAAAAGTTAACCGATACCATGAACCGATACCAACTTATTTCATTAATCAGAGGGTGGCTTGTCATTTCTGTTGTAGTTTTTTAGATTGGCCACTAGGGGGACATCCCACACTAAACAGGCACAGGGTTAGGCGAGTGAGACTGGCAGCTCCAGATAAAAAAGAGAAACTGGAGGCTGCTGTAGCTAGGCTAAACAAAATGTCAGCAGTGTGGAACAGCCAACTTTAACTCAGGTTTTGGAAAAGCGATGAAAAATGTCAAGAGAAAATCCACGGGCAGTTAAAATAACAGAGGCTCTGACTCATTTTATCGCTCTGGATGACCAGCCAATGCCGGTCGTGGAAAACATAGGATAGCACCGTCTTCTCAGCATACTCGAGCTGCGATATGAAATTCCCAACCGCCCACACATCAGGGAGATAATGGTGCCAAAACTTTCTAAAGAGGTAAAGACAAGCAGTGTGTGTGCGATGTCAGTGCTTGGTTTAACGGCACAGTGGACTGATGATCCACGGGCAGATGAGGAGTTAGTTCGTCAATGCCAAATACTTTTGTTATTTTGTTTGTTTGTTTACAATATGGACACTCTGCAATAATTTAAAAGTTTATTTTATTCTCAAACCTAATTTGTATTTATTTTATTCCAAACAGAAGTGTTTATTTATTATTCTGAAAGCTCGAGACAGTGCCAATAGTTCAGTGATATTTTGTTAAATTACAATGTGGAGACTCTGCAATAATTTAACAGAAGTGCTTATTTTTCACTTGAAATTTTTTTGTGGTCATTTTTATTAAGATTTTATTTTTTATCGGCAGAGAAAAAAATAAAACCTGTCTTCCAATTCATTGTATTTGTGTGTGTGTGTGTGTGTGTGTGTGGTAGAAGTATCGGTTTTTGTACTCTGTATCGGCAAGTACTCAGATCCAAGTATCGGTATCGTATCGGTTTGAAAAAATTGGTATCGTTGCATCCCTATTTGAAGCTCTTTGATAACCGTGATAGTACTGGGTTTTTTTCCTCACCCAGAAATCTCAGCAGCACATTCAGTGGAAAAACAATGAAAAAATGTTGAATGTTTTCACTCCCCCTGACCAGTCAAATCAAAGACAAATCTGGATGACAGATGCTTTGAAAATGACATTTATTTTTAAAAGCATTTGATATTTCAAATGTTGTGTAGCCAATGATTGTAAAAAAGATTGTCAAAAGAGAGTTTTCAGGAAACACTGTTAAATGTTCAGTTTCTATGCCAGAACGAGATCCAGAGTGTGATTAACGTGGTGGGTGGGTCCTTTTACATTTGGAGAGACGCTGTTTAATAACAGATTAAATGCAGAGTTGAAGCTGCATCTACATGGATGTTTAAGTCATCCACAATAATTATTTTATCTGAACTGAGTGTGAGAAATTAGAGAGAAGCTGGAAGTGCCAGGTGGACAATAGATACCAATAAATAAAATGTTTTTTGTCCCGTCTCTCTGCCATCACCCCCACCTGGTTATGCGGCAGATGGCTGCTCCTCCCTGACGGAGTTTCTGACGGAGGTTTCGTCCTTTTAAAAAGAGTTTCGTTTTTCCATTCCACCGTCGCCAAATGTTTACTCAAAGCAGGCTGTTTGATTGCTGCAGTTTTCTTTGTATTATTGTAGGGTCTTTACCTTTGATTGCTTTCTCTAAACAGGCCAGGTTTACCCAGAACGTTTACCAATTATCTTAAAAGCCTTTATATCCTTTCTGCTTTGACTTAGGCGTATGATTATCTTCTTAACACAGAAGTGAAGACTGCAACAGAGGTTCATGCACACCTGCAGAGTCTGTGGGGCTTCCTGAGGCAGTACAGTTTCAAACAGAGAGAGCTCACTCATCTCTGCTGCTGGATCAGCATGCTGTTTGGAGAACAGGACGATGACATGATGGAGGCAGCTAAAGCTCTGCTCTGCATATTTCTTCATTACAGGTAAAACAGATTTAGGTATAATATAAAAACTGTAATGGTAAAGAGGTCCTGATGTTATTTTACCATCTTTAAAGATACTTAAAACTTCTACACATGTAAAAGTATTCAGATTTAAAATATATATGTGTGTGTTTCTGTCACTGTTTACTGATACTTCACTGTCTTTAACTTTACCAGTAGAGACAAATTCAAATAAGCTGTTAGTGTTTACGTGATCTGTTCTGATTCGATTTTTCTCTCATTTTTAGACGGATTTCTGGGATGGATGAATTTGCAGTGCTGGAGTCGGCCTGTGCATCTGGCTTTAACCCTCACTGTCACTTTGTGCTTCTGCTTCAGAGCATGTCCTTTGACTACAGCGTCCTCCTAGACTTTCTGATCTCAGCTGAAACCTGCTTTCTGGAGTACTTTGTGCAGTACTTGAAATGCCTCCGAGATGATTGGCAGGGCTTCGCTGCAGCATGTGGACGTATCACTATGTCAGACTGTTGTCTTTCACAGCAGAAGAAGTTAGGCGCCGATAGGTCAACATTGAAATGTAAAGGAGAGTCAGATGAAGCAGAATCTGGTTCCTGTGTTATTCCACCAGCTGGAAGGCTAGGTGTGGCTTCAGAGCGTCGCCTTGTAGAGTATGATACTTCTGATGAGTCTGATTCTGAGAATACAGTGGAATCTGTCTGTGCCTTGAATGGGAAACAATATAAGTCAGCAGCTTTACTGAGTCCAAGACCGGAAGGATTATTACAGCCAGTGTTGCAGCCAGCCGCAAACATGGCATCTCTGTCAGGGCAGCTTCCTGGTGAAATATCAGTCAGAGCAGTCCATTGTTTGTCACAGCTTAGAGAGGTGGTAACGAGGCTGCACACAAAGAAGCTCTTCCCATATAACCCTTCGTCACTCTTAAAGCTCCTAGCGCAAGTAGAGAGCTGTTCAGAGTAAATCATAAGGATCACTAGTTTCAATGATTTTGTTTGTTTGCTGATGTGGTGTGCACTTCCAGTTCCTGCTGTTGCACATATAAAAATATTATTGTCAATATTATAAATATTCATCCCTTTATCTGTATTTACATTTTGTGTTTCACTACCTGTCATAATTTTATGTGAAGCAATTGTTTTATATTTCTAAGTACAAACTGTTTCATTGACAGTGTTAAATTTAGTGCTCAGTCTTTAAAAAAATATTGCCATGTCTTACCATTATCATGTCATTAAGTAACAAAGTGTCAAATTGTTTCTGAAGCTATACCATAGGGTGGCAGCAGAGGACTTTTAAGTGCATCTCAGAAGGCAATTTTAATGTCACACTGGGGTGGATGTACCTCAGGAGGTTTTGGTCCCTGGCTGATCCAGTTTGTTTGAAAGTGTGATGGACCTCGCAGTGAAGGAAACTTAGGCACAGGTTAAAGTCCAAAAAAACCATAATTGGTTAAATCCTGCAAAAAGAATCAAGATCTTGGGCCCATAAAAGAGGTCAAAATAACAGAACTCTCCTCAAAGTTGACAACACGACTGATAACTCAAACAAACTGATCTCACTTAACGAGACAAAGGGGAAACTTAAATAGTGGCTGATCAGCCCACAAAAACAGGAGAAGGGGTAAAACACACAAAACCTAACTAAACCTAACATAATGAACTCCAATTCCCCCCCATGGTCCCGACTATGGCATGAACCAATTAGCAGTCTTCCTTTAAAGCTGGCTCCGCCCCTTTTCCATCTCTTGGCTCCTTAATCAAGGGACTGGAACAGCTGCAACTAACTCAGAAAACAAAAGATTAATCACACATAACAGTGTAAACTAAAATGTGCACACTTGTTTTAGAATGCACTGTTATGTGAATTAACTCTAAACAAAAACCAGTTATTTATTGTCCTGTAAATTAATTCCTATATTTAAAGAAAGACAAATGTGAATGCAGTGTTACTTATAAGCCTCTACACTAACATGGTGGGTATTACCACTGTGTGGCTGTAAGTGCAGCCATCACAGAAAGATACCAAAGTTGTTCACAGATGCATCCATCAGGGTCTAAATGTTGGATACAGAATGATCTGACTCATGAATTATCCCAGCTTTTATAAAGTGCTTTATAGTCCATTTACCATTCACTCCCAGAGCTGCTGTCTATTCTTTTTTTATTGTAGAGCAGTTTTGCTCTACGATTATGGCTGTCGAAGAGAACCTAAATGCATCTTTAACTCTTATATGATTCTGGGCACATTTTGTGCCCTTCCAAGATTTAATTTTTGTGCTATTTTGGCTGTGCTGAATGAATAAAACCCCATATTTGCTAGTAGATATAATTTTTTATTTTCATTTTAGAATTGTTGTCTCAGCCATGCAAAAGCCGCCACAGTTTATCTTCCGGCCAAAACATGTCCCATTTAAACAAGTAAAAATACAATTTTTGATCCCAAATCAACTAAGGAATTCCTTTATGCTAAGATTTCATTTTTGACAACTTGCCTTTAATGTTTTGTTTTTATATTTGTCCAACCAAATGGGTGTCTTGCTAATGAAATGATGAACGTGTCCTGCTCATGATGTTAGATAATTTTGTGTGTGCAAGTCTTTATTTCTTAGAAGGCCACACTGTGTGTTATAAACTAATTCAATAAGAATTACTGATAGGTGACCTTTCAGAGCTTCAAAGATATCTCAGCAGCAAGAACCAAAGCTCGGGTAATTTATGCAACTGCACTGCAGCCATGGTTAGAAGTATGAGCAGTACTGCAGGAGCACTCTGCAAGAAGATGGCAAGACTTTACAGCATAGAGGAGCCTCTGGAAAAGACACATCATACTCCTCCGGGCTACATGGAGAAGGCCTCGGACGTAGAAACAGACCAGCTGGAGTCCAACTCTGACTCATCTGAAGGTGAGAGTGAAAAAGATGGTTGAAGCAGTCACCGGATGGACTCCTTATCCCCATATTTTGGTCTTCAACAAAGACTGCAATGCTCTACTACCTCCCAGTAGCCAAAGGTTTGCACTGCTGCTGATGGATGAAATCCTGCAGCAAATTGTGGCCATGCTAAAACCTTGAATGGGAAACACTTAGTGGCTTATGTAGGGATGCTCATTTTTGACGGTGTTTACAGGGCAAAACTCTTCTTCTTTAAAAGGGTAAAATCCAAAAACTATAATATTTGATATTTATATTTCAGGCTGAAGTAGTTTTAAAAGACCATTGGTCATTGGTTTTCAAGATGGCAGCTTGAAGTGAGGTTGTACTAGGGAGTGCTGGTACACCAGTTCGCTGATTCTACACCCATAACTTTATAAATGCAATTTATTACAAGTTACTACAGTGACATTTATTATCTGTAAGACTGGGCTGAGCATTAGCAGCTAATTTTTGGGACAGTCTGACAACATGCCGTGAAGGAAAGTTGTAATACCCAACACTGTGGGGGACCCCAACTTGCAGAGCGGAGAGGCAAATGAGGGAACTAGTATGGGAACTGATGCAGAGTTGAATATTGGAACACATCCATTAGTTTGTGAGGTGATTCAGGAAGTAACTGTGAACCTCTGTGAAGTCATTGAAGATAAACTCGAGCCGGGTCTCCCTGCTATTTACAAGCACAAGGGAAACAACTGGAGGACCATGAGAAGCACAGAAAGGAAGCGGACGCCCGGATCTTGGCTATGGCGGATGTCACGACGGTGACTCTGGGCAAGCTCCAATCATTGAAGAAGTGGGTAGAGGAGCTAGCACAGCATGCTGATGACTTGGAAAATACAGGGTGGGCCGTTTATATGGATACACCGTAATAAAATGGGAATGGTTGGTGATATTAAAGTCCTGTTTGTGGCACATTAGTATATGTGAGGGGGCAAATTCCTCAATCGTGGCTCAAGAGTTGGGAGTTCGCCTTGTAATCTGAAGATTGCCGGTTCGAGCCCCAGCTTGGACAGTCTCGTTCGTTGTGTCCTTGGGCAAGACACTTCACCTGTTGCCTACTGGTGGTGGTCAGAGGACCCGGTGGCGCCAATGTCCGGCAGCCTCGCCTCAGTCAGTGCGCCCCAGGGTGGCTGTGGCTACAATGTAGCTGCCATCACCAGTGTGTGAATGTGAGAGTGAATGGGTGGATGACTGGTTGTGTAAAGCGCTTTGGGGTCCTTAGGAACTAGAAAAGCGCTATACAAATACAGGCTATTTACCATTTACCAAGATGGGTGGTGACCATGGTGGACATTTAGAAGTCGGCCATCTTGGATACAACTTTTGTTTTTTCAATAGGAAGAGGGTCATGTGACACATCAAACTTATTGGTAATGTCACAAGAAAAACAATGGTGTGCTTGGTTTCAGCGTAACTTTATTCTTTCATGAGTTATTTACAAGTTTCTGACCACTTATAAAATGTGTTCAATGTGCTGCCCATTGTGTTGGATTGTCAATGCAACCCTCTTCTCCTACTCTTCACACACTGATAACACCGCAGGAGAAATGCCAGCACAGGCATCCAGTATCCGTAGTTTCAGGTGCTGCACATCTCGTATCTTCACACCATAGACAATTGCCTTCAGATGACCCCAAAGATAAAAGTCTAAGGGGGTCAGATTGGGAGACCTTGGGGGCCATTCAACTGGCCCACGACGACCAATCCACTTTCCAGGAAACTGTTCATCTAGGAATGCTCGGACCTGGCACCCATAATGTGGTGGTGCACCATCTTGCTGGAAAAACTCAGGGAACGTGCCAGCTTCAGTGCACAAAGAGGGAAACACATCATCATGTAGCAATTTCAAATATCCAGTGGCCTTGAGGTTTCCATTGATGAAGAATGGACCCACTATCGTTGTGCCCCATATACCACACCAAACCATCACTTTTGTTGTTCCAACAGTCTTGGAGGGATCCATCCAATGTGGGTTAGTGTCAGACCAATAGCGGTGGTTCTTCACCATTCACATAAAAGTTTGCCTCATCACTGAACAAAATCTTCTGCGTGAACTGAGGGTCCTGTTCCAGTTTTTGTTTTCGTTGAGAAGCTGCAGTAGCTGGAGTTTGTAAGGGTGCCATTTGTGAGTAGCTAATATCCGCCGAAGGGATGTTCGAGTAATGCCACTCTCCAGTGACATGCGGCGAGTGCTACGCTGTGGGTTCTTGCTGAATGAAGCTAGGACAGCCACTGATGTTTCTTCATTAGTGACAGTTTTCTTGCGTCCACATTTTGGTAAATCCAACACTGAACCAGTTTCACGAAACTTAGCAAGCAGTTTGCTAACTGTAGCATGGGAGATGGGTGGTCTCGTAGGGTGTCTTGCATTGAAATCTGCTGCAATGACCCGGTTACTGCGTTCACCAGATATCAACACAATTTCGATCCGCTCCTCACGTGTTAACCTCTTCGACATGTCAATGGCTGTGAACAAAGAGAAACTTGTAAATAACTAATGAAAGAATAAAGTTACGTTGAAACCAAGAACACCATTGTTTTTCTTGTGACATTACCAATAAGTTTGATGTGTCACATGGCCCTCTTCCTATTGAAAAAACAAAAGTTGTATCCAAGATGGCCGACTTCTAAATGACCACCATGGTCACCACCCATCTTGAGGAGTTTGCCCCTTCACATTTACTAATGTCCCACAAACAGGACTTTAATATCACCAACCATTCCCATGTTATTACGGTTTATCCATATAAATGGCCCGCCCTGTAGAAAAACCTGACTATATAATATTTTTACAGCAGTTTTTAGGATGGTGGCATTTTGTATCCTTAGGGTAAAAAGAGACTCAGTTTTTTAAGAGTCATCTGAATGATAAAAAAAATTTTTTTTTAGCTTGCCACCACATTTTCCGTTGTTATCCTAAATGTTTATGTAGGAAAACAAAAAATGAGATCATATGAGATGGCTACAAATGACTACAAATGAATAAAAAGCAAATAATATCCTCAGGAAATGAGCTGTGGGTTCATGGCCTGGGGATATTATCTTCTGTATATGTAAATTGGAATAAAGTCAATTGAATTCAGTTTTATTTATATAGCGCCAAATCTCAGCAACAATTGCCTCAAAAACCAGTGATGTCTCTTTAGCTGAAAACCAGAACTTATGGTTACAAAACACCTCTTTGTTTAAGTTTTAATATACCATCCTCAGGCTTCAGTGGAAGTCTTGTACAAGACTAACTTGCTCTGTTAATATGTCTGTATGTGTGTACTGACGTCCCTAACAGAACATGACCATATGGGTGTTTTTGCACAGACTTAATGTTTAAAGGTGTTTGTTTCATTGTATTTGGTCCTAATAGGAACTTTTAGGTACCTTTTCATTTTTATGTTATGTTAATGATTAATTTAGAGTCTCATCAAAGCTCTCTATTGGTTTTAGCTTAGTAGAGAGTCCCGGTGCTATTTGTTCCGTCTGTACACACACACACCCTAAAGTTTAAAAATAAAACATAGGTAAACTTGAGCAAATACTCTTTCTTTCTTTAGTCTTTCTTTTTAAAGAAATATGTCTATTATATACAGTATCTGGGATATTTTTACATTTTCCAGTTTCTATTCCTGGAGGGTTTGTTCTGTCAGAGAACTTGTCTTTTGTATTTTATCAGGAGCACAGTACAAACAATGTTATTAGATCCTTTGAGGGCAGAGAGAAGAAAAAAAAAAGCCTGTGTGTTGTGGCAATCCACTGGCCTACCTCCACTTCCTGAAAGCCCTTCCCAGATAATTGTCGCTGGGTGGGTGTGATCCTAAAGAATATCAAACAAAGACAAGAGTGGCTGATTGCTTGTCATATGGTGGGGGTGGTAAGGTGTGTGAGTGTGTTTGGGGGTGGGGTGGGGGCAACGTAGGACTTTCCCATCTGTGTTCATATTCCACAGCAAACACAAGCAGTCAGCTGATGTGGAAAAGTTCCCTTACCTGTTCTATCTGGCTGTGAAAAGGTAAGCTTTTGTTTTACTGTGACCTTGAAATGTGACTAGCAAGCAAATTGCGTGTCTTCCTTTGAATATGAGTGATATTTCCAAGTTTTTGCTAGATAACTATTGTGTTTAAACTAGAACTGTGGGCAGGAGGAGATATCCAGGCTTTTCTGCAGTTAGTGATGTGGTTTGTAACAAATAGATTCTCTGTTCTCAGCAAGATCACAGTAAATCTGCGTTATGTGGTTTGCCTCCTTGAAATAAAAAAAAAAAATAGCGGTAAGCTGTTTAAGAAGCTATATTTGTCTACGGTCACTTAAAGGATCTGTATAGCACATCACATTTATAAAACCAGCATCTATGAAGGAGGGTAATGGCTATGACTGTGAAATGATACTTTGACTAGAGGCAAATTTCCTTTAATGTCACTTGAAACACTAAACAAACAGCTAACAGACCAAGCCTGAGCTACAGGGTGAACAAAGTCAGGTGATTTAAAAGTTTCATTTAGTTTTACTTTGACATTATTTTACTCTTTTTACTTTTCTGCACATTTAATACATATTCTTACATTTTCTGTTAGTGCTGTGTTTATTAAAGATAAACTTTATAAATTTGTTAAAGTATTCAAAACGACTCCACGTTGATGACAAAACAGCAAATTTAGAGATCTGTGTTTGTAGCATGCAGGGTGAACATGTCATGCACACCGAATCAATTCTCAGTAGATTTCAGCTGAAGTATTTATAGAGGAAGTAACAACCGTAATGAAAACGATTGTCCCCTTATTGACTGGGGGTTATATTGCGAAGCCTCCTTAACAGTGTGCTAATATGGCTACAGGGAACTGTTGTAAAGATAAATGTGATGCAAGTAAATCTACAGTAGGTTTGTGTGCATTGACACAGTCAACAACGTATTCTTTGTGAAAGGTTGATCTTCATAGGAGTATCCTGCCAAGGAAGGTCAATAGCTTTATTTGCTTTACCTGAGAAACCCAGTAGGATATAACAGGTATGATGTTAGTTATCAACTCTCTCTGCTAAGCTGGGCTTTCTGCTGAAAGGTTTTGTGCAGGCTAACATTAAAAGAGGGTTGTGTTGCACAAAGTTTCAGCATCAGAACAAGCTGGCACTGAAGCTTTCTTAAAATGATCCCTGTGAATGATCCCAACCCTAAACGGAGACGTTATGAAACACTGTTGAATGAAATGAAACCGTTTGGTGATGGCTTGAAATCAACTATTCAGCTTCTACAGTAGAGACGAGTAGATTACACAGTCCTTTCAGAATCTTTGAAATTTACACTATTCTATTATGTGATTATCATCACTTTATTTGGACTTTATTAAAAAAGTGCTTTCAAATGTAATTATATGTTGCCAAGTGAGGCACTCCTTGCCTGTTTCAGCACTCTTTCTTTCTGTATTTACAGAGGCCTTGTTGAAAAAGTGTGGGAGTGATCTCAGGGAAAGGATCAATAAGTCAATATTTGCTTTCTGAACAGATCTGTATGTAGACTTTAGTAACTGTAACACTTTACCATACTGCTGCCCATGTTAGGTAAAGGAAAGTGTGTGTGTGTGTGTGCGTGTGTGTGTATATATATATATATATATATATATATATATAGTACTGCATGACTACTAATATCATGACCTTTGCCTCTCTTTTGTCTGTATAACCTTTTGGTCCCTTAGGGAGGAGGGATGTTTGACACACTGCATGAATGCTTCTGGTCAGAGAGTCTGTGGTTGCCTGTGGGCCTAACATGGGCTGACCTGGAAGACAAAGAGGGCCGGGTCTATGCCAAAGCCTCCCATCTTTATGTGACTCTCCCCTATGCCTTAGCCTTTTTACTCATCAGATACCTGTTTGAAAGGTAAGCTCCAAATTGTGCACCTAAACCACCTAACCTTATTCCAGTAGAGGAGTGGGTGGTGGTCGGTTAACACTTCACTTACTTGCTTTTCATTAGTCGTTCATCGTGAACCATCAACAGTGGTTGCTGGGAGTAAGCACAATTGTAACCAGTCTTCCTGGTTGTGACAGGTGATACTGTGGCTGGATATAGTTATTGTTCTGATTGGGCAGTTGCTACTATAGTTCATTTTGTGTTGGAAACATTCAGCTTTAACCTGGAGTGTGGCTCTGATAGATTTGATCCCAGCACAACCATCCAGTACAATCGCTACTGCACACACACATAAAACAAAAAGAACAAAACAAACAAAGTGCAGCCATGGCTACAGCCCAGTATACCTGTTCTCCTTAAAATGTCATTTTCCATCATGTGCTGAATTTCATTTTGCTCATGTTTATGGTACTTCAGATGGATAGCAACACCACTTGCAGTTTCTGCTGGAATCAAGCAGACAGTCTATCTGAAAGCTGAGGAAAATTCTATCTTGGAATTCTACTATACTACTCGGTGTCGAAATCCTGCTCAGGTAAACCACGTCACACACCTGTAGTCCTGACAATCAAAATGTTAATGTTGTTTACCTTTGGTATTGTTAGGTCTGAAAAAATAGAAACATCTTGACAAAAAAAATCTTGACATTATGTAGTATGTCAGCGGTCCCCAACCCCCGGGCCTCGGACCGGTACCGGTCCGTGAGTCGTTTGGTACCGGGCCGCGAGAGTTGAGGCTCAGGTGTGAAATGTATAGTTTTCAGGGTTTTTATCGGTTTTCAGCGTTATTTTGTTATCGTTTTTATCGTTTACTCGGTTTTCCTGGGTCTTTTCACGTGTGTTATGAATAAATCTTCTTTTTTTCGGTACCGGTACTAGTTTTATTTTGTTGTATTTATCCACGACACCTTAAAGGCCGGTCCATGAAAATATTGTCGGGCATAAACTGGTCCGTGGCGCAAAAAAGGTTGGAGACCGCTGTAGTATGTCATTTATTACACAGAGTTTAGCAATTCCCATTTTGTTATGTTCCACAATTTGTCTGTTTAACATGTTTAACATTATTCTGTGTATTCATAGTTTTACTGCACTGTACTGATAATGTCTGTTTCTTTCATTTAATAATCTACTGTGAAGGCCGGCTTTTTCCTCGGTTCAGAGTCATTGCTGCTTTCATCTTTCAAAGAATCAGTAGCATCTGTGAACTATGACCTAAAAATGACAACAGTCAAATGTTTGTGGCACATCAGCCGGTCGTGTACCCCTCGGCACATTGCACCATGTCTGTCGTATTTGGGTTGAAGACACGAGTGCATGATTGTATCTGTTTTTACCGCCATTTTTATGATATTCCAGCACAGTAGCTCAGAGACATATAGATATAGAGAGGGAGACGTTGGAAGAGTTTGAAAACCTGAATTTGTGAAAGAAATGGATTAATGTAAAATAAGAAGAGAAGCCCTTCAAAACAGTTAGGTAGAAACTCTGTATCAAAAGCACCATCTTAACATCAGCCTTGTTTGTTTGTTTTCTCTGCACACCTCACTCCAAATCTTAAAAGCTAATTTTATCCAGGGATTATCAGGGTCCTCAGATACAACTTTAATTTGCCATCCATGGCTCGTTCTTCTATGTCTTCTCTGTCAAAAGCTTGTCAAAAAGGATGTACCCTGGCTCTCGCCCTAGGACAGCTCCAGCCCCCCGCGACCCTCCAAGGATAAGTGGTAGAGAAGTGATGGATGGTGTGACGTGGAGAGTCCTTCTAATACTGTCTTGGGTCTACCTCTGATGGATAAACCCAGTTTGGTCAAGATTAATACATTTGGGTATAATATTATCAAGTCGTTTGGCTAGTATGTAAATATTTTATCATCAAGGTTTAATACTGACATTGGTCAATAATGGCTACGGTTCAGTTTATATTTTCAATCCTTTGGAATGACAGAAATGGTCACTTCTTCCTATGAAGGGGGAACCTCCCCTTGTTTAAGGACCCAGTTATAAACTGCCTTCAGTCTAGGAGTTAATTCCTCCCCATAGGCCTTATACAATTCACCAATGATCAGTGATCGTTAGCTATGTCCCAAATCCTAGGCCGCATCCTTCAGAGGAACTGGCCTCCGTGGTCTACATGGGCCGGCTCCTTTGAAGACCGAGAAGGCCAGAAGTGCGAGGCTGTGAAATGGGACGGGTCTAGCCTTCAGATTTGCATCACCAGTTTAATAAACTCAGCCGTCTGCTCCACGCTCGCTAATATATAACAGGACATTGGAGTAAATTCTTGACCATCTCCCACTTCTGTTTAATCAGTTTTCTGTTTGACGTTTATTCAGCTGTGTGAAAACTATAACTTTAATCTCAGCCAAACCGATTTACTCTGGAACAAATAAAACACTGCGAAAAAGCCAAACAATAACATTTTTAAGTTATCTAAGTGACTTATATATCATGTTTAACCCCAGTAGTGAAAGACAGCGGGAAGTCTGAAAAGGATGTGCCGGTAGTCCAGTGTTCTCACTGGCTCTAGTGAGCCTTGAACCCCCGGCTAGCTATCGAGCTGGTAACAGACGTCTCTGAAAATGTCGGAGCGCTTTTGCAGATATGTGGTGTCTTGATAAACTGAGCAGATATTTGAAGTTTACACGGCTACATTCTCGCCTGAAAATATCTTAGAAATGTATTTTGTGACCCAGAAAGAGTAAAAACAGTAATATTAAAACTAAGTAGCTGCCACCATTGTTGGAAAGTGGAATTGGCTGGGCCGTGCTATGAATTCTGGGATAGATTGGGCCACGAAGCATACACCCACCATTCCTTCAAATTCAGGGAAATGAAGGACGCATTTGGAGCAGCCTTTGAATTGGGACAGCCTTCGTTGCGTGGCTGTGATGTAATCAGCCCTCAAACGCGGCCTCCGAAGGATGCAGCCTATGAATTGGGACGTACCGTTATTTAGGTCAGGCTGGGAGTACAGATCTTTATAGTATGTTTCAAAACTCTGCTGTATTTCAATAATATCATTATGTATAATGACAGTTTTAGGGTGTTTTATTTTATGGATGGTACTATCCACTTGGTGCTTTCTTAGCTTAAAAGCTAACCACTTTATTTATTTTAATAATTTTGATTAAGGAAAATAAACTTTTTCCTTAAACTTCTTCCTTGAGATCTAATTGTAATTCTCCAAGTTTCTCTTTTTTCTGCTTTTTAATTAGGGAAGTGTAGGCAGTAATTTGGCCCCATGGACGGTGTCACATCCCCCCTTGTCATTTTCCTAAAAGTATGCGTCAGTTCTGCCAATGTCGCAAGTTTTAACTTTATGTTGGTCCTTACTTAATGTGAAAAAATAATCAGTTCTCGAGTGTGTAGAGTGGGGAGCCGAGAAGGATTAGCATCTCTCCAGATGTCAATAATACATATTATAATAATACAATATATTTGGTTACAAATAAACATAACAATACCGCTTCTCCAAACAGTGTTGTTCAGAACCACAGTTAACAAGATAACAATCAAACAGATAATAAGAAAATAAAACAGGATTTTCAGGTCCTGATGTAATAAGTCTTTAAGGGGGTCAGCCACACACTTCGGAGTGGGGCCCCAGATTAGAACAATTCTTCCACACTGCACATGAACCACTACTCCTTGCATCTCAATAAGACAAGGCAATAGTTCTAAATATTACACATTTCTCTTGTCTCATAACTCAGAAAGCGTGCAGTAATGGACCGAGTAGTGGGAGCGCTTTTCTCTTCATTCCCAACTTTATCCTTCGGTGATTTGTCACTTGAGTTTGGATTGTAGTTTTAATAGCTCCGTAACAGCATCCTCCATTGTTTGAATCTGCTCCTCCATGTCCAAAATATGATTCTCAGCTTCCTTGAGTCTTGCGCTGGTTTTGCACACTTTGGCCTTAACTTCTTCAAGCTGTTGCACATTTTCTTTTCTGATTCCCTAATTTCCATAAGTATCGCCTTAAATTGATAAGTTAATATTGACGTTCTCCTCCATTTCATTCTTTTTTGCTAGCATTAGCCCCAGCACTAGCCAAAATGTCGCCATCTTCGTTAGCTTCACTTTCTTCAGTATCGATTGCAGTCATAGTTATCACCCTTCTCTTGGTTTTCACCTTGCCGTGTTTGTCATTCACCATAGCCCCATCCTAGTTAGTCACTTTTAGCTTTTTATCTTGTTAGTATTTCGAGTTTCAGCGGCTTTTTGACCAAAAAGAGCCAGAAGCAGTAGTTCTACGTAGCTACCTCCATTGTGCGACCTGGAAGTCCCTTCTCCAGCACATTTAACACTATATAATCCCCACTACTGAGAGACTAGTTGTTGCAGATGGGGCTGGACTCCTGGTATCCTCGATAGAAACCTCACACAGTTTGTGAGGCTGGGAGACTGCACCTCAGAGACCGTGGTCAGCAGCATTGGTGACCTAAAAATGCTCTCTCAGTGCTCTCCTGTCCTTTTTGCCCTGTACATGGCTGACTTCAGCTACAACTCTGCAACATGTCACATGGAGAGGTTTTCTAATAACACAGCTATAGTTGGGTATATCATGGATGGACAGTAGGGAGAGTATAGGAGCTTGATTGGACTTTGTAAACTGACGTAAGGTAGACTTCCGCAGGGCTAGGCGTTCTGCACTACCTGTATCAATTGGAATTTGTCAGTACCTACAGGTACCTGGGGCTCTGTCTGGATACCTCACTGGACTGGTTAGTGAACATAGATATACTCTACAAAAAAGGGCTGGCTGAGCTTCCTGAGGAAATTGGGGTTGTTTACCATCTGCAGCAAATTCTTGTTTATATTTTACCAGTCAGTCATCACCAGTGTTCTCTTCTGTGCGCTGGTGTCCTGGTGAGGCAGCATCCAAAAGAGAAAGAGAGATGCCAACAGACAAGAAAGCTGGCTCTTTACATTGGTGGCAGGGAAAAGGACCCTGAACAAGCTGCTGTCCATCATGGACAATGATCAACACTTAATCTTCAACAAGCAGAGAAGCTTGTTCATTGGCAGACTCTTGTCACTCTACAGACATGCTAAGGAAGTCCTTTGTTCCAAGGACTATACATCTATGAAACACAGCAGTCAGGCGCAGGGGTAAGGTGGACTAATGGGCCCCTTCACAACCTCGCCCATACACACTCAAGGACTGTTCATTTTTGCTGGTCGTACAATTCTGGTGGTTAGACTGTCATTGCACTACAGTTATTTACTTATTTCACTTATTTTGGGATAGTTCATCACTGCTCCACAGCTATTTACTTTTAGTTAGGAGGCTAGGCTACCATTTGTACAGCTCTTGTACAAATGCTTGTCTTTTTTTTTTTGTAACTTGGTGTAGCCAGTTTGCTTTCTGTTAGTGTATTTGGTACAGTCGTCCCTCATTTATTGCAGGAGTTACGTTCTAAAAATAATCCGCGATAGGTAAAATCTGCAAAGTAGCCAACTTTATTTTTTACAGCTATTATAGATGTTTCAAGGCTGTAAACCCCTCACTACACACTTTATACACTTTTCTCAGACAGGCATGAACATTTTCACACTTTTCTCTCTTGTTTAAACTCTCAAAGTTCAAACCTTAGTAGAAATATAAGTCCAGTATTATAGAATGAAACCAAAGGCACCCACAGGGGCCTCTGACAGTGCAAAATCCAGCCACGGCACGAGATTGATTGACAATTGTCTACAGCCGATCAGGACGCAGAACACAATGCAAAACAGTGAGACCGTGAAAGGTGAACTGCGTTATAGCGAGGGACCACTGAATATGTGTTTGTGTTCAATAAAGTATCCATCTACCTACCAACCACCCCTCCCTCTTGATGCATGTTTTTGATGCAATCTCATGTTCCTGTAGAGAGTGGGAACATGAGACCAGACTGGATCTGAGCCATAGACTTTCTTGCTGCAGTGTGTACCACTCCACCACTGTGCCACCTTCATTATAACAAATGTACAAATATAACATATTTGTTTTAAACTGTACTGGTTTGAGTCAGCGGGCATGCACATTTTCCATAAGTGATGTACATTATTAACAGATATCCAAATCACGACAAATCGATACATTTCTGGAGTTCTGCTGACTGCAAGCTACTGTTTCTCGCAGTGAAAGTCAAGGATGTCTCAAAGCTTGTGGATATTTCTGCACTGCTCTAATTACCTTCAACAGCCTGAAGTGTGACTCCACACTTTCCAGAGTTTGCTTGCAAATGTGCCTGAGAGATTCCTGCAGTTTTGACAAAACTACATTATTTATGTATCTGAAACGAGCGGGCTACAGATATACATTTAAGCACATACACGATACACATATGTAAACAAACCTGCATGTGTTTTTGTGTCTGTCTGCATGTGTATTTAATACCAGGTTGACATTGATGGGTTGTCTAAGAAAAGCAGTCTGTCCACGAGACAAGTGGAGCGCTGGTTTAGAAGAAGACGCAGACAGGACCGCCCTGGAGTTCTGAAGAAATTCACAGAGGCCAGGTTACTACGCTTTGCTTTTGTGAGTGTGTGTATTTGTGATTATTCTGATATTAACAGCAACTTTATTGTGTCCCAACAGCTGGCGATTTGTTTTCTACCTGTATGCATTCATTGGAGGAATGGTAGCACTGCATGATGTAAGTAACATAACCATCTCAACATTTTTCCAACTCAAGGCAGTGATGGTTAAATGATTAAGTCTCTTTACTCATTAGGCTTTTGTCTGAACAGCTCTTTATAACTTAACATTTCACCACTCTTCTTTATTTTGCATTACCTGTACAAATATAATACCTTTTTTTTCTGCAGAAAGAATGGCTTTATGATACTAGGGAAGTATGGACAGGTTTTCCCAAGCAGGTTTGTTGCATACTCTCCCACATGCCATAATCATCAATCAATCATCAAGAGCAAAAACACAGAAAACCACAAAACCACTGAGGAAACATACGGAAAACACAGGCAAGGGCAATAAAAAAAAAGTTAAAAAAAAACTCTGAAAAAAAGAACTCAGAATTCTAACAATTATCCATCATCCAATTGGATCCATGGATGGATCCAATTATCCAATTGGATCCATCATCCAATTGGATCCATGGATGGATCCAATTGGAAAATTGAATCCATCCATGGATGATTGGAAAATTGAATCCATCCATGGATGATTGGATAATTGGATCCATCATCCAATTGGATGATGGATCTAATTGGATGATTGGATCCATCCATGGATCCAATTGGATGATGGATCCAATTATCCAATCATCCATCCCACACTACTTATAGATGTCCGTCTAATATCCGGTTAGGTCCATAGATTTTTGGGCATCACACAATTTTTGTAATTTCTCTTCTGTACACCACTACAGATGTGAAGTTCAGCAGACATTCAGACAAAGCAGACGATACATTTATTTAAAGAAGCTAAAATTTATTTATTTATACATTTATTGCAACCAGTACGAACTGAAAAAACAGGGCTATACTTTAATGTGTGAAAGGATTGTAAACCTGGCATGTTTCTTGCCATGTGGGACCTTAATTACTAGTACTCAGATTTACTTTTCTTTCAGTGTTTAACAGAAGCATCAACCTGTACTAGCATTGACGTGGAAAGCTGCAAATTTAAAGAATAGATTCCTCAGCAGTTTATTTTTAGCTATAAGGTCTAGGGGGAAAAAACAGAACCTTATGGGACAAACCTTTTGTCTGCATAACTGATTATAATTTTGTCTCTTTGTCTCCCTGTCTGCAGACCATGCTAGAGTCTCAGTACTGGTATTATATCTTGGAAATGAGTTTCTATGGCTGTCTTCTCTTCAGTGTTGCTTTTGATGTCAAGAGGAAGGTAAGTAGTGGTTCTTAGAGACCACAAACTTCAATTCAGTTCCTTCATCTGCTTTCTTTTTTTCTTTACATAATATGTAATGTATAATTTTAACCATTTCTAAATATGTGAAAGAGTATTAGTGTTCTTAAAAAAGGTAATATTATTTTTTCGAAACTTCAGGCTAATATTAATATTTGAATCTCAACAATACAATACTCAACAAATGCAATTATACATACTGCTCAAGAAAATAAATGAAGACTTTGAAAACACAGCAGACTCATATAGACTGGGTAATGTGTTGGAAAGGATGCTATATTGTTGAAATTGTAATTAAAATGATCAGCCTACAGACACCTGAATTCAAAAGCAGAGAATCAAATTGAAAAAGCGGCAGTGGCAGGCTAGTCCATTTCCCAACATTTCATTGCAGCAACTCAAAGTGGTACTCAGTGTTCCTGCGTCTCTGGATCTTTGAGTTTGTTGTGGACTCGTGATTCTTTCTGCTGCATCTAAGAGATGACTTAAGTGCTAACTCTGTATAGTTTAGTTTTCTCTATTGGTCTGCATTTATTTCTAGTTCCTGGTTTTTGTTATTCCTGATCTCATCCATGTGTCTTGCCATCAGCGTCTCCTTTGTAGTCAATCTTTTCTTGGTGTCACAAGTTCAGATGTGTCACTTTCTGTTTCACTTTTAGTTTCCTGTTTTATTCTGATAGTCTCTTGTCTTGTCTGCCTTACGCTCAGTTGTATTGTTACAGTTTTATATATTACATTTCTCTCTCTGCAGTGGGGCTATGATTTGAAGTGCATGTGGTGAGAACTACTAGGAAAAGTTTTTGTGTGTCTGTGTGTGGGGCTAAGCACAAGCAAAGTCCAAATGTCCACAAATTGAAATCAGTGTATAAAGATGTGGTTTTTATGCAGTGCAGGGATGAGGGCAGCATTAAGCTACAAGAGGTCTTTTCAATATAGATATTTCTAGTGTGATAAATGATCATTGTTATATAATGTATTACATATACTCAGGAAGCAGCTGCTCAGCTACATGACTGAATTATAAATATCTGAAGGGGGTGGGAGTACATAAGTGTTATTTCTTGCCGCTCCTCTTCAAACACCTGTTTCACTAGAAGACAGACCTAACCAGAAGACCTCACCCATACCTGGGTATCACTCAGCTGCATGAGGTGCAACCTGGCAGTGTTGGATAGACTGAAACATAATGCCTCAAAGGTGTTTGATTGGACTTAGGTCAGGCAAGCATGGGAGCCAGTCAGTGGTATCAATTCCTCGATCCTTCTGGCACTGTCTGCATACTCTCACCATTTGAGGCCAGGCATTGTCCTGCACAAGGAGGAACCCAGGGCCTACTGCACCATGACTGTAGTTCAGGAGGTATGGGAAGTTTGGAAGTTTGGTGGTTTGATCGATGGCTGCTCCAGTCTGCCAAGCCAAGTATACTTGGGCAAGATACTAACCCTAGGTTGCTCTCCGATTGTCAGGGTTCCTGGGTCGTTGACCCAGTGCTTTCAGTTTTGTTCATGTTCAGTTTATTTTGCCACTTCCATGTTCTCACTTCCTGCTTTTCCTGTGTCAGCTCGTCTCGTGTCATTAGCTCTCCGATGCATCCACATGAGTATGAATGTGTGTGAATGTTAGATAGAAAGCTCTTCAGTGGAGAAATAAAGCATAGAAAAAAGTGCTTGTATAAATAGGTGTCAATTGATAAATGAGGCAAGTTGCATGAAACATTTTGTGTGCTCAGACAGAGTAGTAAAGCGCTATATAAGAACTAGTCCATTTACCGTTTAGCCTGTAGAGCTCTGTTTGTCTCTCCATGGATATTCCTCCCCACACTATCGCTGATCCACCAGCAAACCAGTCATGCTGAACGATGTGACAGGTAGCTCAGGTAGTGTTCTCCACTCAGGTAGTGTTCTCCACTGCTTCTCCAGACCCATTCATGTCTGTCACATGAACCTGCTCTAATCTGTGAAAAACACTGGGCACCAGTGCAGGACCTTCCAATTCTTGTATTGTATGGTGAATATAATCGAGCACCATGGTGCTGGGCAGTGAGCACAGGGCCCTCAGGCCACACTCAGGAAGTTTGGTTCTGATTGTCTGGTCAGAGACACACACAAGTGGCCTGCTGGGGGTCATTTTGTTGGACTCTGGCAATGCTCTTCATGCTCCCTGCACAAAAGAGCAGATACTGGACCTCCTGATGGTTGAAGACCTTCTACGGCCCTGTCCAGGGCTCCTAGAGTAACAGCCTATCTCCTAGGATCTCCTCTCTTGAGACTTTGCTAGGAGATACAGCAAACCTTCTGCCAATGGTACATATTGATGAGCCATTCTGGATGAGTTGAAATATCTGTGCAACCTCTGTAGGGTCCAGGTATTGTGTCATGCTACCAGTAGTGATACTTATCCTAGCCAAAAGGAAGTAGCAGTGAAAAAACAATCCCAACAGATGTGGAGGGAAAAATGTCAGTAGCCTCCACTTGTAATACCATTGTTCACCCAATTTCCTTTGGGGTCAAACTTCAGGATCAAGTTTTATTGAATTGAATTGTTTTGGATGTTGTCTCATTGTTGAAGCTAAAACTGATTAACAACCCCATTTACTACCTTACTGACCAAATCAATATTCCAGATGTTTAACTGACATTCTAATGGAATTATTTGAATCGCTATCTGTACAAAAGGAACATACTTAGTACTAAGAAATGATAGTGAGGAAAATCTTACAGAAGAGAGTGGGCATACATGAAAGCTAAACAAACAATTAAACCTTACTTTCTGTGTCTTACTGTCTGCATTTTAAAGAGTTTACTTCAACTGAAAATTAAATGCTGGCCTTCATAGAAACAGCAGGCTTGGTGAGATATCCAGCCACACTGATGGACTGATATGATCTTGGCATTTTGGGTGCAGAGCTATTTTAACTGATCAGTCATAGCAGCATGGCAAAGAAAACAGTCCAAGCAGCTATTCAATCTAATTTTATTACCTTTAAGACTCGGTGCTCGGAGTTGTTTTATCAATGCTAGCTGTTGTAGAGAAAGATAAAACAAAACATGTTTAACCTATTGTGATCAGGCATGTGAAGAAGTTTCCCTTTCTTTCTAATACATGAAACCTCCAGACAGGGTTTTAATAGTTTTGCAATTTTCATTAGTTTTTATTTTTATTTAGTTTTGACTTAAAATTTTCACATTTATATCAGTTTAAATTAGTTTTTACCAATTGTTTGCTAGTTCAGTTTAGTTTTTTTTTTTTTTTTAATCCTTAGTTTCAGTTTAGTTTTGATTAGTTTCAGTTATAGTTTTAGTCGTGTTTGCAACAATTAAGTGTAACAAGATCCCAGTTTCATCATATCAGTCATGCTCTTCTGCTCATCCTTGGGTATGTTGCTATTCCAGCTACCATACTGCACCCTGGACAGGTCGCCTGTCTGTCGCAGGGCTAACACGCAGAGACAGACAACTCACATTCCCACCTATGGGTTCTTAAAAAAAAAAATAGGGCAGATGAACAACCATTGACACCAGGCAACTATAAAATGTATATCTTGGCCCCAATGAGACTATTAACTCTCGCAGCACCGGGTGTTCGTAATTTTGGTTCAAGTGAATTGCTAAACTTTTTGAAGACTCACACAGTTGTGTAGATATCCCAGTCTCAATAAACACATTCATCAACGCTTCCTCTCGCTTGTGATGTTCCTGCGAATTGACCAACCAGCAGCCATCGGCTCGCTGTTGGAAGCACTGCATTAATGTTTTTTGTGGAGTTGTCTCGGGATGCATCACGCTGCCTTGCCTGGGTTGGCTTCTGTTTTCTGGGGATGAGGGTTGGGTGTGCTCCCTTACCTTCTCAAGGTAAGCTAGGTTAGCCTTCTTGTGTGAGCTTTTCAAAAGCACTTTAAGGTTTGTGGGATTTTTTTCCCTTTAGAAATGTCCCTCATAACTTGTGTCTTTCCACTACAAGACACTTGCTTTATCCAAAACACAGTCATATTCAAAGTAATCCCAAATTGGATTCAACTAACGTACTGCCACCTGCTGGCATAATGAGACACAGCAAGAAAAAAACCTGTAAACTACACTTCATTTTCACCCTAGCCCAGGGGTCAGCAACCTTTAACTTCCAAAGAGCCATTTGGACCCGGTTTCCACGCAAAAGAAAACTCTGGGAGCCGCAAATACTTTTTGAAATCTAAAATGAAGATAACACTGCATATATTGTTTTTTACCTTTATGCTTTGTGTGACCAACTAAGGTGTGTTGCTTATGAAATCCTTGAAGTGCTATAGATAAAATAACATTTTATTTATGTAATTAACACATTTTGAACTCTTAAAGAAATATAACCAAAGGAACTAAAATGATCCAGCAAACAAAAACTGTTGTGAGCCACCCTTATATCGCCTTTGTGCTTTTGGAGCCCTGACCTGACTTTTAAAAAGTAATTGAAAAAAAGCTCTATGCTGCTAAAAAAAAAAAAAAAAAAAATAGATATTTGCAAAATTCTGCCTAAATATGTATTTTACCTGGTTGATGTGTGTGGCGGGGTGTGGTCTGAGGTGCCGCTGGGAGGCGGACGCACCTGAGCGGCACCTGCAATCACGCCTCGCCACCTTAAAGTCTGTGCTATCTATGCTGTTGTTGGTGTGTGTCGGGCTGTGAGCTGCAAAGCTACAGCCGGCTGTGTGCGTACAGCAACCGTGTGTGAAAAGTGGTCAATAAAGAGATGCTGAAAAGCGTGTTCATGCAAACATCGTCGGGTCTGCCGTGATATGTTTACAATAAGACTTCTGCTCCCGAAACTCTGCGCACAGCGTCTGCAAATCGGGGCTGTACGAAGTCACTTTCATCTTTACAGTAAGCTGTCATCTGTGAGGCGTGAGCGTGTTTGTTTTTAACATAGTTCACGGTGGAGCTGCTGACATAATGTGGATCCGAAGATCCATAACTGGCCTACCTGGGTTTGAAAGTCTCGATAAATGCACGGCGTTTCAGCGGGTATACCAGCTTCCACGAGTGTGACGCTTATTTTGAGTGATGAAAAAATAATAAGATATCATTTTATTTTTATATTTCAAAATCACAATAATCTTCCAATTTAGAACTACAAGTTAAAAAAGAACTAACATAAATAAAATACACTTCAGCTAAATACTAATTTATTTTCCCAAACCACGCGGAGCCGCAGTATAAGGACTAAAGAGCCGCAGGTTGCCGACCCCTGTGCTAGACTATTGTATGACACGCACACATCAATGAAAACTAAACACATTTTCGCTATAAATTTAGTTAATTTTAGTTAGTTTTGTGAACACTCATTACAGTTTTAGTTAGTTTTCATTTTTTTGCAAAATCTTGTTTTTATTTTTATTTCCGATAACGAAAATGATTCGTTCTAGTTTTCGTTAGTTTTCGTTAACGACATTAACCTCGCCTCCTGATAATTAGATTCTGTTGGAGTGTACAAAGATAACTATTAGAATGCAGGAAATGGAAAAAAGATTCTTCCTGTCTTTTATGGTATTTTTTTATATTTAATGGTATTATTATAATTGATGCATTCTGAAACTTGTTCCACTATTATGAAAAGTGTAAATAACGTTAGAAATGTTTATTTATTTATTTGAACTTGGCAGAGTCAGCGCTGTTTTCTGCGTCAGGACTTTCTGTATTTCTCTCTCTTTGCTTTATGTCCTTCTGTCATTTAACAACATGTACCTTTGTTAATATGAAAACATGATTTGTGATGAAACAGTACTCTCTGATTGGAGTTTTCTTTGTGTGTTTTTGTGTGTTTCTTATCTCCATCAGGACTTTAAGGAGCAAATCATCCACCACTTGGCCACTCTGGTCCTCTTATCCTTTTCCTGGTGTGCCAACTACATCCGTGTAGGAACACTGGTTATGCTTATCCATGATGCTTCCGATGTTTTCCTAGAGGTCAGTCTCGGCCACACGTTTGTCTGTTTTTTCTAACATGTGGGGATTGCAAATGTCATTAGTTAGAAGGTATAGATTAACCTTTAGTAACTGGACACTGCTTACAGTTCAAAATAAATCCACCTGGTATTGCAGATAAATGAAAATAGTTGTGACACAAAAGTTATCTTAACTCAAAAACGAGCAGCATGGGTAAAAATGAGACCTCACGTAAGCAGTAACGTATTCTGAACAATGACCACATGGTGATATTTTTCAAAAATACACTTTTTGAAGTTTTCTCTTGTGAATTGTCAGAAAACAGATAAAACATGCAAAGTGTTTTCTATTAAATTTTGCAATACCTACTTTGGTCAACCACACAAAGATTGCATTTTTACAAAAAAAGTTTTAAAATGATTCCCATATTTATTTAACTTTTTTTTATTGTACTGGTACTGTGTTTTTAGAAAGCATAGAATAGAATGTTGATCATGAGTACATTTGTATAACATTTTTTCTTTTCTACTAAAATGAAACCTGTTTGTTTCCATTTTCTCTTGTGAATTGTCAGAAAACAGATAAAACATGCAAAGTACCTGTTTCTGTTACTTTGTGGTGTGCCACATATTAAAAAAAATAAAATATTTGAGATCTAGAATATGATGGAAGTGTTTCTACTTCACTCTCCACCAGTCGTGGGAGATGGCTGACCTGGTTCTGCCAGACGTTTCTTCCTGTTAAAAGGGAGTTTTTCCTTCGCTGTCACCGAGTGCCTTCTCATGCAGGTCAACTGATTGTTGGGACTTTGTCTCTAATATTGTAGGGTCTTTATCCTACATAAACCTGCTGTGTGTATATGTGTGTTGTTAATTAATGGTAAAACTCATTTTTCTTTTAGTCTGCCAAACTATTCAACTATGCCAAATGGGAGAAAACCTGCAAAACTCTCTTTGTTTTGTTTGCCATAGTGTTTATGGTAACACGACTGATCATCTTTCCGTTTTGGTAAGCCGATAAATAAGACTTAAGTTGTGTGTTTTTTTTCTTCAAATTAAGTCTAAAGTAACCAGTTTATTTGTCTTTGTTCATTCATACTCAAGCAGATTTCCTGTAAATGTATTATATTCAGTGTGTAACAGATTTTTAAATTTTTGATGTGCTTGTGTTTCAGGCTGATCCACTGTACTTGGGTTTACCCTGTTCTCTATTACCCTGCCTTCTTTGGTTACTACTTCTTCAACACAATGCTGGTGGTCCTGCTTTGTCTGCACATTTTCTGGGCCTACCTCATTCTACGCATGATCAGGAAATTTATGTTTGGCACAGTAAGTCTGCTGTGACAGTATTTATCCACGTCTCTCTTTACACCCCACACTCCTAAAGAACACCCACAGGATACTCAGAGGGCCATAAAATACATGTGGACTGGGTGGGCAACCTCGAATGTCCATAGATGATAAAGAACTGGCCCAATGTTCCCCAACCAGAATTAAAACATGTACCCTGCGTTCAAAGTTTGACTAATGAACGAACTCTGCGATGTTGCAGAGGCATGTCAACCAAGACAGCCCTACAACATCCAGAGCCTTCAAGAACTCAGGTAAAGGCCAGACCATCAAGTAGTTTTTAAGTGTCTTACTGACCTAGTTTCCCAGTGATGTAAGAAAGCTAATAAAACATGCAATTTCCACTGAAATACTCCAAACATACCACAAACATGGTTCAAAAGGTTAGTTAGTAACTCAAACCAACACACGCCCAGCAAAAATGGATCTTTTAAATAGCAGGTATGTGGTTCTTTGCATCCTATAAATGCAGATCACTCTTACGTGATAACTTTAAAATGCATCATTTCGTCCAAATATGTCACTACATTGTTGAAAAACCTGCATTGTGATGAGCAAAATGTTAATGTTCAGGCTTCAAAATGCTCAACAAAGCTTTGTGTTTTACATTGAAAGGAAGCCGAACTGCCACCCAGAGTTCTCTGCTGCAGCTCACATTTCAAATCTGCTTTCAAGTAGACATTTTGTCCTCTTTGGTGGCTTTTTTCTAAATACAGTCTCCTTTTCTGATCATCATGTTTTTCATTCTGTATTTTTACTGTAATCATTTCATTCAGCTAACCAAAGATGAAAGAAGTGACAATGACGAGGAAGACGGGGACGAAAGCAGCTCAACACAGGATGAAGTTGAACAACGGCACAAGCCTGGCGGGTCACTGGTGGCTGATAAGAAGTATGACAAGAACGGAGGGTCTAGATCCTTATCTCCACCAGAGAACATCTGCTGGTCAAAGACTGTGTGCTGACTCGTATTCACTCTCAGTACAGGAGAATAATCCTGAAATAGACTCAAATAAAGTCCAGCGAACCAAACATATCACATATACATGCATTAAGTAACAGCTCAACTGTTGCCCTCCACAGACAAGAAAGCTACACTTAACCATTGTTTTCAGATTTTGAAACTTAAAAAGCTCTGACTCATGTGAGCAAAACAGACTCTTACACAGAGCACCTCTGCAAAATCGTGCTGTAAATGTGTTTGAAGCTATTTTTAAACATAAAATCTGGAGAATATCAGAAGAATCAAGTTCCACAATTTTACCTTTCTTACATGCAGAATACATTAGGAATAGCCGAATAAAAACCAGTTTAGGATAGTGTTAAGACAGCATATCGAATGCAGGAGGCATAACAAAAACAGAAATCAGGGAAGAAGCAGGGAGCTGAAAAATTGAAGCTTCAGAGCTGTATTTATGTCTGAGAACAACTTCAATATGAACACATGACCAGGTTTAGATGTTTTTCAGATTTAAGTTCATTACTTTCCCTTCTTAAATGTATCTATTACAATCCAGTTTTCTATTAAATTTTGCAATACCTACTTTGGTCAACCACACAAAGATTTTTACAATAAAGGTTTTAAAATGATTCCCATATTTATTTAACTTTAATTTAACTGTGTTTTTAGAAAGAATAGAATGTTGATAATGAGTACATTTGTATAACATTTTTTCTTTTCTACTAAAATGAAACCTGTTTGTTTCCAAAGTGAAAAAACAACAAACAAACAAACCACTCCCACTAACACTTGGAATAATGGTTAAACTTGGGTTGATAACTGCAGTAACTGTCACTGACCAAATAATCTTCGACAACTGTCAACTTCGAATCCTAGCATGTTAGGTATTCATTCGAAACACAGAGAAATCCCACAGTCACCTGATTATGGTCATAACAACATTTCAGTGTGAGTTTACAGGATGAGCTGTAGGGAAAAGTAGCATCCTTGTTGCCTCTAAGATGTCGTGGTCTTCCTGGAAACACAAGCAGCAAGTTCACTCTGAAAGAGGCAAGTTGGAGAAAAGCAGATGAGTTTTGAAGCATGTGTGCATTAGTAACTCAGGGGAACTGAAATAGTTTGTGTAGGGACTCATTTTTTACTTCTTTAATTTTATTTGTTGTCTGTCTTTTTTTTAATCATCTGGTTCTTATTCAGCGTGACAGTAAGACAACAACGCCACCATGAGGCCAGAGAGAAGCATCGTGCTACTTGTTGCTGTTTCTCCAGTGACTAAAAAAATAAAGTGTTATAGGTTTTAGACAGCAAAATGAAAAAGCTTTTTTTTTTTAATTTATATGGTCAAAACCCAGTTATGAGGAATTGTCATTGTCACTAGGGATGCACCGATACCACTTTTTTGGAAACGAGTACGAGTACTTGCATTTCAGTACTCGCTGATACCGATACCGAGTGCTTAATAAAAACATGATTTAAATTTACAGGTAACAGCTTTAGTCCTATAATTTAACAAAAAAAACCCAAACAAACAAGGGACTGGTTTGGAATTAAGAACATTTATTTAAAATGAAAAGCATGTTGTATGCAACATATTACAGAATAAATAATTATAAAAAACAAAATTTAATTTTAAATTTGTTCGTCTGTTTCTCTGTTTAGAAGTCTCACTAGCACAGTCACAGCTGGGATGACATCAGAGGCTAGTGCGTCGTAGCTGCTCACTTTTTTAGTTAGTTCCTCAAAGGGGGCGAGGATGGCAACAGTCGTCTCCATAAGAGCCCATCGGTGAGCGGTGAGATAGTCAGGGAGTTCGTGCTCGGACACGCCCAGCACTCGCTTTTGCTCGATGAGGGACTGGAGCATGTAATACGTGCTGTTCCAGCGCGTCTGTACGTCCTGCTGCAGTCTCTTCATTGGCTGGTTGAGCTGTCCCTGAATGTCCTCGAGGCGGGAGTAGGCTAAGGCCGAATGTTTAAAATGCCCAACTATTTTCCGTCCCACTGCTATAGCATCAGCTATGCTCCTCTGTGCTAGTAAGCGTGGGTAAATAAGCGTGGGTAAATAAGCGTGGGTAAACTCTTTGTACTCGTTGTCTGTTGGGATTTTGGTGCTTGATTAAATTACTTGTGTTAAATGCGCTACCTTTAGAGCCTCTGGACAATTTCGCTGAGCACAATTTGCAGTCCGCCTTTGTTTTCGTGTCTTGTTCAGTTTGAAATAGTTCCACACGGATGACATGTCTCGCCTCCCCTTCTCCCCGCTCTGAGCTGCAGCCGGGGCCTGGGGGCGGGCACTCGGCGCCTGGGGGCAGGCACTCGGCGCCTGTGATTAACCCCTTACATGCCGCTCAAACATAGACAGGTCTCAGACCGTGGTATCGGTCCCCGGTATCGGGGGACTTTTAACGAGTACGAGTACTTTAGAAAATGTGGTATCGAGGCCGATACCCGATACCAGTATCGGTGCATCCCTAATTGTCACAGTTGTCACAATTTCACCCGAAACCAGAATTTGTCCATAAACTGTTCGTTTTCTTTTCTTAAAGGAAGTTCATCTTTTAAAAGATGGAATTCACTTCAGCAGTTGAAATTACAAGTCACATTGAGCTGGACCTTGATGTGAACCAGCAGTCTGCTCCACAAAAAGCATGACCCTTAAAGTGGGCAATACAGTTTTATACTACAACAAAAACAAGTATTAATGCGACTCTTCTTCCGGCATTTCCCGCCTGGATCTTCTCCTGTACTTCATTCTCCTCTTCCTCTGCCCATCAAGTTTGTTTTGTGCTGTAACTTAAACCCTAATAATCATATCGCTGTCACATCTGTACCCTGGACTGTTTTTGGACATTTGTTGACTACACCATTCATAGTGTTCTGTATTGATCAAGAGAGCATCAGCAAACTTGTTAAATTAAATTTCTGGACATTGAAGATTACCTGGCTGATCAGCTGCAGATCAGTGTTACTGTATCATATCAGGAGCCAGTTAGCTTTCCAAATGCAAAAGAAAAACAATCTGATAAAGATTACTCTTACATTATCCACATTGTGTAAGAGAATTATTATTATCATTGTCACTGTTTTTCATTTCAAAACTATTTAATTCTATATATTCTATATAATTCTAGGACACATTTCATTTACCTGATCTCACACATATACAGTGTTTTTACCTAACTTTCTCACACGTGCAGTAATACTTGCAAAGCAATGGGGTAAATAAGGGTTTTAAGCATCCTTGGGCGAGAAAATCGATTGCAGGAGCCGGGGATCATTTCTGCAACCTGTGGCTCAGTTGACCCACTCAGGTGGCACAACTGCCCCCATGAGTTTTTGAAAAAAATATTACTTGATTTGAAAAATCTTATTCAGAATGAAAATAAAATGATGAGTTTCTGCCTTTAAATTGCTCTGACTCCAACTCTGAGTTCATCTAACAGAAAATCATACTAGACTTTGCCCTTTTTGGGGGTGGAGGGTGTTAAAAAAACTTCCTGCTCTATTTGTTTTGTCAAATCTGGATGATCTCCAATTTCCTGCTTTCAAATTCAGATAAAACTGGGTTATTGTAGCTTTCAGTTTGGATTTGTGAGACTGACACTATCTCTGCTTTTACAGTTTTCCCCATTGTTTGACAGGCCATTGTACTGTCTGTGTAACACAAAACAAAAAAAGGCTTACAGTAAGTCCTTATGATGACTGGAGAAGAAATGGTCATAGTGTTTTACATTAAGCACATCAGTGCTGAACTGGTGATGGGTTGTGTGTGTCATTTGAAAACAAAATGCCATTTTGAGAAGAAATTACATTCTCCAAAAGTTGATTCTGTTCATCTGGACGTAGCGTTTTCTGGGAGAAACGTTTCGTCATCATCAGGTGACGTCTTCAGTCTCAGCTGACTGCAGGTTTCAACCTTATAAACAGTACATTTGCATAATGACTGAAACCAGCACCACTGAAGGAACAATGGGCTGGGAGGTCAGTTCCTTAATCATAATTATGCAAATTCTCATGACCATTGATCAACAACCACTGATCAATAACCATGAGTACCATTCACAGAGAGTTGGGGAATGGCTGCAATCACAGCATTGTAAGATGGTGAAAGATGTACCCTTAGGCCCCCTCCTCGATTCAGAGATGGTCTTTCCCTTTTCACGTAAATGGCCTCCTTGACTCCGCCCTCAAACCAGCGTTCCTCCCTGTCCAGGATGTTACATCCTCATCCTTGAAAGAGTGTCCACTGCCCTGTAGGTGTGAATAGACTGCTGAGTCCTGGCCTGATGAGGTAGCTCTTCTGTGTTGTAGCCAGAGGTTGTTTGGTTTCCTCGATGTATAAATCCTGGCAATCCTCCTGCACTTAACAGCGTACACTATGTTACTCTGTTTGTGTCGGTGGACCCGATCCTTGAGGTGGACCAAGTTTTGGTGCAGCGTGTTTTGGGGTTTAAAAGCCACAGAGACCTGGTGTTTAGAAAAAATGTGTCTCAACTGCTCCGATACTCCTGACACATATGGGATCACTACAGGTTTTCTCTTGGGCAGCGGTTGTTCTTCTCTCCTGGATCGGCTGGAGCTTTCTTTAGGAGCCTTTCCAGCTTTGACAAAAGTCCAGCTGGGATAACCACATTTACTCAGGGCCTTCTTGATGTTCTTCTGCCTCCCTGGCTGCTGTGTCAGTGGGGATGGTGTTCGCTCTGTGTTGTAGCGTCCTGATGACGCCCAGTTCGTGCTCCAGTGGATGATGAGAGTCAAACCTTAGATACTGATCCGTATGCGTAGGTTTACTGTACACATCAGCTTTTAGATGTCCCCCATTACTGATGGAAATCTCACAGTCTAAGAAGGCTAACCTGCCACTTTTCATATCCTCCCTGGTGAATTTGATGGTTCGGTCCACACAGTTAATGTGATCCGTTAATTGTGGTACGTCCTGAGATTTGATTTTCACCCAGGTGTCATCTACATACCTGAACCAATTACTTGGTGGTGTTCCAGGGTAGGATAGCAAAGCCCTCTTTTCCACTTCTTCCATGTACAAATTGGCCACGATGGGTGAAACTGGGGAGCCCATGGCACACCCATGTTTCTGCCTGTAGAACTGACCCTTGTATGTGAAGTAGGTGGAATGAAGACACAGTTCAAATACACTTGGTCGATGCCGAGAGTGGTCCTGTTGCTGAGGTTGGGGACATCCTGTAATCTCTTACGGACTACCTCCAACGCTTCTGTGACTGGGATGCAAGTGAAGAGAGATGTAACATCGTACGAGACCATGGTTTCATCTGCCTCCATAATGACATCTCTCACCTTCCCAACAAAATCCAGGGTGTTCTGGATGTTGTGCTCAGAGCTGCCTACCAACGGGTTGAGGATCGAAGCCAGAAACTTGGAGATGTTATAGGTGACAGAGTTGATCATACAGATAATCGCTCTTGAAGGTGCACTCTGTTTGTGTATCTTTGGTGAACCATACAGACTTGGTGTAGACTCCCCTGGGTACAGCCTGTGGTATGAGGTCCGGTCAACAGCCTTGTCTTGTTCTAACTGCTTCAGACAGTCTATCACCCTCTTCCTGTAACCACTTCCTGGGTCTCGTTTCAGGGGCTCATAAGTATTTTCTCATGATAGTCTTTTTGGTTTAGCAATACTGTGCACCTACCCTTGTCTGCCGGAAGGATGATAATGTTGTTGTCATTACTAAGTGATGTGAGTGCCTTCCTCTCCTCCATGGTGATGTTGGATGCTGGGGGCTTCGCATTGCTGAGACAGGCTAAAACTTTGGTCCGTAGTTGCTCTGCTTCCACTTCTGCAATATTGTTGTTACGAATTGCTGTTTCTGTGGCTGTGATCAGCTCCACTAGCGGGGTTTGTCTCGGTGTGACAGCAAAATTCAACCCTTTAGCAAGGAAGTTTTTCTCTGTTTGGGTGAGCTGTCTGTCAGACAAATTCTTCACCCACTTGTCCACATCCTCGGTGTTGCATCCTTCTCTCTTCTGGCCGCTTGGGACTCTCTCCGTATTTTTGCTGTGGTTTCCGACCAACTTCTTTTGTTGCCTGGTCTTAGACTTCTTGTAAGAAGAAATTACATTGTTTTGAATGTAGAGTTTCATTTTGCAGGAGGGTTTTGCCCATTGCGTGTGTGTTTTTTTGATTTGTGTGTAGAGTTCTGACAATATGAGGCATGCTTTCAAAAAATGTGTGTAAACAATTGGGAAAAACTGTAAAAGCTGATTAAAGGCTCAATTACAGAAAAGGATTAGGGCCACTTTTCTTTTCTTTTCCAGAATTCTGAGAAAAAAGTCTGAATTCTGACTTTTTCCCAGAATTATTTTTTCTCAGAGTTCTTGGAAAAGAAGAAAAAAAAGACATGCCCACTTTTTTTCTTTTGCCCCTAATCTTTTTCCGTACTCAAAAGCTCAATGTTTGCTGATGTTTTAAATGCTGTCTGTAGCGTATCTGCAAGCACTTAGAACTGAAAGAGTAGGTTGAAGGAAGATTCTCTCTATTAAAATACATTGTAAAATGAGCTATCCAATTGAGTCCCAACAAACTGTTGGGTTCATTTTCCTTATGAGAGGAGACTAATAAACTCAAAAGCTTTCAGAGTTTGTTAAGTGGTTGATGTTTTGATGTTAAGTTAGTTTTACATGGTACAATGGAACTCTCCTTTAACAGAGTTTTTATAACATGGTGGATGTTATTATTATTATTGTTATTATTTGTAGTAGACTCCAAAAATGTACAGACAGCTAATGCTTAGAATAGAGTTAATATTACTCACCCCCCCCCCCCCCCTTTTTTTTTTTTTAAATTTCCAAAAAGGTGGGTGTCGATCCACAGGTGAGGAGGGTGGGGACCTACACATGACAACCGACAAAGAGAGAGACCGCTTTGGGCACACCTAGCTAAACAGCACACTATTTATTTTAGGGAACCATTGCACTGGAGAACGTGCTGTGTATTGTGGAGGTAATGAGACAGTACAGCATGCTATACTACACTGTCGAGAGGCATGAGGAAAAAAGAAGACAACTGGTTCAAAGCCTAAATAGAATTAAACTGAAACTAGATTTAACTGAGTTTCTTGGAAATAACTCAAGAAATAAAAGTTATCACACAATACTTAAGACAAACACATTTGTATGATTGGATCTAATCCTTATGTGACATCCACACTCCACTCTAGTTGGTGGCAGTAATAAAGCAATTCGTTGTTTGTTAAATGCCAATAAGCACCAAGAAGAAAAAAATGTAATAAAGTACGAATTCAGCCTTTATCACTCTCCTCCGCCATTGCCGCCTTTCAGTTTTGGACGAAATGCATTCTGGGATATTTGACTGCATCAAGTCTACACCAATCAGCACCGATACGTGCTCGATAGAATGGGAGAACACATAGCGAGAGCACATCCGGGAATTTTGAGCGTACTTGGCTACTTGACTGGAACAGTCTGCGACTGATGACGTATCACAAGTCCACGAGAAGGCAAGTACAAACGGCCCTAGTCTATAGTGGCTACGTCATCAGAAGTATGCGCGCGCACCCTTATACGTCGTCACTGTTTAACTGTAAGTATAAAAAAAACGCAGTGACGATTCCAACACGCGTGGGGGCAGCAACGTGGCAAAAACGAGGACGAAGTACGTTTAAAATACAAAAGAAGAAACATGTTCGGTAGTGGTGTCCGCTACAGCTTTACTGGAATGTTTACGGATCTTTTACGGGTCAGGGTCGTCCTGATTTGACTTCGTTTACTCGTCACAGTGCCAGTCTTGTGTTGATAAGCCTGTTAGTGTTTAATGTTGGGACAGCTGCATGAAGCAGAATAGATGTCGAAATCCCTTCTGTTACTCAACTCGGTACCGAAGAGTTTGCCAGTAGACGTGCTCAAACTTAACGTAAATCATCTCTTTTCATTTAGCTTGATTAAATGTTAGAATGGCCGCATTGCGAGCAGCAAAGCAAGCCCTGAGGAAAGACGTAAAGCGACGGGTTGCCACGGTGACGGACGACGAGAAACGGCGGCAGTCTCTTGTCGTTTCACAGAAGGTAAGGAAATGTTCATGGAAGTCAGTATATGTGTCGCAGATGTTGCATCCCCAGATTCTAACATTTCTGCGATTATTACAAAGAGTTCGCCGAAAATGAAGATTGCCATTTTTACATATATGCAAATACATGTGTATACAGATGTGGCAAAAGCACAGACATGCTGTACTTAAGTAGAAGTAAAGATGCTAGTGTTAAAAAATTATTCCAGCAAAAGCTGAAGTACTTATTCAGCGTCTTTACTGAAGTAAAAGTGAAAAGGTCCAAGCTCTGAAATGTACAAAAGTAAGAAAGTTTAAAAAGGACACTTCTACCAACTACTTTCAGCACTGGAAGCTAGACCTTCTCATATATTACTGTAAAACAAAAATAATATGTTATAAGAAAATAGAACGGTTATGTAAATCTAAATTCTAATGTACTTATTTTGAAACTGTTATTTATGACACAAGCAATAAGGGAATAGAGACAAATAGTTGGGGGTGACTTTGCTTCCACACCTAAACAGAAAAATGACAACAGTCAGGGGTTAAAGTGAGATTTAGCAGGTGGAGTAACACAAAGATCTGTTTTAGTGGCTCAGTGTGGGGAAAATGCTAACAGCTCACAATCATTTCTAATGTCAGCTACAGTCGAGTTTCTTAGTGGACAGGCTGTGATCCACTGACCTGCCGCTACACACGGATCGAGTATCTGTTTAAAAATTATGGCCTTCCATGTAATTTTAATTGGTACACTTGATAAATTGGTAGTTTATCAAAGCTGTAAAACAAAAATAAAGCTGGACCTTTATCTAACAATACACTGTGCAACAACCAAACACAAAATGCAGTTTCTAATAAAGGTGTTTATTATTAAGGGGGGGGGATCCAAACTTACATGGACCTGTGTGAAAAACTGATGCATTATCCAGAAATGGCATAGAATAAATAAATAATAATATTAATATTAATAATAATAATAAATAAATAGAACATGGAACCTGACATGGAGGTCTGCTCCGGGGCCTCCTCCAAATGGGAGATACCCGGCAGACCTCACCCAAAAGGCATCCTTGTCAGATACACGAACCACCTAAACTGTCTCCTTTCGATGTGAGGGAGTGGCGGCTCTAGTCTGAGCCCCTCCTGGATGGCTGAACTCTGGCTCCAGCTTTTACGCTCAGCTCGCTCTTGACAACAATTGACCAGTATATCGTCTGCATCACTGTAGCCGGGGCCCCAAGCATCCGTCAATCATCCTCTCCCCCCACTTTGTGAATTAGACCCCGATATACTTAAACTCATCCAGTCGGGGAACTAACTTGTCCCAAAAGTGGCCACTACACACTTTTCCTGCTCAGACTTGGGAGATGCTGTTTCTCATTCTAGCTTCTTCACACTCAGCTGCAAACCACTCCAGTGTGAACTGGAGGCCACTACCTGACAGAACCACATCATCTGCAAAAAGCAGAGATGAGATTTTGACACACCAGCCTTGCATCACTTGGCTACACCTAGAAATTCTGTCTATAAAATTATGTACAGAATCAGTGACAAAGTGCAGCCTAGGCGGAGTCCAACACCCACTGGAACAAGTCCGACTTATTGCTGCCAGTGTAAACAAAGCTCTTGCAATGGTTGTATAAGGACTGAATTTTGCTCATAGTAATGGACAACACACCCAAGGTGAAATCCCATTCTGCAACTCTGTTAGTGCAGCGGTCTCCAACCTTTTTTGCGCCACGGACCGGTTTATGCCCGACAATATTTTCATGGACCGGCCTTTAAGGTGTCGCGGATAAATACAACAAAATAAAACTAGTACCGGTACCGAAAAAAGAAAATTTATTCATAACACACGTGAAAAGGCCCAGGAAAACAGAGTTAACGATAAAAACGATAACAAAATAACGCTGAAAACCGATAAAAACCCTGAAAACTATACATTTCACACCTGAGCCTCAACTCTCGCGGCCCGGTACCAAACGACTCACAGACCGGTACCGGTCCGAGGCCCGGGGGTTGGGCACCGCTGCTGTAGGCCATTTATCTGCGTTCACACTTTTGTTTTTACTACATAATTCCATATGTGTTCATTCATTGTTTTGATGACTTTAGTGAGAATCTACAATGTAAATAGTCCTAAAATTAAAGAAAAAAGTGTCTAAACTTTTTACTGGCAGTGTATCTTAGACTAAAGATATTTCTTTTCAAATTGACACAAAAACCTTCTAAAGATTACTGCTATAGGAGTGAAATAAATAAGTAAAATTAAATGATATAAATGATAGTAGCAAGTCCTTATTTGCAAGTCGCAAAGAGTGGCCCAACAAGTTAAGTTGGTCAAAAATAATACGTTGAATTAACTCAAATGTAAGAAAATGTTAGATATCATTGTTTTAAAAAATTAAATTAAATTAAATTAAATTAAAAATTTAATTACTTTGAGCATTAAGATTTACAGTGTATTTTCAATTAAATTAATTAAATTTATTTACTCAATGGAAGATTAAGGATTCAGAACTTTGATTTTCTCTTCATCTGCATTTTCTTTCAGTTGTTCAGTCACCCCAAGTACATGTCCTCTCAGCGGATTGCTGTGTTTCTGAGTATGAAGGATGAATTAAATACTCAGGAAATCATCAAGGACATGTTTACGTGTGGTAAAAGCTGCTTCATTCCTAGATATGAGAGCACTAGCAGTCATATGGACATGCTGAAGGTCAACAGTCTGCAGGACATAGAGACGCTGCCTCTGACCTCCTGGAATATCCGACAACCTGCTGAGGATGATAACAGCAGAGAGGAAGCCTTGGCTTCAGGTTAGCATGCACACACACAAGACACTTTTATTAATAAGAGCAATAGGGGCAGACACACCTTAATACTAACCGATTGTTACACTGAATGTGGTTGGTCTAAAATTCAACTTTCAACTCAAATTCTCTGTTACACTTGATGTAACCATGAACACCACAGCCACTGCACACCAGTTCAAGACAGTGCTTTACTTTGAATTCACCACAGTATTGCAAGCTAACCTGTTTATCCTGCTCTAAACCACAGAGTATACATGGTTTGAGTTGCGCAGTTTATTTTGCAGGGCATTTCAGAACATTATATTAAGATCTAATATCTGATTTTTAAAAATCAGGACATTTCATAGACCCATTGGAAATCAACAACCCTTTTAGAATGTTTTATGCAAAACTATACATTACTGAAATAGAAACAGGAAATGGAAATGGGAAAACTAAAATAATTTCTTTGCTTTTATAGAAAAGGGAGATGCGCACCACTTGTAACAAGTGATTACCAAGGAAGAAACAGAAACAGCCATAAACAGGATGAAAACAGGGAAAAAGTTGCACCAACTGATGTATATAAAACAATTAAAACTAAATTGCTTACCCCGTTCCTAGAGGCGTTGGCCTTCAAAGGTTGTCCTTTACCTCCTTCACTATTTACTTTAGCAATTCAACCCTTTGCGATTACAATTCGATGCACAACTGCGATGCAATAAAATAAAAAAATATTAAAAGAATAAATAAAAAGAGGGACTAAAACAAGAAGACAATAAAAACAACCAAAACAACAATGTCTGTTAAAACAAAACATGTTTGGGTCAGTGTGTGCTAAAAGCCTACATTTGTCTTCAGTAATGATTCAAAAAGTTAACCAAACGCAAAAGGGAGTTTTTTCTTAGAAAAATAAATATGAATTACAGTAATCCAGATGTGATGAAATGAATGCATGAATACCAATCTACAGTTCAGTGTGTGATACAATAGGACTTAATTTGGCAGCGTTTCTTAAGCGATAGAAGCAAAACTGAACCAGAGACTTGACATAAACATCCAACATAAGACCGGAATCAAGGGTTACCCCAAGTTTCCCGATAGACGATTTAGCAAATGTTGAATGGGGACCAAGAGCTTTTATTATCTCAGGCATAAATCTGTCAGGGGAACATACAAGGACTTCAGGTTTTCCTTCCTACATTTTTGAGTTAGGATGTATATCTACAGACACAATGAGAACGTTAACAGTAATTATACCGTCTACTTGCACAATCCAGGAGGTCTGGACCTGATCCTGATGCCAGGGCTGGGCTTTGACCGTGCCAGGAACCGACTGGGACGAGGGAAGGGTTTCTATGATAACTACCTGGAGCGTTGCAAAAAACACCCCAAAGGCAAGCCCTACACAATTGCCTTGGCCTTCAAAGAGCAGCTTTGTGAAAAAGTACCTGTTGATAACCATGATGTGCCCATAGATGAAGTACTGTATGAGGATGAAAAATAGCTAGTTGTCACTAGGGCTGGTCTATGAACTCAGGAAGTCCACTAACCCTTTAAACACGGCCTTTCCATTCAACACCAGGTTTTGTAATCGTTAGAGTGGATGAAAGTCGAAGGATGTCGTAATTAATGCCGTTATTATCAGTGTTATCACTGCAGTCTGTGGTTGTCCTGATATGAGACAAGCCAAGGTAATATGCTCAAGGCTACAGTCAAGAAGTAATGTATCATTTATGAGATGTTCTTCATTCAGCAGCTCTCTCCAGTGGACTTAATTTCCAGCCAGTTTTCCAAGATATTTATGAATGTGATCAGATGTGGAATGCTCATCTTCAGTTCAGGTTGAACTGAAGTTCACAGTGGACCGACTTTGTCAAATGAAGTCACCAGGCTGTTTATCTAGTCATAAAAAGGTATTATGTAATACTGTCTAAAATTAAATATTAATTTCCAGAGCATAATAAATTGAAAGCAGCAGCAAATAAAGATGTTAGAAAATGTTTTCATGTTGCCTTCTTATCAACCAGTATTTTATATGATGTGTATTAGCTTGGTTATCTGGTCACTGTCTCCACACAGGCTCACTGAGACAACCACAGTAGTGGGTGTCAGCCAGCAGTTCTGAGGGAAAAGTTCACAAAACATATTTTCAACTAATTCTTAACATAAAAAGGTCCAATCAATTAATGTAAGCATCATCACACTGTGTATTTTCTTAACAAAAATCACTGAAATTAATGTAACTAAATAATTTGTCATTGTCCTCCATGCTCAGTTGTAATGATATTATTGCTCACACCAACTACTGTTGTTAACTGGATGGAAGCTTTATCAGTGAGGAAGCAGATGCAAGTTACTTGAGAAAAAGTATGAATTGTATTTACATTTTTTTTTAGAATTATTAACTATTCTTACCTGTTTACATATCTTCAAAAACATGAGCAAATGTAACTTAAATCGCTAGATTAGATAGAGCTCACATTTTGTTGCTTTGTATTTGTAAACAGACCTTAACAAGTACAAACTAATCTTTTTTGCACACACACACATTCTAGATGCACAAACATAACATTTTCAGATGTTTACAAGGTTACAAAACTCAGTTCATAACTACGCAGTCTGATGTACAAGTACAAAATATTTATGACCACAGTTTGAGCCCATACACCTCTTTCTCCCAACAAGGTGTAAGTGTTTCCTGTGTGAGGTGGTCCTGTCCATGCCCTTGCAAATTCACCCAGTAATTTAATGAAAATTGTTTTCTCTGATATCAAGAGGCATTTCTCACATTTCCATCTGAAGTGTAGCTGTTGGGGTTGATTTTGTTGCACCTGTTCAGAGTCTTAAAGCCTGGTTCTGAATGCACTCTAACTTTTAAAAAACAAACTTGTTTCTGCGTCTACTCCACTTTGTGAGGCAGGTCCTATTTAAATGATTTATGATTGAGAACAGGTGTGGCAGTAATCAGGTCTGTGTGTGGCGAGAGACTCAATTTTCCAAAGACGGTTAATTTATGTTCTAACAAGATGGGCAATCAGCTTTTCACGCAGAGCTAGGTTTGAATTTTCTTCCCTGTTAATAGTAAACACATTCATTCAGGAAACTGCATTTTGTATTTACTCGTGTTATCTTTGTCTAATATTTCAATTTGTTTGATGATCTGAAACATTTTAGTGTGACAAACATCAAACTCAGTACCATGGGATACCACGGATATGCAGTTCATGCTTTGAGCCGTTTGTCTTTTTCTAATTCAATTAAATTTTAACCTCAGTCTTACTTCAGTTTTTTAACTTACATTGAATGGAAATTAAATATGATTTGTGAATATCATTCAAGTATTTCAAAAGTATAGTGTCATGTCTAAAATATGACCACATGTATTTTGGTAATTTTGCTGAAATTGCTTCTCTTTTGTTGATGTACTAAAACAAAAGTTGGACAAAACCATATCCCGACCCCCCAATTCTAAAAAAAAAACCCTGAATCAAACAAGAGGACCAACAGAGCACAACTCCCCCCAAAAGGCAATGGATATACAAAACCAGCGGTCCCCAACCTTTTTTGCGCCACGTTTATGCCCGACAATATTTTCATGGACCGGCCTTTAAGGTGTCGTGGATAAATACAACAAAATAAAACTAGTACTGGTACTGAAAAAAAGAAGATTTATTCATAACACACGTGAAAAGACCCAGGAAAACCGAGTAAACGATAAAAACGATAACAAAATAACGCTGAAAACCGATAAAAACCCTGAAAACCAGACATTTCACACCTGAGCCTCAACTCTCGCGGCCCGGTACCAAACGACTCACGGACTGGTCCGAGGCCCGGGGGTTGGGGACCGCTGTACCAAAATGTATGTTTTTTTTAAACATTTTTTAAATTACAACACGCTATTGTCTGTCTATTTTCATATTGCAATATGATGACGTCAGCCTGCTTTTATTAAAACACTCGAATGCATGACCTTTAACTTAAGACCTTGAATCATTACATACTCAAAAAATCTATTTTATTATCTTTGCCCAGACTTCCTCCGTGAATTGTGACCCTATTGTAGTGAAGGGGTTTATTTGTTCTTGTTGTTTTGTTTTTTTCTCTTCTTGGACAAAAATACAGGGGAAATACCCTTTGTAACCTCAAAGATAAATAAAAGTCATCATATAAGTACAACTATTTTACTGTTCCTTGTGATGTGAGGAATGGAAGAGCTGCACTTATATAAATTCCCTTGGGGTTTAGATTATTTGCTGTTTATAAATGAACTTTAAAGGAGATAATGAAACCACAATGAGACCTTTGTCACCAGCATGGCCCAATAATTAACTGTGGGAGAAAAATTAGTTTGGAAAACTACAGCCTGTTAAGGAGAAATACAAATGTTGACATTCCTCATTGGAGCTTGTCACAAAGTCTCCAGCAGCTGGGAAACAGACTTGTATGGGGAAAGGCCATAAAACAGGCAGACAGGAAGACTTAATGATTTGAAAAGGTCACAACATTTTAACTCAGACACAAAAGAGGTAATGGGAGGAAAGGGGGGCGGCAGCACTGCTGCACATCGGTAGCAACGCACATGAATAGAAATAAAGTAATGTCATCCGCTGGCTTGTATAGCATTGCATAAACCTAAATAGGAACGCCAGCCGTGCACAGACATTACAAAGCATTTTCAGCAGGAATGCTGACACAAATGAATATGGAATAAAGCAAAGGAAGGCTTAAAGTGTGTACTGTCGTATGAACCGGCAGTAATGAAGTAGCTGAACCATTTGGACAGATGAACTGCTTCAGACGCCTACTGCTGAAAGATCACTGGACCAGCCCTTTATCAAGGATATTTGAGGGTGCATGGGAGTTTTCCTGTGATAGAAGGAATCCAGCACATACAGCATTACAGGCACTTTTCCTGTCCAGTGTTTTTTCACTTTTCTGCTTGTACAGTTTGCCAGCTGCCTCTCTCTAGTGCAGCACGCCACCCTGCTATCAGATCCCAGCATCCCATTCATACAGGGAGAGCATGTTACAAGAAGGCACATGGGTCAGGTTCCCCTGACAACCCACTGCTCCACCCCTCCCCTGTAGCTGAGCCACAAACCACACCCTGCCACATACCCCCATTGCCCGAGTTAGGCTGGGGAGCCATCTGGCCTCCTGCGAGGGGCTCAACCACTGTAGGAGTGTGATCTGAACAGAGGGTGAAAGAGCAGTCCAGGAGGTAATACCAAAGCTAGTCGACCGCCCACTGGATGGTCAGGCACTCCTTTTCCCTCGTACTGTACCTGGTTTCCTGCTCTCATAGTTACCTGGAGACCAAAATGCCCCCCAACCCTCTGTTCAAGGTGTCAGTCTGCAGAATTAAAAGCAGGGAGAAGTTGGGTGTGTGGAGCTGGCGTTCCCCACAGAGAGCTTCCTTCACCTGCATGAATGCCGCCTGGCACTGCTCTGTCCACCAGACCAGATCTGGGTCACACTTTCGAATCAGACAAGTCAAGGGGCTGGTCAGCTTTGCAAAGTTCGGCATGAACCAGTGGTAACAATAAGCCAGCCCTAAGAACCACATGACCCCACTTTTGGTCTAGGGATGCAGGTCTTCAGCCAATGACTGCGCTCTTCTCCATCTAAGGGTGCACCTGCCCATGTCCCAAGTGGTACCCTAGATACTGTATCTTCCTCTGTCCAACCGCACAGTTCTTCGGATTGGCTGTGAGCCCTGTCTGCCTCAGATAGAAAGCACATACTAGCCCACGAAACCTCTATAAAGGAAGTTGATTAGTTGCCCAGTGCTAACTAGCTCAAAGTCCAGGTGTCTTCTCTGCTAACTCTGATATGAAGAAACCTGAGTAGCCTTGCAGGTTCTATCAGTCCCTCCTGTTAACAATAGCTCCCCTATTGATCGTGGCTCTTATTATTTCTGGGATGCTTTTCGTAGCCTGGACAGCAGGCTTTTATTATGGCTAGGGTAACCTGTAATATATCAGTCAATATCGATTTTATTTTTATAGCACATTTAAAAGCAACAAAGTTGTGCAAAGTGCTTCACAATTAGTTAATAAACAAGAGAAAACAACAGAAAATCAAATACAGAAAAATAAAATGTGAGCTTAGGCAAAAACCATATATTTAACAGAAAACATAAAACAAGCCTGATGGTACTCGAGCTGAACTTAATTAAAGCCAACATAAAAACGTGAGTTTTAAGACTTGATTTGACTGGATTGGACCACCAAGACTGTCTAGACTCGGAAGTACGAATATCAAGTGGCAAGTTGTTCCAGAGTCTAGGCGATGCAACTGCGAAGGCCTGATCTCCTCATGCTTTAGACTTAGACTAGCGCCATACCATTTAAAACTTAAAGTAAAAGAATCTTAAAATCAATATGGTAATGGACGGGGAACCAGTGTACATTTGCTAAAACTGGAGTGATGTGTTCAAACCTTCTAACAGCTGTTGAAAGACGTGCAGCAGCATTTTGGACTAAGTGTGAGCGATGGAGAGATGAGTGATCAAGACCCAAATAGAGAGAATTACAGTAGTCCAATCTACATGAATATGTTTTTCTAGGGCTTTTTCTAGGCCCATGAAATCGCTTTGGCAATTTCATGGGCGATCAAGAGTCAAGAATTGGGAGTTCGTCTTGTAATCAGAAGGTTGCCGGTTCGAGCCCCGGCTTGGACAGTCTCGCTCGTTGTGTCCTTGGGCAAGACGCTTCACCCGTTGCCTACTGGTGGTGGTCAGAGGGCCCGGTGGCGCCAGTGTCCGGCAGCCTCGCCTCTGTCAGTGCGCCCCAGGGTGGCTGTGGCTACAATGTAGCTGCCATCACCAGTGTGTGAATGTGTGTGTGAATGGGTGGATGACTGTGTATAGTGTGCTTTGGGGTCCTTAGGACCAAGTAAAGCGCTGTACAAATACAGACCATTTACCATTCATGTAACTGATAAAAACTGTTTTTCACAACTGTGGACACTTGCTTCTCTAATTTAAAAGAGTCTATAAAAACCCAGCCTGTCTTACATCGTGGGTATGATGACAAGCAAGAGGACCAAAGCTATCAGTTAACTTATCCAAAGATGTATGGCTTCCAAAAACAATAACCGCAGTCTTATTTTCATTTAGGGTAAGAAAAGTCTGTGTTAACCTGTCTTTAACATCCTAAGACCCGAACTCTTCCTCAGCAGCATTTTTAATTTCTCTTTGATATTTGGGCTGATTGGGACCCGATGAATGTAAAAATAAAGAATTACCAGATTTTTTTTTTACCTAATTTTTGTTTCTAATAAAAATCAGAGCCACATATGAGGATATTCGTTTACAATTTTGATAGAACAGTAGCAGCATAATGTCCTCGTAAGTGGATATCAGGCACTTGTGGAGTAAAATGTAGTATTTTGGACGTCAGATCCTAGGAGGTTAACAACATATAGACAGATAAACAGAGACTGCAGTGGGACAGAGACATCCGATTTAGGGGAAGTAAATTTGGATGTCATCAGCATAACAGTGAAAGACAATGTTGTATTTTCTGAAAATAGATCTCAAAGGCAGCATGTATAAAGAGAACAGAGCGGGACCGAAAACAGACCACTGCCTTTCTGATAGATATGATTTAAACCACGATAAAACTGTGCCTTTAAGACCAAAGATCTGTTCAAGTTTTGATAAAATAATATTATGATCAACTGTGTCAAAGACGACGTTCAAATCCAAAAGAATTAAAACAGCAGAAGAACCTGAGTCGACAGAAGAAGATGACTCTTAAAAGTGCCGTCTCAGTGCAGTGAGGAAATTTAAAACCAGACTGGAACTCTTCACAAATGTCACAACTTTTTTTCCAGACTTTTGGACATAAAAGAAAGTTTAGAAATTGGCCTGTAGTTAGAAAGAGCATTTGGATCAAGAGTTTGCTTTTTAATAATGGGTTGCACAACAGCATGTTTGAAAGCATCTGGTAATGACAGGGAAGCATTTTAATAGAAGTAAAATACTAGGCCCAATAACGTGAAGAGCTTCCTTGAAAAGGTCAGAGGGAAGAATATCCTGTGGGGAATTAGAAGGTCTTAGATGATCAATGACTTCCTCTAAGACAAAAAAAGTCACATGCTCAAACTGCTGAAAAACAGCCACCTCTGGTCATAGGTTTGCATAAAGTCATCATAAACACAAATATAATAGTAATTTGGGGGCTTTTAATTATTTATTTGAAGTGTTCTTTTGTGTAGTTCATTTTTCTTTAATTACTTTAAAAAAAATCAGATGTACAAGTTAGAATTTATTTAGGATTTTTTCTCTCTCATATGCACAATGTGAAATGTATGTATACAGTCTCAAATATATATACTTGATACCCCCAATAACCTCAACCAGCTTTTGGTAGCCATCAAGAAGCTCCTGGTGCAAATACTTTTTCCCATTAATACATATAACTTAATTTATTGACATCTATTATTGGATTTCTTTGCATAAGCAGATGGGTTGTTACCATCATCAGGTGAGACTTTCATTCACATTTTAAACACTGTATAGTGTTGTCTTCCAATTAGTCACTTGTTATTTTGTTTATTAATTGACCAATGAAGGATTTCTTTCAGTTCAATCTAGCCCGCCTCTCGTTGTCTGTGTTTGGGTCCTCCCTAACACTGCAGTGTCTGCCTTTTGCATTTAGGTAATCTCAGTCTCACTGAACATGCTCTTGTGACTAGCCAGCATGTCACGGACTGGGTGGGAGGTAAAGCAGATGACTCGTAATCTGGAGAGGAAATGGCGTGTCACAAACTTAGAGGATCATCATTTAGCCTGGAGAAATAGTTTGTTGCTTTATAAGAAAGCCCTCCGCAAAGCCAGAACAGCTTACTACTCATCACTAATTGAAGAAAATAAGAACAACCCCAGGTTTCTCTTCAGCACTGTAGCCAGGCTGACAAAAAGTCAGAGCTCTTTTGAGCCAACCATCCCTTTAACGTTAACTAGTGATGACTTCATGAACTTCTTCACAAATAAAATTTTTATCATTAGAGAAAAAATTACCAATAATCATCCCACAGATGTAATATTATCAACAGCTACTCTTAGTACCATTGATGTTAAGTTAGACTCTTTTTCTCCAATCGATCTTTCTGAGTTAACTTCAATAATTACTTCCTCCAAACCATCAACGTGTCTTTTAGACCCCATTCCTACAAAACTGCTCAAAGAAGTCCTGCCATTGATTAATTCTTCGATCTTATATATGATCAACCTATCTCTAATAATCGGCTATGTACCACAGGCCTTCAAGGTGGCTGCAGTTAAACCTTTACTCAAAAAGCCATCCCTAGACCCAGCAGTCTTAGCTAATTATAGGCCAATCTCCAACCTTCCTTTCATATCAAAAATCCTTGAAAGAGTAGTTGTCAAACAGCTAACAGATCATCTGCAGAGGAATGGTTTATTTGAAGAGTTTCAGTCAGGTTTCAGAGTTCATCACAGCACAGAAACAGCTTTAGTGAAGGTTACAAATGATCTTCTTATGGCCTCTGACAGTGGACTCATCTCTGTGCTTGTCCTTCTTGACCTTAGTGCAGCATTCGATACTGTTGACCATAATATCCTATTAGAGCGATTAGAACATGCTGTAGGTATTACAGGTATTGCACTGCAGTGGTTTGTATCATATCTATCTAATAGACTCCAGTTTGTGCATGTAAATGGAGAGTCCTCTTCACACACTGAGGTTAATTATGGAGTTCCACAGGGTTCAGTGCTAGGACCAATTCTGTTTACATTATACATGCTTCCCCTAGGCAGCATCATTAGAAGACATAGCATACATTTTCACTGCTATGCAGATGACACCCAGCTCTATCTGTCCATGAAGCCAGATAACACACACCAATTAGTTAAACTGCAGGAATGTCTTAAAGACATAAAGACTTGGATGGCCACTAACTTTTTGCTTCTTAACTCAGATAAAACTGAGGTCATTGTACTCGGCGCTGAAAAGCGTAGAAATATGGTATCTAACCAGATTCTTACACTGGATGGCATTACCTTGGCCTCCAGTAACACTGTGAGGAACCTTGGAGTCATTTTTGACCAGGATATGTCCTTCAATGCACATATTAAACAAATATGTAAGACTGCGTACTTCCATTTGCGCAACATCTCTAAAATTAGAAATATCCTGTCTCAGAGTGACGCTGAAAAACTAGTTCATGCATTTATTACTTTCAGGCTGGACTACTGCAATTCATTATTATCAGGATGTCCAAAAAACTCACTGAAAAGCCTTCAGCTAATCCAAAATGCTGCAGCAAGAGTACTGACAGGGACTAGAAAGAGAGAGCATATTTCTCCTGTTTTGGCTTCCCTTCATTGGCTTCCTGTTAAATCCAGAATTGAATTCAAAATCCTGCTCCTCACATACAAGGTCTTAAATAATCAGGCCCCATCTTATCTTAATGACCTTGTAGTACCATATCACCCTATTAGAGCACTTCGCTCCCGCTCTGCAGGCCTACTTGTTGTTCCTAGAGTATTTAAAAGTAGAATGGGAGGCAGAGCCTTCAGTTTTCAGGCCCCTCTTCTGTGGAACCAGCTTCCAGTTTGGATTCAGGAGACAGACACTATCTCTACTTTTAAGATTAGGCTTCAAACTTTCCTTTTTGCTAAAGCATATAGTTAGGGCTGGACCAGGTGACCCTGAATCCTCCCTTAGTTATGCTGCAATAGATGTAGGCTGCCGGGGGATTCCCATGATGCATTGAGTTTTCCTTTCCAGTCACCCTTCTCGCTCACTATGTATTAACAGACCTCTCTGTATTGAATCATATCTGTTATTAACCTCTGTCTCTCTTCCACAGCATGTCTTTTATCCTGTCTTCCTTCTCTCACCCCAACCGGTCGCAGCAGATGGCCGCCCCTCCCTGAGCCTGGTTCTGCCGGAGGTTTCTTCCTGTTAAAAGGGAGTTTTTCCTTCCCACTGTTGCCAAAGTGCTGCTCATAGGGGGTCATATGATTGTTGGGTTTTTCTCTGTATCTATGAAGCGCCTTGAGGCGACTTTTGTTGTGATTTGGCGCTATATAAATAAAATTGAATTGAATTGAATTGAATTGTCCAGCATTGTCCTTAACTTGAACAACATGTCCTTGTCTTGGACAACAACAAAATGTAAAACTGCCCATTTCTAGCATAGTGGTAACACTACACACCTTGACAAAATGTAGTTAGAGGAAACAAAGAGAGGGAAGGTAGCCAGAACTGAGCGGATTGTGCTATGCTAGGAAAGCTACAACCACCAAGTACCTGCAGCGGGTCAGGCAAGTTCTGAGGAGTCAGCTGAACGGTAAGAAGGAGATCCAGGCTATCAACACCTACACGCTGCCAGTGGTCAGATACCCTGCTGGGATAATAAGCTGGCCAAAGGAGGAGAGGTGGAGATAGAAGCCACCAACATTAAGACAAGGAAGCTCCTTACCATGCATGGAGGGTTTTACCCCAGGTCCATCACCCTGAGGCTGTACGCTTAGCAGAAGGAAGGAGGCTGGGCACTAGTGAGTGTCAGAACCACTGTCCAGGATGAGACAACAAACATCCAAGAATACATCATGAAGATGGCCACAACTGACCGTGTGCTAAGTAAATACCTCTGGCAGCAGAAACCCATGAAAGAGGTGGAGCAAGAGGAAGAGCCATAAAGGAAGGCAGGCCCCTGCACAGTATATAACATCAGCAGAAAGAGGAAGTGGCTGGACAAAGCTGGACTGAAAGACAAGCACAGAGGCACTAATCATGGCAGCACAGGAACAAGCTCTGAGTACAAGAGGGCAGAGGTCTACACCAGGCACAGCTTTTGCACAGCCTGCACCCCAGGCAATAGAATCAACGCATTTAATATATCTTTTACACTAAAAGAGCTGCACTATGTCCATTCTATTTCTAAGAATTGTTAATAGTTGTACGTGTTTATGAATTTGTGCAATATTTGTCTGAACGATAGGAAAAATTCCAGCTATGCTGTTAAAGATGGTTAAAAATATATACTGGTGAATTGCAATGGTGCTAATAAAATAGATAAAAATGTGAGAATGAGCTATATCAGCCTTTTTCAAAGTTTCCTCATTTTATGAAGAATGTAGTTTAACTGGTCCCCAGCGTCTTCGTTTTCCAAATGTGAGCTTCAGCCAAATGAAGTTGAGTATCCCTGCTCTACTGTGTGTGATTCTGTATGGACTGTTATATGTGAGGAATGTGATTCAGCTTTACCAAGTCTGAAAGCCAAAAGGAAAAGTTTGTACCTAATTGTCTGATATTGCCTAGCAGTAGTGAAGTTGTGGAGGTGTTCTGAAAGTCACAATTCAGTTCAGTTCCGTTTTATTTACACAGCGCCAACAACACAACAACAGTCGCCGCAAGGAGCTTTTTATTGTAAGGTAAACCCTACGGTAATACATACAGAGAAAAACCTTACAGTCATATGACGCCAAGCATTGCTAACACCAAAATCATGTATGTATTATTTAAGAATGTCTGTAGTGTCTTCCTTCGACTCATTGCTCTACTGTGCCTGTCAATTTCTGGATTAAGTAACAGGTTGAAATCTCTTCCAGTTAGTGTGGTGTCAGACTGATCCGAAAATAAAGTGAAAAAGGCTTTAACAAAAGGAGAGATTGAAATTTGGTCCATATATACAAAATTTATATTAGTATATGAACTACACATTTTGTAATGTGTGTGTGTGTATCTGTGCTTTAATTGTGCAATAAATCGCACAGTCCAGCCACCCAAGAATACGTCTGAAATGATCTCAAATCAACAGCAATAACAACAGGAAAAGGCAGATATGTCTATAATAGACATGAAAGGAGAATTAGAAAAAGGCGTTCGACACAGTATCAGCACAGCCATGGAGCGGTGTTCTGGTCATGATAAAGTTGACTGTTAACATATAGAGTATCAACTGCAATGACATCATGAGAGCCTCCTTGGACAACTTATTTCAAATCAGGACCGTGCGTTGCTCCAGGATCCCCTCAGGAAACTGGTCGTTGAAGTCCCTTCCTCTCAGTTCCTGCTGTGGCTCTTCACCAGTTCTTTTTGTTTCAAATGTTTACATTTGACCACGATTGGTCGAGGTTTGTGTCAAAGCTGAACAGGTTGTTATCTATAGATTCCAAAATATCGACCATGTCACTGTCTGTGGAGAGAGACCAGATCTAGGGAGTCTTCCTGGCGGCTTTTCTTTGTGGGTGGAGTACCTGTTCTTTTGGAGGGAGTCTCTGTCTTGTTTGGTTTCCCCATGATGACGTACTCGAAACACTCATCAGTATAAAGCTGTAGACTGTTCAGATCATATGTTGTTATTTTTAAGTATGTTCAGTATGGCCAAGATTCCCAATGGGTCTCACATTACTACAGTACAGCATCCTATGCAATTCAACTTTGACAGTTCTGCGATGAACTGATGATTGAGATGAGTAGGCTGTGTAACTGTGTTGGTGGAAGCACACCGTTTTGACAGGAGGGATAATTTCCTCTTTAGTGGTGAAGTGTTCTCGGGTATGAATGCAGTGTAGGAATAAGAAAAGCACACATCCATTAACAGTCAGAAGAATTTGTTTTTATTACAATAATTTTTCAATTAACACTTCAAGCTGGTTCAAATCTCAACAATATTTACAGACTTTCACAGTTTGCTGCAGCTCCGAGTTCAAAGCAATAGATAGTAAAGAGAGAGAAACACGACACAGTGGGTGCCTGCTTAGAGCTGGGTTTCCAGCAGATTGATATGGTTTGCATTGAGGATCTAAAACACAACCATTTATTTAGAACGAAGTATTTAAGAATGGGGAAGCTGATGTCCTGATCACGGACAAAAGTAAAGCCAGTAAGCCAGAGGGGTCTGCTGAGTAAACACCTATACAGAACATGAATACTGGATATGTTCATTTTGTGTCTCTAAGTAAAAATAAATACTTTTCATATTTTACTGAAAGTTTCAATGAAACTGTAAAAGTTGCTATCATGGCGGGCAGAATGGACATGCTTTCAGCACATATTGTGCAGTAATATATTATCTGTCTGCCCGTGTGGCTGCTTTTAGAGGCTGTGGAAAAAGCCATTCAATGGGTGGATGACATTCAAATTAAGTTTATAGTTTCAAACAAATGTGAGGGTATTGCATTAATTATTAATCCATTTGTGTAATAAATGACTAATATTTTACATATTTACAATAAATTAAACGAACAGAATGTACAGAATTAAAAAAAAGTGTAAAGTCAAAAGTAGACTGATAATTTCATCTGTAGTAATATGTATCTGGCAGAAAAGCTTGGGTCTAAGTGGAGATCAGTTGCAAAGCAGTTTGGATAGGAAGTTGCAATAGATTAGCGAATGTATGTGAATTGTTTCAGTTGAGCTAGCAGAACTAATGTTCTGCTAGCTGCTAGTTGAGCTAGCAGAACTAATGTTCTGCTAGCTCAACTGTTCAATAAGTTGAACAGTTGAACATCTGTAATGTAATGTTGTAGTCCACCATAAAATGTGTCGGTGCTCATTGGACTACAACATTACAGCTGTTCTGTTATGTTTACACATTTGGCTTCACTAAAGAAGCTGGTCCAGTTAATAGTCCAACCCATTTAATCCTCTTAGGTGAGTTCGCTAGCTAGGACATTGATGTAGAAATATTCATTGAAAAAATGCCTGCAAAGAAATGAACAAAGCCACAGGTTTTTTATTTAAATGTGCTTTTGGCTGGTCACAATTCAGAAAAAGAGGAGGAGACTGCAGCAACATTCAAATTTAATTCTCATTCTTCACAAGTAGGCTAAAAGTTATCAATACATTCACATTGGCTGTACAGTCATACTGTACATAGTCATACATCTACTTTGGAGTATAACTGTACTTAGGCTAAAGAACATACATATTTCTATTTAGAAAAATGTGTAGCATAAATGTCATTACTCAAAATGCTTGTTTTTATTGATAAAGATAAATTCTCACTACTAGATAATTAATCAAAAAATAACTTTGAACAAAATAAAGTACAGTAATCATATGAAAAATAAAAAATATATACCCTATCATAAGTTGCTATATGTTGGCTAAAATTACAACAGTTGTGTTATCATGTGCTGTAGTTGTTTAAGATGGACAATTACATCAACTACCTTCCATCGAGCATTACAATGAACTAGAATCGTTAAGATAGATAGATAGATAGATAGATAGTAGGGGTGCAACGATACACAAAATTCACGGTTCGGTTCGATACTTTGGTGTCACGGTTCGATATTTTTTCGATACAAAAAAATGTTCATGCCTTTTTAATTTGTCATTTATTAAAATTATAAATATATATTTAAACTCAAAAGTACAGTTTTTAAATTTAATGTTGCTGAAACAACAAAGTAATAAAATAAATCTATCTGATCGAGGAATCACTCATCTTTGGAAAAAAGAGTTTATTACAGAGAAATGTCTCTTTCCAAAATAAAAGCTATACTATACGCTTCTTCTGGGCTATATTCTCAGCAGCATATTAAACATATCAGGTCCCAATAAGGAGAATCATGTGCTAATGGCTGTCTAAATGACTCGGGTAAAGTTTGTAGCATGCGTGCTTGTTGTTTTTGTCTGCTTCCACTTGTCTTTCACTAGGATGATGTCGGAGTAAATGTGCAGTCATATTCGTTGTGTTCCCACTAGTGCTGTCAGCGTTAATCTGAAATGACGTTAACGCCACAACACGGCAAATCTCTGTTAACGAGAGATCGCCCCGTGCGTGGGGCTGGACGGCGTCAACACGTTAACGAGCTAACTGCGCTAACGAGCTAACTGCGCTAACGCACTAGTTCCCACCAATGTAATTGAGCATTGCGTGGCACATCCGACATACTGTTTTACTTTAGTCCATGGCGCTTACCTTCAGGGTCATACGTCACATGAAAACCAAAATAGTTGAACTAGATCAGAATAGTTGAACAGATCTGAATGAGGGTGGGGGAGGTTCAATTTGCCATGTTGCAACGAGCTTAGCTTCTGTCTCGCTAGCTTGCCCTGCGCTCAGTGAATCTGCGTTCGACTACTCCGCCTAGGCTGCACTGTCGAGCGCAGATCCACTGAGCGCTCAACACAGACAGCACCGTCAGAAGGAAAGTTGATAAATAAATTAAAAATTTTGTATTGTTCGATACATATGCGTACCGAACTGAAAGCACTGTATCGAACGGTTCAATATAGATACGAGTATCGTTGCACCCCTAGTAGATAGATAGATAGATAGATAGATAGATATTATGCACTTGCTGATTTTATAAGCTTAATATTTCTACATTGGCAATACTCCCAGATGTAAACACCATAAAAACAAAAAACAACAAAACAAAACAATGTAAAGTCGTACATTCTCATGCTGTCACTCAGTTTGCTTTGCACTTACTGGTCCACAAAAAGAAAACACCTACAGGTAGAAGTATAACATCCATTGTGCATGGCTACCACCTTTCTCGTTTATTCATGATTTCATGGTGCAAATTGGAACAACAATGACCAGGATCACAGTGCAAGTAGCAGCTGCAATCAGTGCTCCAATCTTACACACCTTGGCCCTCCTAAATTCTGCCTCTTTCTTCTTGAGCAACGAGTCATAGCCTGGGGTGTAGATGTCCTCCATCCAGTACTCCAGATTATTGGGGTTTAACGACTCCTGGGTCTGATGAAAGACACAAAGACTATAAATAACAATTAGGGATGTTTTTCATTTGGCTTTAAAAAAACAACATTTTTAATTAAATGCCGTGTTGTGGCTGTTATTTTTAGCATCTGCCTGGATGTTAAAATCACCCACAATAACTGTTTTATTGTGAGTGAGAAGTCAGACAGAAACTCTGTGTGAGGTCCAGGTGGACCATCGATGGTAACAAAGCTGGGGTGGAGGAGGCTGAGCATCAGGCTTTCAGATGAGTCTCTAAATCAACAATCCTGGTATCCAGAGCTTCCAGTAGGCTTATTACTATAAAAGTCTGAATGAATAGTGAAAAGCTCATATTCTTTAAATTACTTAAAGAGTGAAATTATGTTTTCAATCTTTAACTATTTTATGGGTTTTATTTTAAAACTCTGTGTGTTTGTGGGGAGATAAACTATGTATGATATCAAAATTATCTGTCATTACCATACATTTAAATTCACCACCCATTGCTAACCCTCCTCATGAATTACAGCTTCCACCTGCTCACCTCATTCGCCCGGACTACCCACCAGAACCACCAGAGAGACCCCACTCTCAAAGTGTTCACCAGTGAGTTGGATAAGTGTTGCTGGATAACAACATCTCCCTTATGAAGAGATTCTTTTAAAGTTTCGAAGTGTGTTTGATAAGTATGGTAATGCTCACTACAGTCAGTCCTTTCTCCAAGCCGCTCATTTCGTTGCCCTTCCTCCACTGCCCACAGCAGTGGAAACCGTTCAGTTCCTCACAGATCACATTTTCCACCTCCATGGGATCCCTCTCAACATAGTCTCCGACCACGGCCCCCAGTTCACCTCCCAGGAAGGAATTCTGCTTGACACTCGACACAAAGGTCATCCTCATACCAATGACCAGACAGAATAGGTCAATCAGGAGCTGGAATTCCAACCGGACCATGCAGCTTGCCTGGTTGGAATACGCCCAAAACTGCATGACCTGCTGGTCAACTGGTCTGCTACCTTTTGAGGCCTCCATAGGTTACCAACCTCCACTCTGGAAGACCACCCAAGCAGCCTTCCTTTGGACGAAGGAGCAAAATAAATGGCTGCCTGACTGGAACAGGACTACTGCACTTCCCTGTACTCGTCCACCTTACACAGAGTTTGTCTGATTTCTCAGACTATTTATCTGATTTAGTGCTGAGCTCAGATAAAACAATTATTGTGGGTGATTTTAACATCCACGTAGATGCTAAAAATGACAGTCACTCTCTCCCTTTCTGGTAATCGCACGGAACAAATCAATTTTTGTCTGTTCAAAGCACAGCACACACCTCTTTTTCTGGGTCACCCCTGGGTACGATAAAAAACCCTGTATTAACTATGACAAGGATTGTATCTCCGGTTGGAGTAATAGCTGCCTTAAGTGTGCCACTCTATACATCCAAAGCTGCAAGACCTCCTCGTGTATGGTCTTAATTAATTTATTTGTCAAAGTACTGTCCTTGGTGCTGAAGACTGAAGAAGTCACTTGATGAGTGACCAAATGTTTCTCCCACTGGAAACGCTACATCCAGATGAACAGAATCAACTTTTTGGGACTTGGTGCTGAATATTAATGGCCAGGATTCTTGGCTCCTATTGGACAATATCATAATGTGATTGTATTACAAAACAAAACAAAATTAGATACTTTAAACTCCAACAGATTTCATTACCCACTGTAAATGCCGGCAAAGCCACTTTACTTTGCGCTTTTATTTTGAAGAGTACCTTAGCACTTCCTCTTTTATTGTGTCAGACTTCCTTTTCTGTTCTCAGTGGAACGACACAAACACGTGCTTCAGAGTGAGTAAAACCTTTATTTTTTGAAAATACTCATGCAAGACTATGTATTTTATTTATCTGTCACATGCTATAACTTTGAAAGTTTACTCAATGTGGTTGAATTCGTTTTTTACTGTATATGCATGTCATTTGTTTGTGGTGTGGAAAGACTGGCTAAGAGATGTGCATGGAGGAGGTTGGCTAGCTGGTTCAGCATGATTAGCACCCTTGGAAGCAGAAAGAGGTTTAATGATGCAAATGATTGTTTATGTATTTAAGAGGCAGAAAGGTTGTCGTTAATTCATTTTATTAAATGCTGTAACATAAATAGTTTAAAAACTATTGATTTATGTCAATGTTACTATTTGAGTTAATCAAAATAATTTTCTATAGTAAAATGTGAACATTTCTGCACGTTTTACTTGAATGTTTAATGGTATTTGTTTGTGCATCTTTATAGTTTTCACGGTGTCATATTGTCGGTGGTTTAAAGAGGAGAGAATAAAGTTGCATCAGTCGAAGCTCTCTGCGTCATGAGGGGTAATTCCAAGTGGGCAGCTATACCCACTACTTCTTGTTGCTTTTGGTGGGATTGAAGTGAAATGGTTTCAATAATACATGCAGATTTTTGTGAAGATTTTAAGTGATAAGTATGTAAAACACAAACTATATGAGATAGAAGTCAGAATTTAATGAGTGAAAAGAGGTGAGTGGAGAAAAATGCTCAGTGGATCATAGAAGGACCCCCAGAAGCCTGATAGCAGCATGACTCATGCTGTCGAGAAATGTCGAGAAATTAAGTTGCTCGACATTTAATAATATGCAATATGTATGCAGAGCCCAGAACTGTACCTGCAGGTCCAGAGCAGTGAGCTGCTTTTCCTTCTTTCCTGAATTGCGTTTGTATTCCTCAATGGTCCAGGATGGCTGGCCACGTATCCCAGCTGATGGACTGGTGAGCCTCACATCAGCGTACAGAGAGCTGTCTTTCATGTGGGCCTTGACAGAAGGGTTGAAGTGATGCGGTGAAAACACCTGCTCAGTCAGGTAGGAATCCTTTGATTGCTTTTGGAGTCGTTGCACTTGGGGGAGCTCATACTGACGCTTTCGATCTGTCTAAGAAAACAGTGAAGGATAAACACAGCAGATTTTAATCACTGCAGAAAAATATTTATAACCATCTCACAGATACGTCCAGATACTTTCAGCACTACAAATGTTCCTGAGTTAACTTCAATATTCACTCCCTCCAAATGATCAATTTTTAGACACCATTCCTACAAGAATGCTCAGAAAAGTTCACTTTTCAATTAAATTCACTTTTATTTATAAAGCACCAAATCACCTCATGGTGCTTTATACTGCACGGTCATGATCCCACAAGAATACAAAGACAACAGAAAACCCCAACAATCACTTGATCCCCCTTTGAGCAAGTGCTTAGGCAACAGTGGAAAGGAAAAACCCAGCTACACACACACAGATGTGATTAGACAGATTAGATTTTTAATCTCAATGAGATTTTTACCGGGCTGAATAAAGGACTAATAATACCCACGAACCCACTAATGACACACAAAGACATACACGCACACACTGACAATCCCCCCGGCGGTGCGGTAAGGAGATGTCCCTCTGAAACAGCCAGGACGCAGCCACAGCGCCCCACAAACGACCTGTAGACCCCCGTACCTGGCCGAGTGTGACACAGTGTGCTGTGGAGTGTGAGTGTATATACGGGATGACTTACTGTATGAAAACTAGAGTGCTGTTGGGTGGGGGACGTGACACAAACACCCCACTGCTGAACAGTAGCACTTACACACATCCCCCAGCCGATGAGAAGAACTTTAAATTGTATTCTGGATTTAACAGGAAGCTAATGAAGAAAAGCCAACAAGGAGAAATCTGCTCTCTCTTTCTAGTCCCTGTCAGGACTCTTGCTGCAGCATTTTGGATCAATTGAAGGATTTTCAGGGAGTTTTTATCTCATAATCCTCATAATAACAAATTACAGTAGTCTAGCCTAGAAGTAATGCAATAATATGAATCCTACAAAAATGAATACTTCAGTTTTGAATATGATTAGTCTATCTCTATTAACAGGCTGCATACTACAGGCTTTTAAGCTGGCAGTAAACCATTGCATAAAAAGCCATCACTTGACCAGCATCTTAGCTGATTATAGACCAGGGGTGGGCAACTCCAGGCCTCGGGTGCCGGTGTCCTGCAGGTTTTAGATCTCACCCTGGGTCAACACACATGAATCACATGATTAGTTCATTACCAGGCCTCTACCTGGAGAACTTCAAGACATGTTGAGAAGGAAATTTAACCATTTAAATCAGCTGTGATGGATCAAGGACACATCTAAAACCTGCAGGGACACCGGCACTCGAGGCCGGGAGTTGTCCACCCCTGTTATAGACCAATCTCTAACCTTCCTTTCTCAAAAAATCTCAAAGATTCTTGAAAGAGTACTTGTAAATCAGCCAAACTGATAATCAGAAGAAATGGTATATCAGAAAGTTTCCCAATTCTTAGTTTCCAAATTATAGAACAGCAACAGTAAAGCATACAAACTCTAACGAGCTACGGTGGCATTACCCTACTCTCCAGCAGCACTGTGAGGAATCTTGGAGTCATTTCTTAACCAGGACATGTCCTTCAATGTGCATATTAGACGAATATGTGGGGTTGCTTTCTTGTATTTGTGCAATATCTCTAAAATTAAAAAAACATCCTAACTCAGAGTGATGCTGAAAAACCTTCATGGGAGAATTCGAGGCTATATGAAAACCTTTCAGGTGATTTGAAATGCTGCAGGCAAAGTACTGACAGTGACTAGAAACAGAGAGCAAATGTCTCTAATGCTGGCTTCTCTTTATTGGCTACCTGTTAAATCCGAATTTAAAATGTTTCTCCTCATACAAAGAGGCCACATCTAATGTTAAAGACTTCACAGTAACATATCACATCACCATATCATAGTACCTACACCCTGCCAGTGATCAGATAATCAGCTGACCAAAGGTGGAGATTGAAGACACTGACATCAAGTGGCTGGACGAGGACTGAAAGACAGCTAAGAAGCACTGATCACGGCAGCACAGGAACACAAGATCCACAGAGGCTGGGGTCTACCACACCAGGCAAGACCCCAAAGATGTGCAACATAACTGAGTGGCCAAAATAATATACAGGAACATCTGTGGTGTTTCCTGGAAGTCCCAAGGTCAAAATGGGACACGTCCTCTAGTGTGGTTGAGAATGACAGAGCTAAGATCAGGTGAGACTTACAGACACACAAACTGGTGATGGCTAACCAACTGGACATTGTAATGGTAAACAAGCTGAGGAAGATAGTGATCGATGTAGCTATCCTGAGTGATAGCAACATCAGGAAAAAGGAACATGAGAAGCTCAAGAAGTACCAAGAGCTGAGAGATGTCAGCTTCTTCCTCTGCAGCTCTGCCATACTGTATTCTGTTTCCAGTCCACTTACTATTAAGTCATTCACACGGGTATACTGCAATAGCAACTTCTGTTGTCTGGAGACATTAGAAAACTCTCCTGACATACAATATAGACATTTGTTAATCCCCTCGATATCATCCTCAGAGACTGTACCCATCTTTGTTCAATTAAGATATAAACAAACACAGTTAACCTGTTTAGTTGTTGCTTAGCAAGAAGTTCACAGTTGGCTTCCACAATTCACAATTGTTAAGGAATGCTAGATGTGTCAGCACTAGAGGGAAGCAATAGAAACCTTTCCCCTCTTGATTGTTACGCTAGTCGGACACCACAAAAGTGTGTTACTGGAGAATGTCAAGCAGATTGTTGATATTGGCCGACCTTGTTGGTTTGTGATGCCAATCAGTTGATAATGTGGAAATGACAAGGCACAGGGGCAAAACATAAGATGCTTTGTGAAGGGAAAAGTAGGGGCGTTTACTGTCCACAACCCTAGTCGGTCTGTCTTCTGCAAAAATGGCTGGAGGCTAATAAGGAAGCCTGGTCCTGGGCTACTGAAGCCTGGTTGTGGCCTGGTGGCCGAGCTTGGTGACTGCTGGAGGATCCTGGGCCTGATGTTGGATAAGAAGGCCTGACTCACGGTCTCTGCTCTGATTCATGCCAAAGGTGTTCCATCAGTTAGAGGTCTGTCCAGGCCAATCAAATGTTTCTACACCAGGGTCACCAGTAAGACACAACACACAAGCTTGTTAATAGGGGTGGGGAAAAAAATGGATACTGTGTAGCATGGTGATATTTTGTTTGCTAATAATGTATGGATACAGGGACAGCAGAAATCAATATTTTGTTACAAAAAGGTTTTTGTGCTCTGACTTCAGAGCATGTTGATCCTTTTTCTGAGCAAGAATCCTGACATTCCTTCACTGTCCAAATGTGTTTAACTTGTTTTTGGCAGCAATAAACATGACAGTTTACTTATTTTAATTTAAGACATGTTTTATTTTAATTAAGTTTAAAACTTTTTTATTTAATGTAAAATTATATTTTGTTTTAATTTACTTTCAAATTCTTCAGTTGCTGAAGGGGCTGCATAGTTTTCATAAACTGCATAGTTCAGAATAGCTATAATTGTACCAGATGGTTGATTCAGTTAAGTTGGACTAGACTGTAATACAAACCGTTCAGTTTGTCAACAATAAAACTGAAATGAGAGAAAGACTGAGTGTGAGACTTTGATATTAGAGAAAATGAATATTGATAAAGTTTACCTTTATGTACAGAATCTGAATATCGCAAAATATTTTTAAAAATTGCAATAATATCGTATCGTGGGATGTATGGTGATTCCCACCTCTACTTGTTAAGGTGACCAAAATGCAGCCAAGACTAAAACAATGACTGGTTTCTTATACTATCTCCAGTTCAGCATAATGCATGATCTAATATTACCTTCACAAGAAGAATGACAGATACAAACAAAAATGTGCATTTGGTTAAGTCGACAAATATCAGCAGTTATATTTATAAACCTACTGATCCGATATTCTGTCTGATCATACAAGTGATAACTCCAGGACACAATATACATTCCAGATTGTTTCCCTTTAAAAACTCTGTGTCATGCTCTGTGAATACAATGTAAAATGATTCCATATAATCTACAAGTGGCATGCAAAATTCTTGTTACTAAATTTGTGTTTCTTTATACAAACACACACACACACACACACACACACACACACACACACACACACACACACACACATACCTCTTTAACCTTCCGATGCCTATCCTTGTCTCTGTCCTCAGGGTGACAGGAGTAGGACACAGTCCCCCGGTCCTGTAGAGAGTTGGTTATGCTAGCAACCTTCGACTCAGTTGCCATGGGCTCCTCGTTGAGCGAACAGGAAGACCTTCTGAATAGCATGCCTTTCTTCACAGCCTTAATCCCAAGAGTGTTGCTATTACTCCCATCTGAGCAACACCACTCTCCAACATATCCATTGTCTGTTTTCACATTGTGACCAGTGGTGTTGCACTGGTAAACACGAGGTGAACGAGCAGTACTGTTGAAATGTGGATGTGGGTATTGTTGAGCCTTTGTCGGTGTGGCATTGGACCTGGATGATGACGATGATGCTTTGTCCCCATGCCTCCCATTGGCCTCAGGCTCCTGGATCTTTTCATCCAGTTTGTTGAGCTTGGAAAGTACCTGGGATATTTCACTGCGAACCCCCGACAGAGACTCCAACTTCTTCTCAATCTCACCAATTCTCCTCACAAGCTTACACACGCTTGTTTTGAGCTCATCATCAGTGTTTTCAAGTGAATGGAACAGGCGGTCTACCTTAGACTTGGCTAATTTGATTGTGTTGCATTCAGGGGAGCTGTCGCCTTCTGACTTTAATGTTACCTGAGAGAGAGACCCATTACTATTGTAACATGATGACTGAACAACGCCCAGAGAGTCACAAACACTCATATCATCCAGAAAACGAAAAATATCACTTATGTCATCACTAATGACCTCGCACTCCTCAACTGAGCGTTTCAATCTCTCGCTGTCGTTATACTTGGATTGGTATTCTTTTAGCTTCTTCTGTTCAATCCGCTCAGTTTGTGTTCCAACACTAGAGGCGCTTTCCCCTTCTTGAAAGGATGCATTCTTCGTATTTTTGTCCCCAAACCTTTTGGTTACGTCTCCATTGTCCAGACCTCCAGGTCCCCTACCCATCAGTGATATATCCTTGGGTTTTATTTCAGTACTTTTCTTTGCAAAGCCCGGTGACGCTGACACCTTTTGCATCGGGGTGTGAAAATATTGCTCACTCTCAGTGGTAATAATGTTACACTGATGATTTTCTTTGAGTGGTCTGCTGCTTTGAAAAATCCTTTCTGAAACAGGAGGGCCCTCTTCTGCGTTGAGACTGAGGCTCTTCATGGGCCATGCTGGCTGTTTCCCGGCTTTGTTAATGTGCTTCTTGCTACTAACACACTCAGAGACGGTGGTTGGACCAAAATACGTTGACACCTGTAAGTCATCCAGGCTCTCGTGCTTCACCCTCCGCCTGTCCTGTAGTGGGGAGTTAAGTGGCGGTTCAAAGTATGGGTTACTGTAGGGCAGCTCGAAGCTACGGTTGAAGAAGGTAGCAGGCTTACGTAACTCCCTATTGTGGTATCCTTCAGCAGCCTTGCTGCCCTGTTTGCACTCACTGGTGATGACCTGCAACAATAACCAAGACAAAGATGGAGTCGGCTTAAAGGCACAATAATGCAGCAATTATTACTCATAACTCGGGGATTAAGAAAGTTTAGAATCATGAAATAACACAATACTACAGAGAAATCTGGGCAATGACTGATTTATAAAATACAAATGGACTAATTTGATCTTCGGTTAGAGAATCTAGTCACATCATCCATTATGTTACTATTTGTTAGCATATGAATCAACTTTAATTACAAGACAATAGAGGTGTCAGGAACATCTGTCTCAATAAACTGTACAAAACCGTATACAAAACATTTTTTGTCACAGTCCTGAGTCGGTTCGACCCAGCATTTTGAGTTTCTTATGTTTTAGTTTATTTTTGCATTATGGATCATTTCTTATTCTCTGGTGATACTGTTTTGATTATAATTATGTTCTGTTCCTTTAGCTATCCGATGATGATGATGATGATTATTTCTGGTTTAGGTCTTGCTATTTTGCCCTCATGTTTAGTTTAGGTTGCCTGTGCTTAGTCTTCTCTGCCCATATGTACCTCTGTCTGTCCGTGGTGTCTTGTCTGGTTCTCTGTGTCTGTTAGTTTCCTGTTTTATTCTGAAGGTCCTTGTCTTATGTGAGTGTGTTCAGGTTTCCCCTGCCTCGTCAGTTGTGATTTTCCCCAGGTGTGTTCCCCTCCTGTCTCTCATCCTTTGATTACTGCCTCAGTGTATTTAAGCCCTGTGTGTCTTTGTGTTAGTGTCGCGTCGTTAACGTCTGTTCATCCTCTTACCCCCCCGTGTGTGTTCTGTTTGCCCTCCTGCTAGTTTATTTGCATTCAAGTCTAGTGAGTTCTTTGTTCAGTCTGCTTTTCCTCAATAAAGCTGAGGGTTTTGAGTTCACCTGTGCCTCCGTGAGTCCTGCTCTTGGGTCCACCTTTTTGCCTGCCTTCACACAGCCGAAACATGACATTTTTATTATGCTATGTGTGTGCATTATTGACAGGACATTGAATCTTTCATGTTTAGTTCATTTAGAATATTTGGGATGTGAGATTATTAAGATAACACTATTATTCACTAAATCAAAGCAGGTATTGATAATAGTGTGAGAAAATAATATTAAAACACTCTCGTGTGTGTTGTACACAAGGTGCCACTTTAGCTCAGTCGGTGAGCAGGAAACCACGTGCCACATGACCGGCGGGCAGCAGCCCAGGTTTAAGTGTGACCTGTGGCCTTGTGCTGCATGTCCACCCACTCTCCCACTTTCCTGTCTTTACTGGTTCACAATTCTAAAAGAAGCAAAACATTTTCGACACAGTCAGTTCATATGATTAAGGGTCGCAAAGGGAAAAATGCACTCACTCAGTACTTGCATATTCTTTATAATTTGTCTGTTCAAAATTTGGAGGCTTAGGTTAGCACTTGTTGTTTTTGTGACAATGAATATTTTATTGGCTGTTACATTTCCTGACACCAGCTGTATTTGTCAGTGTGAGGAATGTTTACTTTGCTAAAGCAGAAGAGTCAGAGTTGAGGAGAAATACTTGTGGTGTCCTATCATAGTATTGTGTTCTTTGGCCATCAAACTAGTGAGCAGCAAAACATATTATCAAGGCCGCCGGCCTGTGGGTCACACTTTAACAACCTTATATTATTGTTTTTTTTTCATCACTGCATTTCAGAGGACATAAATAAAATGCCCATAACATTGCCTTCAAATTTTTAAAAATGTTTTAAAGTTTGTTTTACATATGTGTTTATGTGTTTGTGTGCATTTTTGTGTGTATACAAACACGGGTTAGGGTATAATTTAGTATATTTAAATTGTGAATCTCCAATAGACTATTCAATTCAAATGAAACTCAAATTTCCATTTCGTTTACTAAACTTGTGTACCATCACGTCACCTGGCCGTCTCCCTATAGACATCTCTCTCAGTAATTCCTTTCAACAGCACCCCAAAAACACAAACCTGTGGTGAAAAAGCCACAAAATTGTGAGAATCCTTCTTAAAATCGTTTCTCTTCTGGATGCAAGAGTGAAGAGAGAAGGGCTCTGGATGTCCCATGTTCTGCAGGGACTCCTGGTCAGTGGTGGACTCAGTGTCTATGTCCATAGGAAAGTAGGTGCTCTGCATTTCACAAGGTGGTGATGGTGGACTGCTGCTGGAGTACTGAGGCAGATGATGCAGCTTGTCCAGAGAGCCTGCTCTACATTTCATGTCTTTCCTCATGCCCAGGAGGAAGTTTGGTCCTGAGGAGACGAGAAAGCGCTGCCGGCTGTTGCAATCAGAGGAAGTAGCACAGGGAGGGGCGTTCTGAGCCACAGGATGCTGTTGAGAGTGGTGGTGATGGCGCCCTTCCCTGGGGTGATCCATGTGCTCATAACCGACCCCCCTGTCGCAGTCCTGATACTTCAGGTGATCACTGTCAGACCTGCAGAACTCCACGGACTGACTCTTGTGAAACGTGGCTCTCTGAACTATAGGAAGCTTATCTTTGGCTATTCCTCCATTCATGTGGATCAGATTGAACATGGTGACAATGTCCGCTGCAACCATGAGCTTTTTGGACAGCGGGTCCTCAGTGGAACAGCGCATCTTGTCCTTGAAGAGGGTGGCTGGGAAGGCAGGGTCCAGGCAGGCCGTGTGGAAGAGCAGACTGCGCAGCTTGGCCAAGTGCACCAAGTCAAAGCGAGCACACAGGGACTTGCACAGGTCCTGGTAGGACACGGTGGTGTGCTTGGTGTCCAACTCTTCCAGGATCCGAACCAGGAACAGAGAATACTCTGGGAGGGAGTCCATGGCTGCTGGATGGCAGGAAGAAAGAATCGGTTCTTCCTCAGGAGAGGCTCGACACCTGGAAACAATACAGTCAAATGTTCATCTGTGCTGATCTGGTTTTCTGTGAAATGAGACAACAGTCACACTGCAGACAGGCCGCAGTCACAACAACGAATATAATGGACGAAAAAGTTCACACAATTCCTTCCTATCCAATTGATAACCTACAATAACCTGACAATAACAGCAATAGTGACATATCCATCACAATAAATAAATAAATACAAATCAACATTTCACGTTTTTAGTTGTATTCAGGGGCGGATCTACTGCGGTGGCAACTAACCTCTTGTCATCCTTGTGCCATTGTAGTTTTGCACATGACAGTGTTGTTTATTACGATGAGATTTTAGATTTCAACACTGTAGAAAGGGAATGAAGGTGTGCGGTATTAACCCTGTGGGGTCTCACGTCATCGCCTCCAAATCACATGACCAATTTAAGATGCAGACTGACGGAGTCGTCATTTCAATTTCCTTTGACAGTTCAGACTTCAAACTATATAGTAGTTTTTAAATTGTGTTAATACGCCATGTAAAAACAGAGTTATGTTTAAAAATATAAATATATATAGAAATTTTTTTCTGAATACTATCATCACGTTTTGTGCAAGAAGAAATTGTAAAAACTGCATTTTCTAAGGACAGCACAAAACAACAACATGAACAACAACAACAAAACGTCACTACTTTCCTATTGGTGGGAAAATGTACCATGTCGACCTTGGGAAGGTGAGAGAGTGACGATGGTGAGAGCAAGTGAGCGAGAAAGAGGAGACATCAACAGTGTGTTTTGAGATTTGTGACATTTAGCGTGTTTGGAGTGTACAGTTAGTGTATACTGTAGTCATTGTTTTGTGTCACTGCTGGACATCACAGTTGCTGCCAAAAAGTCACCAAAGGCAGATTGCAGTGTAAACGCTGTCTGCAGGTGGAAAACAGGAGGAGTGATGCACTTCCTGTTGTCATACCTGCAGGTTTCAGGAGTGTGATGTGCTCCTCTGTCTTGTGGTGGACAGAAACTATTTTTTTGGAGTGGCACAAATAATTTGTGTGGCATCTTATTGTGACACCTGATTGTTGTGTAATTTTAGTTTTAGTAGTAGGCTCAAATAGTTGTGCAAAAAACACCCGAGGCATCGGCTGCATCTTTAGAAAAACAGTTGTTTATAACTTTATTGTATGCAAAAATTGTGCAGTTTTTAAAATTCACAGTTTTCACTAAACATGTTTGTGGTTTTTACAGTAACAAAATACAACTTTCTTCTACTCAGATTTTGTGTTTTTTGTGTGATTTTAGATTATTGTGCCAATACTATATTACGACAGTGTGCCAATGAAAAATAACTGTAAATTCAGACTGTGCTGAAATAAAATATACCACACAAGACAAGATAAACCATTTTTAAAGGTGAAATACAAAGGTAAAATGAAAAGTAGCCAGTTATACCCTGGCCCTCAATAAATTATGACAAATTAGGTTTAAATTTCAGGTGAAAAATCTTTTCATGATGTGCAGATTTTGTGTAAATGTAACCTTGCAACCACGTGGTTATTTCTAATTTAACTAAACCACCTCATGTTGTGTAGATTTCTGAATTTTGTACTTATTGGGCTATGTTTATTTATTATACAGGCTATACAGTACATAAGATCTACATTCACTTGTTTTATGTAACTGATATTTTCCATTTGTTTGAGCTAAACAAAGTAAGAACCTATGAAACGTGTATATTTAGTGCATTTGATGTATTTTAAATTCAAATTCAAATTTTATTTGTCACACACACACAACCATACACAGTATGACATGGGGGTGAAATGCTTGTAGCTGTACAATGCCCGACCATTAAATAACAGAAAAAAAGTTTTTCAGTATTTACAATTTACAGGTTACTACAAAATTTACAAATTAACTTAGAAATTTACAGTAAGAAATGTGCAAACCATATAAAATGCATATTACAGAATGTATGTAAAGAAATCGCTTTGATTTTGCCACCCCATTTGATTCCTATGCCACCCTAAGAAGATTTCTTTAGATCCGCCCCTGGTTGTATTTGTACAAAAATCACTTACACTGACTCACTGTGAGCAGAGCTGAGGATCATCTGATCAGCTGGGATCGCAGCAGCATGTCGCTCGTTAGAGAGCCAAAAAACGGGGAAATGAGTGGAGGATCATCTGGATGTGAATCCGCAGCGCAGCATCCAGAAAACGCCTTCAGCCCGTTACATGATCCGCCAGCCTACAGAGGAGCAACCAAAGCCCACATGCGTGACCACAGCTAACTGGGAACACAACGACATTTGTCCCGGTTGGTTTAAATGTTAAACACAGATCCACGCTCCTGCCCACGCACAGCGGGCTGTACTGAATCCACTGACCTACGTTTTTCCCTCCTGGTTTACTGCTGGCTACAGCTGTGATTCTGTCGCGAAGGGCCTGCGTGGAAATTTAAACTGCCTGCTCTGCGAAGACTGAGTACTATCAAATTAACTGGACACCAACAGCACTGGTTTCCGCTTTCAGAGTAAAAGCGTGAGAAGTAACACAGAAACAAAAAAACGTTTTCACTTAGAAGCAACAATTCTGATTAGCAGCAAGAGTTGCATCAGCAGTTTGATTTATCTTCTTTCCAGCAATGTCATCAGTGTTTTTAATGCATTCATCTATTTGTTTGTTTGTATTTCAGTTTAACTTTGCTTAATTATAGCAGATTTATCTGACACAGAGACCCCATCTTTACACTATTTAATCGCTTCCTTCATGTTGTTTTGCAGTAACAACATCACTTTGACATGTGACTGTAGTACCTGGAGAACCGCGTTGAAAGGATTCGGGCTTTTATTTTGAAGGCGGAGAGTCGTATTTCCGTTCACAGACTCGGTAATGCTGTGATCGCTGCGGTTCTTTGTTTCTACTCAGAATGATGTAACTACACTTAGCATCAACACAATATGCCGTCTGCGATCTCACACTATTATTTCACAGGATGCTACACTTGACATCTGTGACTGCTGACCAGTGATCAGTGTAGAAAAATTAATAAATATACTAACAAAAGTGTCACACATGTCTCATTATTATTGACAAATAGTGCGTTTAGGTTGTTTGGGGTTGTTTGTGGCTGTTTTGATTTTTTGTTTTGATTTTAAATCAGTGGTGTCACACTAACTTTTGTTCCGTAACCATATGCAGTGTACATGTGATCTGCAGTGGGCTGGTCCAGTAAAACCATTAAAATAAATAATATGTATTTTGTGCCATCAATATGCAGTGATCGACATTAGCGTTTGATTAGCACGTGATGTTAAAAACTAAAGTTCTTGTTACATTTAGTGAGCTATTTTAACTCTATTCTATATTTGAATTATTTATAAATGTACAAATATTTTTACTTTCTCTGAATTTGCTTTATTTAAATTAGATGTCAGTAAGCATAAAATCATCTATTTATTTAAGCTTTTTGCTATTTATGGAGGACAACATGACTGTGGTATGACACAAATGTGGGTGTGTCCTCATCTCTCAGAGGAGTCATCAAACAGACAGAAAAAAACATTTGAAAATAAACAACCAAACTATGAGCTGTGATTTAATTACTTAATTACTAATTGATTTAATTACTTTATGATCTCTGTGAAAATTTCTTCCACACCATTTACTGCATATATCACAGCACTCAGGTACTGCAGGTGCAGTGAATGCTTAAACTGTACTGATTGGAATATACCCGACATTCAGTGACATTTAGCAGACTTTGTTGGGATTTGGCTGGGTTTTGATGAATTCATCATGCATCCAACTTTTGAGTATTACTTTTCAAAGTGAATTAATAAAGACAAGCATCATGTAAAAAAATAAAATAAAACCACACATTGTCTTTGATCATCATTTATGTCCAGTTGAGAATGAATCTATGCACTCACATATTAAAATAAATGAACTTAAATCAGTAGTGCCATCTCCGGTCTTGGCAGAGGGCAGTGATATAAGGAATAGGAGAACTGACAGCTATTCTTAAAAAGAAAAAAAAAATCCATTAACCTTTTGTCTTTTTAAAATTTTGTTTTAAAAACGATTTTGGAAATCAGAAAATGGTTTTTGAAACGAGGTTTTCATTGAGAGTTTAATTCTTTTTTGTGAAATTAATTAATTAATGGATCAATAATTCATTCTTGTTTACAGGAGGTAAACAACACAGACTCAAACACAGGCTGAGATAACACAATAAGATCACTGAGAACTAAAGAAACCCAAAAACATGAACAACAATAATTAAAGAACATAATTACAAAGACTGAAACACAAATACTGGATCGCAGTTTCAGTACTGTGAGAGTAAAAGTGTGTTTTTAAACAAGACTTAAAAACAGCCTGACACTTTTCTGTCACCAAGTGGGTCACAAATCTGGGACACTGTTAACATAAAAATCACACAGCTGCTCAGATGTAAGGATGCAGGATGGTTGTTTCTCTTTTCTCCTCTCAAATCGTGTACACGTGACGGTGTACCTGCATCTTACACGTTTTACTAGGGGTGGGGAAAAAATGGATACTGTGTAGCATGGTGATATTTTGTTTGCTAATAATGTATGGATACAGGGACAGCAGAAATCGATATTTTGTTCCAAAAAGGTTTTTGTGCTCTGACTTCAGAGCATGTTGATCCTTTTTCTGAGCAAGAATCCTGACATTCCTTCACTGTCCAAATGTGTTTAACTTGTTTTTGGCAGCAATAAACATGACAGTTTACTTATTTTAATTTAAGACATGTTTTATTTTAATTAAGTTTAAAACTTTTTTATTTAATGTAAAATTATATTTTGTTTTAATTTACTTTCAAATTCTTCAGTTGCTGAAGGGGCTGCATAGTTTTCATAAACTGCATAGTTCAGAATAGCTATAATTGTACCAGATGGTTGATTCAGTTAAGTTGGACTAGACTGTAATACAAACCGTTCAGTTTGTCAACAATCAAACTGAAATGAGAGAAAGACTGAGTGTGAGACTTTGATATTAGAGAAAATGAATATTGATAAAGTTTACCTTTATGTACAGAATCTGAATATCGCAAAATATTTTTTAAAAATTGCAATAATATCGTATCGTGAGTTAAGTATTGTCATAATATCGTATCGTGATTCCCACCTCTACGTTTTACCCTATATACTCATTGTGTTGACCGACAGCGTGTCGAGAAGTGTTTGAACCTTTCCTGATTTCCTATTTTTTATATGTTTATCACACATAAATTGATGATCAGCAAAAAATGTAATTGTTAGACACAAGTCAACACAAAATGCAGTTTCTACCTCCAGCATATCTCACTGTTTATAAGTGAATTCTAAAATATGAAAAAATGTCAAATTTCAAGATTTACATTTAGTCTTAAAAAAAGAGCACTTTCTAGGCTTTTTCAGAATTTTCAGCTGCACGTCACAAACCTTTAATCAAGTTTCAGGCAAAAATGTTCATAAATATAAAAGATACTTAAATCACAGCATAAAATATTTTTAATATTACATACAGTATTCTTCATAGAAAGTATAATTTTCATTTTATTAAATTAACCATCTATGACACGTCTTTATGCATGAATATACAAACAAATGCATGCATACACAAATACCCAGCTCTCAATCAGCACGGTGAAAAACACTTTCTATTGAAACTTTATTAATCAAACATGGTGTATGTGCAACTAACAAAGAACAGTACAAGAATAAAAAAGAATATTTATACCATAAGAAAAAAAGTATTGTCAAAACAATGGTATCAATCCACCAACAAATAAAAGCAGACAGCCATTAATTGTGAGGATCATACACGGACATCATCTGAATTCCACAAATGTGAAGTTATAAGATAGCACCATTCAACCAACTGTAAAACACGTTTATGAACTTTTATCATATGATGATACACACACCAACACGCATGTGTTCTCCCTGACTATATAAGGGAAATGAACTGGCATTCATACAGCACCTTCTAGTCTTACAGCTAAAAGCATTAAAGACCCCATGAAATTGATCAAGTATTACATTTTTTGGCCATTTGAGAAAAAATATTATATCTGGCTATTTTATCTGGATAATAATCACACTAGTAACTGATGTTCTTTTGAGCACCTTATACTGAGGAAAATACGCGCTTATAACGTTTGATTGGCAATTTTAAAAGAGGAAGAAGCAGCACCAGTGAGGTTTGAACAGGTTGAACAGAACTGTCAGCTGTGTCTACAACAAATACTGGTTCTGACGTGTGTTTGGCTCTATATGCAACTATACAGGTTAACTAGCATCAGGTCTTGGTGCATCTAATCAGATACTGCTAGTGAAATAGTTATATTCTACGGAGCCCCGCAGGGGACATGGGAGAAAAAAAAATTAAGACGGACTTTTGCGAGATCTCGCAAAACAAACTCGGGATCTCGCAAAACTTTTGCGAGATCTCGCTCGAGATCTAGCTCGAAGCTAACGGGAGGTCGAGACCTGCTACAGCCGGGAGGAACACCGTTTTCCCGGCACATCGTGCCTCAACCTCCTGGTCGGCCTCGAGCCAGCGTCCGAAGAATGCGGCTAAAATGTTTGCGAGATCCCGAGTTAGTTTTGCGAGATCTCCATCCAGCTTAATTTTTTTTTCTCCCATGTCCCCTGCGGGGCTCCGTAATATTCTTGCTCCTGATCACTGCAGGCAGTTTAAATGATTGAATTGTAAAATCTTACTATCAAACTAAAAAACATTAGCTGACCTAATTCCTTTGCACAACTTTATAAAAAACACAAACTACCAGGATCACAATTGACAGCAACTGCTATCACAACTAGAGATCAATGAGGTACATGAACGCTACGGCGAGGGGAAGCCAGGACTTTAGGTCAGGACGAGATATTGTGATCCCCACCCTCTGAGATGGATACCAAGCCCCCCCCCCAAAAAAAACTGATGCGTTCAAGGTGTTCAGTATGGCAGCTGGAAAACTGGACCCTTTTGGTCGATTACCAAGATTACGTGAAGTACGCTCTCAAGGTGTGACCATCACCAAAACCAACCAGCTCTGAATATCTCAGGCAGCAGTAACTTGAGAAATAAGAAGAGCAAGTAGAGGCACAGAGGCACTAATCATGTCTGCACAGGAACAAGCCAGATTGATAGAGGCTGGGATCTACCACACCAGGCAAGACCTCAGGTGCAGGCTGTGCAAAGAGGTCCCAAGATGCTAGCAGGCAGGGCATGCATGAATGCCACAACCGCATGGCTGGCATAGCATACAGGGATATGTGTGCCAAATAAAGCCTAGAAGTCCCAAGGTCAAAATGGAATAACCCCCTTAGGGTGGTGGAGAATGACTGAGCGCAAACCAAACACTACCAGAGCTCCAGAATTTGTTTTCATCTGCTACATTAGCTTTAAAACACCCGAGTAAGATCAGTGTGTCTTCTATTATAAGCCGGAGTGATTCAGTAGAGTTCTACAGTATTTTACAATGGCTCCTGATCATAGGCACATATTACAGTAATTTATTAATACTTACATAATGTTACTTAAACATTAAAAAAGTGACCAATGATTTGAAATCTGCTATATAACAGAAACAATACAAAAGAAGGAGAGGGGAAAGTTCATGCTGACTCTGAATCACATGTTGTTTAGTGGACCTGCCAGGTTATTATACAACACACATTTGTCACTTGCTGCGTACAATAAAGTTTGTTCTTTGTTTTTGTCTACAGCAAGTGAAATATCAGATATTTTCTAATGTGCATTAAAATTACAAGCTACATATTCTTGTTTCCAGTATACATTTATGTATACTTACCTTTTTTTGTTTTAAATAAAAAAACCCAAAGATTTTCTGTATTTATCAGTATTATATAACATTTAAAAGGGAGTATGTGCTTTTGGTTATTAGCGCTTGTGCAGTATTTTGTTGGCATAAAAGACCCGACAGGTTTCACAGCATCGTTGGTACCACCTCATGTCCTGACAAAGGTCTTTATCCCGGATCACATGACAGTACACTGTCCACCTGTCCCCCAAGCACTTGTAGGTCAGAGCAGCTGTTGGGGTGGAAGAGAAGAAAGCAGCAATTCAGTATATTTAGGAGATGTGAGAGTCTTGTTAAATGTTAATAAAAGTGTACTTCATTAGCAATGCCTTCCCAGCAATCAATCGTATCTTTTTACCAGTGACAAATTGAGTGGGATCATTCCATTTTTGTCAAAAATATTTACTTAAGTTCTAACAATGTCCTCCTAAGCATTTCTTTTAATTCCCCATTATACTACTTTGGCTTGTAATTAAATTATATTGCCAAAAATGTTAACCCACCTAAATAATTGATGTTCTAATCACTTCCACATAACCACAAGCGTGTAAAGTTAAGCACCTAGGCATGCAGAATGCTTCTGCAAACAGGAGTTCATTGAATTCCAGCATGGTGCTGTGATGGGATGCCACCTGTGCATCCCATCACAGCACCATGCTACTAAATATTCCACAGTTAGTGGCAAAGCAGAATCGACTGTGAATGACAGCAACTCAGCCATGAAGTGTTAGGCCAGCATCCCGGTCAGTGGATACTGAGGCACATAATGCGCAGGGGCAGCCAATTTTCTGCAAAGTTGCTACAGACCTCTAAACTTCATGGGGTCTTCAGATTAGCTCAATAACAGTTTGGGTTTCTATGGTCGAGCCTTACACCACCAAGTGTAGAGCAGTAGAGGCGTGTTCTCTGGAGTGTTGAATCACGCTTCTCCATTTCAGGTTACCAGCTTTGTTGGAACAGTTTGGGAATGCCTCCTTCCTGCTCCAACATGACTGTGCACCAGTGCAAAAAGCAAGGTCTATAGAAACATTCGCAGAGCCAGTTTGGTGTGGAAGAACTTAACTGAGTCCTGACATCAACCAGATAGAACACTTTTAGGAACTAGAGCATATATACTGACAGCCATGCCTTCTGTTTGACCTGAAAAATGAGCTTCTGAAAGAATAGTTAAAAAAATTCCCATAAGCATACTCCTATACCTTGTGGAAAGCCTTCACAGAGGAGTTGAAGCTATTATAGCTGCATAGGGTAGGACAACATCATGTTAAATAAAGAATGGACTGTCACTCAAGTACATATGCATGTAGAGATGGAATTGAGAACCGGTTCCCAGTCGTCCAACTCCTTGGAACTGTTATCAATCTCATTTACCGGTTCAATTTGCATTAGCACTACAATCAGCTGATTTCAATTCTCACTGGTTCAGGCTACAGTATGGATGGGAACATAACTTTAATTTTTATTGCACAAATGGATAAGAGCATGGTAAAGTGGAAATTGTATCCAGGACAAAAACAACTCCATTATGCTGCAAACACACATTTGGCTCTTTGCAAGCATCTGGACAGGCAGCATGCTAATGCTAAGTTAGCCAGCTAGCATGCTAACGCTTAGCTAGCCAAGAAACCAGAGTGACGCTAGAGCCGAGTGTTTGCTGACACTAGCCCAACAGCCAGACACTGAACTTCAACAGGTAACACAAATAAAAGAGCAGTCAGTTGCAGACTCTTTATGCTTAGAACTTTCCTTTTTGCTAAAGCAAATAGTTAGGGCTGGATCAGGTAACTCTGAATCCTCCCTTAGTTATGCTGCAACAGGTGTAGGCTGTGGGGGGATTCCCATGAGTATTTCTTCGTCAGTCACCTTTCTCACTCAAAATGCATTAATACAGTGGTTCCCAAATTTTTTTTGCTAGGTCCCCTTTGTTTTACAAGAAAAATGTTCGTGCCCCCCCACCACCACCTGGGAACATATTTGGCGATGCTTCATCTCCTGCTTTGCTTTTGTGTGGGAGCCCCGTCAAAAAACCTGTCAATTATGGTGACAGTGTCCTCATTTTTTTTTTCTTTTCATACCGCGCCCCGCCTGCAATGGCTCTGTGGGCTCCACACTTTGGGAACCTCTGCATTAACAGACCTCTCTGCATTAAATCGTACTTATTATTAATCTCTGTCTCTCTTAGTTCTTTAAACTACAAAGCAGCTGTTTTCTTGGTGTTCTACAACTTGAGGAAGCTTTAGCTGTTCAGTAGGTAAAGGTGAATCTGTACTGTGTGCAACATCTCTTTATCCTTTAAAAATGCAAACTGCAGTTGCGATCAGTGTCTCACCTAGCCTAGGGGAGGTGATGGTATTCGCATTAATTTTCTCATCACAGTTCCCACTGTGACAGGATCGATATGTTGGTGGTCTCAGCATCACAGAGCAGTTGTTACCATGTCGACCAGTCACTTTGTGCATACACTGAACCACCCGTGACTGCAGTCCCTTTCCACAGGATGATGAGCACTGAAACAGCAAATGAAAAGTGCCAGTTTGCAGAGGTTTTACTAAACTTTTTAAATGGAACAGTAAAATTATCATTTTACAGGTGAGAACTCTTAAGAGCAAGGAAATACTACAGTAGGAATTAATTTATTCATCTTTTAACAGCATTGTTTTAAACAGAGGTAGATTATTTCAAACACAGATTATTTCCACACAGCGTGGATATAGACATCACTTTACAAAAGGATGAGAGTACAATGGTAAATTGCAAACTGTCCCCAGAACAGAAACAACCACATTATACTGCTATAACTTTAGCTCTTTACTCCAAAAGTTGATTCTGTTAATCTGGACGTAGCGTTTCAAGAAACGTTTCGTCATCATCCAAGTGACTTCTTCAGTCTCAGCTGACTGCAGGTTTCCCCGATCTTATAAACAGGACATTTGCATAATGACTGAAACCAGCCCACTGAAGGAACAATGGGCTGGGAGGTCTTTTATGTACAGTGGGGCAAAAAAGTATTTAGTCAGCCACCGATTGTGCAAGTTCCCCCACTTAAAATGATGACAGAGGTCAGTAATTTGCACCAGAGGTACACTTCAACTGTGAGAGACAGAATGTGAAAAAAAAAATCCATGAATTCACATGGTAGGATTTGTAAAGAATTTATTTGTAAATCAGGGTGGAAAATAAGTATTTGGTCAATAACAAAAATACAACTCAATACTTTGTAACATAACCTTTGTTGGCAATAACAGAGGTCAAACGTTTACTATAGGTCTTTACCAGGTTTGCACACACAGTAGCTGGTATTTTGGCCCATTCCTCCATGCAGATCTTCTCAAGAGCAGTGATGTTTTGGGGCTGTCGCCGAGCAACACGGACTTTCAACTCCCGCCACAGATTTTCTATGGGGTTGAGGTCTGGAGACTGGCTAGGCCACTCCAGGACTTTCAAATGCTTCTTACGGAGCCACTCCTTTGTTGCTCGGGCGGTGTGTTTTGGATCATTGTCATGTTGGAAGACCCAGCCTCGTTTCATCTTCAAAGTTCTCACTGATGGAAGGAGGTTTTGGCTCAAAATCTCACGATACTTGGCCCCATTCATTCTGTCCTTAACACGGATCAGTCGTCCTGTCCCCTTGGCAGAAAAACAGCCCCATAGCATGATGTTTCCACCCCCATGCTTCACAGTAGGTATGGTGTTCTTGGGATGCAACTCAGTATTCTTCTTCCTCCAAACACGACGAGTTGAGTTTATACCAAAAAGTTCTACTTTGGTTTCATCTGACCACATGACATTCTCCCAATCCTCTGCTGTATCATCCATGTGCTCTCTGGCAAACTTCAGACGGGCCTGGACATGCACTGGCTTCAGCAGCGGAACACGTCTGGCACTGCGGGATTTGATTCCCTGCCGTTGTAGTGTGTTACTGATGGTGACCTTTGTTACTTTGGTCCCAGCTCTCTGCAGGTCATTCACCAGGTCCCCCCGTGTGGTTCTGGGATCTTTGCTCACCGTTCTCATGATCATTTTGACCCCACGGGATGAGATCTTGCGTGGAGCCCCAGATCGAGGGAGATTATCAGTGGTCTTGTATGTCTTCCATTTTCTGATGATTGCTCCCACAGTTGATTTTTTCACACCAAGCTGCTTGCCTATTGTAGATTCACTCTTCCCAGTCTGGTGCAGGCCTACAATTCTTTTCCTGGTGTCCTTCGAAAGCTCTTTGGTCTTGGCCATGGCGGAGTTTGGAGTCTGACTGGTTGAGGCTGTGGACAGGTGTCTTTTATACAGATGATGAGGTCAAACAGGTGCCATTCATACAGGTAACGAGTGGGGGACAGAAAAGCTTCTTACAGAAGACGTTACAGGTCTGTGAGAGCCAGGGATTTTCCTTGTTTGAGGTGACCAAATACTTATTTTCCACCCTGATTTACGAATAAATTCTTTACAAATCCTACCATGTGAATTCATGGATTTTTTTTTCACATTCTGTCTCTCACAGTTGAAGTGTACCTCTGGTGCAAATTACTGACCTCTGTCATCATTTTAACTTGCACAATCGGTGGCTGACTAAATACTTTTTTGCCCCACTGTATGTATGTATGTATATATATATACATACATACATACATATTACATACATATTACAGAGAAATGTCTCTTTCCAAAATAAAAACTATACTATACGCTTCTTCTGGGCTATATTCTCAGCAGCATATTAAACATATCAGGTCTCCATAAGGAGAATCATGTGCTAACGGCTGTCTAAATGACTCGGGTAAAGTTTGTAGCATGCGTGCTTGTTGTTTTTGTCTGCTTCCACTTGTCTTTGCACGAGGATGATGTCGGAGTAAATGTGCAGTCATATTCGTTGTGTTCCCACTAGTGCTGTCAGCGTTAATCTGAAATGACGTTAACGCCACAACACGGCAAATCTCCATTAACAAGCTACCGCGGATCACCCCGTGCGTGGGGCTGGACGGCGTCAACACGTTAACGAGCTAACTGCGCTAACGCACTAGTTCCCAACAATGTAATTGAGCATTGCGTGGCACATCCGACATACTGTTTTACTTTAGTCCATGACGCGCTTACCTTCAGGGTCATACGTCACATGAAGACCAAAATAGTTCCAAACGAGGTTCAATTTGCCATGTTACAACGAGCTTAGCTTCTGTCTTGCTAGATCGCTCAGTGGATCTGTGCTCGACAGTGCAGCCTAGGCGGAGTAGTTGAACGCAGATCCACTGAGCGCTCAACACAGACAGCATCGTCAGAAGAAAAGTTGATAAAATAAATTAAAAAATGTTGTATTGTTCGATACATATGTGTACCGAACCGAAAGCACTGTATCGAACGGTTCAATAATGATACGAGTATCGTTGCTCTCCTAATAGGTAGATATGAATTTGCTTTTGTCATACCTTGGACCAGTCTCCGGTTTTCCATTCGTAACATTTGGAGAAGTCCTCACAATATTCTTCTTGAGTTGGCTGGGACAATGGATCACACAGACCCTGAGGGTTTGTACACAACACTGTACGTCTGCGGACACCTTGACCACAATTTGATGAACACTGGAGAAAAGAATAAGAAAGAAATGTCTTGATGCAGTCTCAATCATCCAGGTAAGTAAATCTCCAAAAGTTGATTCTGTTAGATTAAAATCCAAGGGTTTTTTGATCCTATGCTACTTAAAGGAGCTGACATGAACATTTGCATTCTTGACACTGCAGCAAAATTACATCTGAAGGAATCTGGCAGATGCTTACAGAAGCATCTGCCAATATTCTGGGAGAGGAATTTGATTCAGTTTTCAAATCAGTACACCTCTTACAGGATGCACTTAATCTTACAGATTAAATACATCCGGTATACTCTTAAGGGCTCTTCTTACAGTTTCATGTTTTCTTAAAATTAAAGTACAGAAAGTGTGCATGTGCCATACCTTGGACCATTCTGAAGCCTCCCACGCTGTGAGGCAAAGGCGGCCCTCGCAGCCCTGTAAAACAGGAGGTTTTCCTCCTTGGCAGTACAGGTCCCTGGTGTGGATGACTGAACCATTCTGTAGGTGGTAAAGACACAACACCTCCCTCTGCTGATGACCTTTACCGCAAGTGACAGAACAAGGCCCCCACTCACCTGTCATCCACCTGTGAAAAATATCAGTTGTTTACATTTTGAGTTCATTCATACCAATGGAATTGAATTGAATTGTAGAATTGTAGAACAAACAAGGATTAATTAAATTTAGAACAAACAAGGATGTAACTTCTGTGATGTTATCCACTGGTTAGAGCAGTGTTTCCCAACCTTTTGGAGCCACAGCACATATTTCACATTATGAAAGTCACAGGGCACAGCATCAAACAAAGATGTCACAGAAAGCATATTGATCATTTTTCCCTGTGCACCAGGCGTAGTGGATTTGGTTCGGTTTGTCCCCAGTAGACCTTTGTTGCTTTCTTCTGACCACTGCTCATACTAGGGTCTTCATCTGAGTCAGTTTTCTCCAGGACTCAGGTCAGACTGAACACTTTTTCTTTTCAAATACAGTGGAACCCCGACTTACGAAATTAATTTGTTGCAGAGGGTCTTTCGCAAGTCAAAATGTTCGTAAGTCGAAGCAAATTTTTCCATCGCCTTTTGAGTGAGGCGATGCTGGCTGAAGATGAAGTTCTTGGTGGAGGTGGCGGAGGTTGAAGAAAGCATACGTATGAATGGATACATACGTACGTGTACATGTACATAACATTATTGACTTTAATTTTATTTTTTTTTTTAATTTTCTATTTTATCTATTTCATTTTGCCGTACCTCGGGCAGAAACATTGCCGTTAAGTGCCTTCGTAACTTGAATTTTTCGTTAAATGGGGTCTTTGTAAGCCGGGGTTCCGCTGTATTTATCTATTGCTATTACGCACTGCGTCGTCTTACGGCGTGACTCATTTAATTAGAACAGGTAGTTGTGCTGTCCTCTAGTGGAAGAGAATGCTCATTACGCTGATCGCTTACAGTACTAATCAGGTGGAACCAGATGATCTTCCATGGCACACCTGATCATGTTTCACGGCACACCTGTGGGCTCTAACACTGGGTTATAGAATATCCATTGTGAAACCTTGAACTGATCATTTCTGTCATCACTCGGGTGAAGTTATTTTCCTAAATTACAAAACTACCTGCAGCATCTAGTGCTCTGAAAATGCAATTACAATGACACCTCGGTGGAGAAAAAAAGTAGATTGTGTTATCTCACCAGGATTGGGGCTATTGGGCCCCACCGTGAATAAGGGTCAGACTCAGGGTAGGGACTCCATTGTCCCCAGTTGGGTCACTTTCCTACTGTGGGATTTCCATGCATATGTGGGAAATAGCCCCATGGTTAGTGAGAGCACACTGTGAAAGTCTGGAAGAGACCCTGGTCTGTGAGAATTCCCACTTCTAGCAAAGCTTCAACAGCATGCGAGTCGGAAGACTGGGGACATTGAGTCTGAGTGGACAATGTCCATACCTGCACTGTCAAAGCTCTGCCCCCAAGCTCTATAGAGCTATAACGGTTAGTGATGGTGATGGAATCGAGAACCGGATTGCCAGCCTATATCTATCCTGCTTATCGGTTCTTGCACTCTCGCTACGATAAGCTGATTTCAGTTCGCATGTCGGAGGAGTACAATAACTGGACATTACTTTTTTTTTTTATTGCACAAACAACAAACACAAAAACAAGCGCGGTAAAGTGGAGACTGCTTCAGGACAGAAACTACTGCATTATACTGTTGACAAAATTTCGGCTCTTCGTGAGCACCTGCACAGACAGCATGCTAATGCTAACCTAGCCAAGAACCCAGAGTGCTGTTAAAGCTGAGTAAATGCTGACCCCAGCCCACTACTGTGATAAAGTGAGCCATCCTTTGCGGTGATTGTTTGGCTCTCAGCGAAGGCACTTCTTCTCCTCTCCTCTCCCTTATCTTCCCTGCTTAGCTTCTTATGTCCTTGTCTTGTCTTGTGTTTTTTAATTACTTTTCCCTGGAACACTCTCTCACAGTCTGTTCTCTAAAACTGCTTCTTAACTCAGATAAAACTGAGGTCATTGTACTCGGCGCTGAAAAGCTTAGAAATATGGTATCTAACCAGATTCTTACTCTGGATGGCATTACCTTGGCCTCCAGTAACACTGTGAGGAACCTTGGAGTCATTTTTGACCAGGATATGTCCTTCAACGCACATATTAAACAAATATGTAAGACTGCGTTCTTCCATTTGCGCAACATCTCTAAAATTAGAAATATCCTGTCTCAGAGTGACGCTGAAAAACTAGTTCATGCATTTATTACTTCCAGGCTGGACTACTGCAATTCATTATTATCAGGATGTCCAAAAAACTCACTGAAAAGCCTTCAGCTAATCCAAAATGCTGCAGCAAGAGTACTGACAGGGACTAGAAAGAGAGAGCATATTTCTCCTGTTTTGGCTTCCCTTCATTGGCTTCCTGTTAAATCCAGAATTGAATTCAAAATCCTGCTCCTCACATACAAGGTCTTAAATAATCAGGCCCCATCTTATCTTAATGACCTTGTAGTACCATATCACCCTATTAGAGCACTTCGCTCCCGCTCTGCAGGCCTACTTGTTGTTCCTAGAGTATTTAAAAGTAGAATGGGAGGGAGAGCCTTCAGTTTTCAGGCCCCTCTTCTGTGGAACCAGCTTCCAGTTTGGATTCGGGAGACAGACACTATCTCTACTTTTAAGATTAGGCTTAAAACTTTCCTTTTTGCTAAAGCATATAGTTAGGGCTGGACCAGGTGACCCTGAATCCTCCCTTAGTTATGCTGCAATAGATGTAGGCTGCCGGGGGATTCCCATGATGCATTGAGTTTTTCCTTTCCAGTCACCTTTCTCACTCACTATGTGTTAATAGACCTCTCTGTATTGAATCATATCTGTTATTAATCTCTGTCTCTCTTCCACAGCATGTCTTTTATCCTGTCTTCCTTCTCTCACCCCAACCGGTCGCAGCAGATGGCCCCGCCCCTCCCTGAGCCTGGTTCTGCCGGAGGTTTCTTCCTGTTAAAAGGGAGTTTTTCCTTCCCACTGTCGCCAAAGTGCTGCTCATAGGGGGTCATATGATTGTTGGGTTTTTCCTCTGTATCTATGAAGCGCCTTGAGGCGACTTTTGTTGTGATTTGGCGCTATATAAATAAAATTGAATTGAATTGAAATTGAATTGAATTGAATAAAACCTAAAAGAGGAATTATGGATTTGATCAACTGGTCCCTAAATGCAATTGACACCCCTTTCTCAACGAGAAGTCTGGGCTCGGGTGAGCCTGAGTGCTGAAGATATCTACCTATTCGGAACCATGGTAACAGGGTTCTGGCGGATCGGAGCTGGCTTGGCCCTGACTTATTGAAGAATTAAGGAAGCGGAACCGGCTGTTCAAACCCCCACAAGGCTGCCCGCTGGGATTGAAATGATGGGAGAGGCGTGAGTTTCTCAAAATGGGCTCATTGAGTGCAGCACAGATAAGATCTTGGAGAGGCTACGGCTGCCGTGAATACTCAGAATAAGATCTCTGACTGCAGACTGGATACATCTCGGAAGGGCCAGCTCGGAATAACATCTCTGGGCGCAAATTGGATGACATCTCGGGGAGGCACACTGCCGTGAGTTCTCAGAATCGGCTCCTTGAGCACAAGAAATGACAACATCACAGAACGCAAGTATGGCGAAGCTCGCGGCTCTCCAACGGGAGATTGAGAGACCAGTGTTGGACTGTAGAACTGCTTTGAAATTCATATGAGCTGTTCGCACTAAAGTAAAAAGCACCATCACTTCATGCGGATACCCCTTTGGCGCCAGCGGCGGTCTCGAGGCTGGAGCCGAAAAACAACACCCTGATAACGACTGTGTTTAGTCTGTTCCTTCCCATTCCATGCAAGGCCACCTGGGTTGGCTGGAAGACTGTTTACTTAGCCTGGCAGGGCGAAGGACACTGTCTCAGCTGAACTATGGACACACACACACATACATATACACTGATAAGCACTCACTCATCCCCCTCCCTTTCCAAACGCCTTTGATGCTTGTACACTGCGGGGGAACATGGCGGGTCTATGTGCCGCGCTGGAATGGTAGTGCTGTGCAGGGCGGCTGCTGTGTTCGCTTCGTATTACTCCTCACCCCCCACCCAATCCTGTGGCTTGTCATGTCTTTCACAAAGTTGTCCTGTGGACATTTATGTGCTTTTTGTGCAGAGGAGTTTTTTTGTTTCCTGTTCTCATGCTGTCCTACCATGGAAGCATGAGTAGAGGTCTCTTTTTTTCCTCTTGTACTTTCCCATTGTAGTGTATATTTCAGTGTTTTTCTGTAACGCTATCGATCTCCGACTTGTATCCCCATGTAATGTCTGTGTTGTGTGTGTAAGGTCGGGGGGGGGGGGGGGGGGGGGTCCATTTCACTGCAGGGCAACCTGCATGTGGTGAATAAAGCTTTGATAGATTGATTGATTGATTGATTTTTCTAAAGTCGAATCACCATGGTGATTGCTGTGAAGTCTCTTTGTGCTGGTTTTCATCTTTGAAAACAAACAGGACACAAAAAGAAATTACTTCATCAACTTATTGTGCTTCATAGTGCAATGAATGCTCCTAAAACCCCCAAAACATTGACCTATTGATAACCAACTTTGTATAGCACTTTGGTCATCCTGTGTGGGTTTTTAAATCTGCTTATAAATAAATTGCTTGATTGACTGATCGAACTACAGTCTGAATATGGCCTAAAAATGATTGAGAAAATGAAGTATGACCTGAGATTTCGTGTGATTACTGAGTTTTGTAGGAAAGTATACATATTTTGTTATTTGTATCTTCTGTTATGTTATTATTACAACTACATCATCACTGCTGTAACAAAAGAGTTTCTAAAAATGGGCTAAATAATGTATAACTATTATGTCATACTGTACCTATTCCAATGGCTATTTGTGTGTGTGTGTGTGTGTGTGTGTGTGTGTGTGTGTGTGTGTGTGTGTGTGTGTGTGTGTGTCTCTCTCTCTCACCGGTACTGGCAGGGGTGAATGTTGCAGAGACGTACTTGCGGTTGCGGTCGGTTTTCAGGTTGACAGTAACTATTGTTGACAACCTCCATAGTTTTGTTGACTATCCTCATACATGAAACCACTGTCCTCCTCTCTCCTGTACAAAACACACACAGACACACATACAAACACACATATGTGTAAGCGCTATACCTTATCCCACACGTTATAAAATACCAGAAAAGAGCCGGGAATAAGACGTTTTTTATCCCATTTCTGCTGAGGTACCCATAAAAATCAGAGTGGCAGTTTCTTTCTTTTTTCTGTTTTATTGTTATCATCCGAATCTTAATGGCCTAATTTGTTTTGATATATGTCTTTATATCAGTTAGTGCTTGCTGTATTGGGCCTGATATGTCAAATTACATGTGCAAAACTTTATAAATAAAGAGGGGAAGAAAAAAAAATCAGAGTGGCTGAGAGAATTGAGTGAGGGACTTAAGGGGGAAAATGCAACACCTTTTTAATAACAACATATTAACTACTTTATATTATAAAGTAGTGTCTGAGTTTTAACTAGTTGGACTTAGTGCTTAGTGCTTTTCTAGTCTATTGGGTTAGGGTTAGGGTTATGCAAGGGTATGCAAGATGCCACATTCCCCCATTCACATACAGTGATACTAGAATTTTACTCTACATCAACCTTTCTGTTGTACAGTTTATTTGCTGTTATGGATAAAAAGTCTTTTTTGTGTTTCAAAATAGCTGATAACCATTCGCTGATAGCTGCCAACATCTGCGAACAAATATGATTCTAGAAAGTGGTTCTATATAGTGTGTAACTGTTAATATAGAGCGTTATTACATTTATTGCTAATGCAATCATATGGCACACTGACCTCTGAGGATTTTAGATGCACTCATCATCAGAAAGGTTGCTGACCCTTGCTCTAAGAGAAACGTCACTCATCCAAGTGACGTCTTCAGTGTCAGCTAACTGCAGGTTTCCTCATGCTTATAAACAGTACTTTTTCACAGTGACTGAAACTAGCAGCACTGGCAAACAATGGGCTATAAATGTGTTAATCTAAGCTGGGCATTTTTCAAAGGTGAGAAGGCACCTAAAGAAGCTCCAGGCAATGCAGGAGAGAAGAAAGACAACTGCCATCAAAGTGAAAACCCTTAGTGACCCCGTATGTGTCAGGAGTATCGGAACAGTTCAGTTCATTTTGTCTAAACAAAGAGTCTCTGTGGCTTTTCAAACCCAAAAAATCCTTCCAATGTGTCCTGCCTAATTTGGGTCTATCAAGTCTACAGTACGCACATATGTTGTCATGGTTGTGAAGGTTTACGCACTGTCTTGATTTGGTGGACTGTCTGGTTTTGTTTTATTTTGAATTAATTTGTAAATTTATTCGTTAATTGAATCGTGTTTTTGTTTTCCTTAGTTCCTGGTTAAAGTTTTGTTTATATAGTTCTTTGAGCATTTTCCTGATTAGTTATATTCCCAGTTCCTGGTAGTTTGCAGTTTAGCTTCATCCTTTTGTGTCAGTTCCTCTGTATTACTTCATTTTTGTTTGTTTCACAAAGCAAACCAAATAAAGTAGAGAGCTTACCTCCTCCACAATGGACATTACAGTCTTGCCAGCTGCTATGTGTCCAGATGTAGAGATACTCTGGTTCCCTTTGTTCCTCACTGCTCCTGTTCTGACTTGTGTTTAAAGACACTGTGTACTCATAGTGGATCCCATAGCTCTGGTCATGAAATAGGAGAACCTGTTAATATGACATAGAAGGATTGAAAGACAAGGGAAGTTGTACCTATAGCTTACCAAATTTCTCTACATTTATTTGCTTTTCTAGCTGTAAAATATTGTTGCTAAACCCAGTCAAGTGTATAGCTGTTCTTTAAACTTTTCTTTTCTGTTCTTTAAACTTTAATAATAAAGCGCGTCAGAGATTTATAGCTGCACCAGAAGGAAGGTGGCTATTTAAAAAGGTAAAACTCAAATGCCTAATCCATTTCAATAGAGACATAACTTGTATCTTTAAAAAGACTGACAAAATCTGAGGGATGCAGATAGACTGGCTGATGGACTGAGATAGGACCACCATAGTCAAAGGAAGACTGCTGTTTCTGTTTGAATTGTTTAAATATAGTAACAACATGGCTGTGTTCTGTCCTTCTATAAAGTGGCTAAAATGGTATTTATAATTGTTTATTTGCCAAGTTGTCTGTTAGGGTTATAAAACTGGTCCAACCCTGGAGTTGGGTGCCTTTTTAATGCTTGAATGAATAACAGGTGAGCATTAAGTGGCTTAATAACAAAAACTCCTCTGATTCAGTGGTAGATACACTGAAAAAAAAAAAAAAATATATATATATATATATATATATATATATATATATATATATCTATATCACAAATATGTGAATTCAAGATATATGAAATTATGAAGCAAAGAATAAATGAATAAATAACTATATTTTCTTATATTTTAGATTCCTGAAAGTAGCCACCCTTTGCTTTGTTGACAGTGCTGCAAACCCATTGGCCTTCTCTCAGTAAGTGTCATGATGTAGTCACCTGAATTGGTTTTCCCTTCACAGGTGTGCCTTGTCAGGGTTCATTTGTTCTTGCCTTCTTAATGCGGTTGGGAACAGAAGTCAGGTCGGTACACAGCTGACAGCCCTATTTGACAACTGTTAGAATTCATATTATGGCAAGAACCAATCAGTGAAGTAAAAAGAAACGACAGTCCATCATTACTTTAAGAATTAAAGGTCAGTTAGTCCAGAAAATTGGTAAAACTTAGAGGTTTTTTGTGTCCCCAAGTGCAGTCGCAAAAACTATCAAGCCCTACACTAAAACTGGTTCACATGAGCACTGCCCCACGAAATGAAGACCAAGAGTCCCCTCTGCTCCTGAGGATAAATTCATTTGAATAACCAGCCTCAGAAATCACAACAGCACCTCAGATTAGTGCCCAGATAAATGCACACAGTAGCAGACACATCTCTACATCAACTGTTCAGAGGAGACTGCGTGAATCAGGCCTTTAAGAAATGTCGACTAAGGAAAAGCAACAAGCAGAAGAAATTTCTTTTGGCCAAGAAACACAAGGAATGGACATTAGACCAGTGGAAATCTGTGCTTTGGTCTGATGAGTCCAAATCTGAGATCTTTGATTCAACCCACCGCGTCTTTGTGCAGTCCAGAAAAGGTGAACGGATGGTCTCTACATGCATGGTTCCCACCGTGAAGAACGGAGGAGGAGGTGTGATGGTGTGGGGGTGCTTTGCTGGTTGGGGATTTATTCAAAACTGAAGGTACACCCAACCAGCATGGCTACCACAGTATCCTGCAGCGACATGCCATCATTGGTTCCGGTTTGCTTTTAATTGGACCATCATTTATTTTTCACCAGGACAATGACCCCAAACACACCTCCAGGCTGTGTAAGGGCCATTTGACCAAGAAGAAGAGTGATGTGAAGTGTTGCACCAGATGGCCTTGCCTCCACAGTCACCTAAGCTAAACCCGTTCAAGATGGTTTGGGATGAGATGGCCCGCAGAGTGAAGGCAAAAGGACCAACAAGTGCACAGCATCTCTGGGAATTCCTTCAAAGCTGTTGGAAAACCATTTCAGGTGACGACCTCATGAAGCTCATTAAGAGAATGCCAAGAGAGTGCAAAGCAGTAATCAAAGCAAAGGGTGGCTATTTTAAAGAATCTAAAATCTAAAACATGTTTTGAGTTATTTCAGACTTTTTTATTTATTACATAATTCTTCTGTATGTATTCATTAACAGTTTTGATGCCTTCAATGAGAATCTAAAATTAAGAAAAAACATTAAATCAGTATATGCGTCTAACTTTTCAACTACCAGTCAACTTTTTACTGGTAGTGTATCTGTGTGTGTGTGTTTGTTTCCATGAGTAGCAATACAAATCAATTTACCATTAGATATAAAGGAGTCTTAGTGGGTCCCTTGGCAGACATCTTCTCCCATATTCCTCTTCTAACATAGCGCACTGTGGTTCCAGCCAGCTCAAATTCTCCTGGAAGTTCAATTTTCCAGTCATTGTTGATGGACCTCTTACTTGAGTCTTTGAGAGCTATAAGTAAGATACAAGAAGTTACACACACACACACATATCTATATATCTATATATATCTATTCATATATATATCTATTAGGGGTGCAACGATACTCGTATCGGTATTGAACCGTTCGATACAGTGCTTTCGGTTCAGTACGCATATGTATCGAACAATACAAAATTTTTAATTTATTTGATCAACCTTTCTTCTGACGATGCTGTCTGTGTTGGAGCGCTCAGTGGATCTGCGTTTGACTACTCCACCTAGGCTGCACCGTCGAGTGCAGATCCACTGAGCATAGCGCAAGCTAGCGAGACAGAAGCTAAGCTCGTTGCAACATGGCAAATTGAACCTCCCCCACCCTCATTCAGATCTGGCGTTTGGAACTATTTTGGTTTTCATGTGACGTATGACCCTGAAGGTAAGCGCGTCATGGACTAAAGTAAAACAGTATGTTGGATGTGCCACGCAATGCTCAATTACATTGGTGGGAACTAGTGTGTTAGCGCAGTTAGCTCGTTAACGTGTTGACGCCGTCCAGCCCCACGCACGGGGCGATCCGCGGTAGCTCGTTAACGGTGATTTGCCGTGTTGTGGCGTTAACCTCATTTCAGATTAACGCTGACAGCACTAGTGGGAACACAACGAATATGACTGCACATTTACGCCGACATCATCCTAGTGCAAAGACAAGTGGAAGCAGACAAAAACAACAAGCATGCATGCTACAAACTTTACCCGAGTCATTTAGACAGCCGTTAGCACATGATTCTCCTTATGGGGACCTGATATGTTTAATATGCTGCTGAGAATATAGCCCAGAAGAAGCGTATAGTATAGCTTTTATTTTGGAAAGAGACATTTCTGGTATCTAATGTCTCAGCGTATCTAAAAGTGAGCGGCATTGTTGAGAAGAACCACAAAGTCATCTGGAAAACACAAGCATCATTACCCAAAAAACTATGTGAAGGTTTGTCCTCCACTACTCTGATCCTTCTAGCTCCTGCAGGGATCACCACAGCTTCGATATAGCCTGATGGAGACACAGAAGCAGGACAGAAAAACTATCAGAAGCAGAAGGTGGGCAAAAAGGGATGGGCTGGTTATTTCTGTCTACATCGGAGTTGTCTATTTAAAGATAAATTTAGTTCCTTACTCATGCTTACTCAAATAGCATAAGTACCAAACAGGGCACCAGAATCAACACATTAATCCGCAAGGATGGAAGCTTCATTGGTCAAAATTTGGAGAGGAGCAAACTTCTCTCCATCATGAACAACTCATCACACCCACCCCACTCTACTTTTGTATAGTCTTGCTTATTCTCTGACCCTCAAAGAGTTTCTCAGTCTTGTTCTCTAAAACCTAAAGAATTGTGGATTTGATCAACTGGTCCCGTAACAGAATTGACATCTTCTTGGGCTTGGGAGAGCCTGATTGTCCCGCGGAGACGTTTGCTGCCGGATACTCGATGGTCGGTTGCGTCGTGTGTCTGGTGACGCTCTCGATGGAGGACACTGAACGACATCTACCAATTCAGAACCATGATAACAGAGTTCTGGCTGATTGGAGCTGGCTCGGACCTGGCTTATCGAAGAACAAGAAGCGGCTACAGTTGTTTAAAATCCCACAAGGCTGGCCGACATGACAGACGATGGGCAGGGCTGTGAGTACTCAGACTGTGTTTTGAACGCAATATGGATAAGATCTTGGAGAAGAACAACAGGAATTGAGAGAATTGGTGACCAGTGACGGACATTAGAGCAGCTGTAAAAATTGGATGCAGTTGTTCGCACTAAACCCAAATCATCCATCTTCACTCATGCGGCTATCCCACTGGCGCCAGCTGAAGGCCTGCCAAGGTCTAAGCTGATTGGAACAACAAAAATCTCCATGATAACAGGATTGTTGTCAGAACTCTTTGTTCCTCCTTCAAGGCCGTCCGCGTTGATCGAAGATTGTTGACTTTTGCTTAACCGGGTGAAGGGACACTTTCTCTCCGTTGACACAGAACACACAGAACACACACACGCATGTACACTGACACAGACCTACACTCACCCCCCCTCCCCCCCCAAACGCCTTCGAAGCTTATGTCTTCTATGCTGTGAGATGTGATGATTCATGTGCTGAGGTGTTTTTTTCTGTTCTCAAACTGATCTCCCTGTTGAGGCTCAGTCTAGGGCAGACCTTCCCAAAGTGTGGGGCCCGCCCCCTATGGGGGGGTGCAAAGCCATTGCGTGGTATGAAAAGGGGAAAAAAACAAAACAAAAAACAAAACGCTTGGACACTGCTTCAATTCAATTCAATTCAATTTTATTTATATAGTGCCAAATCACAACAAATGTCACCTCAAGGCGCTTCATAGATACAGAGAAAAGCCCAACAATCATATGACCCCCTATGAGCAAGCACTTTGGCGACAGTGGGAAGGAAAAACTCCCTTTTAACAGGAAGAAACCTCCGGCAGAACCAGGCTCAGGGAGGGGCGGCCATCTGCTGCGACCGGTTGGGGTGAGAGAAGGAAGACAGGATAAAAGACATGCTGTGGAAGAGAGACAGAGATTAATAACAGATATGATTCAATACAGAGAGGTCTATTAACACATAGTGAGTGAGAAAGGTGACTGGAAAGGAAAAACTCAATGCATCATGGGAATCCCCCGGCAGCCTACGTCTATTGCAGCATAACTAAGGGAGGATTCAGGGTCACCTGGTCCAGCCCTAACTATATGCTTTAGCAAAAAGGAAAGTTTTAAGCCTAATCTTAAAAGTAGAGATAGTGTCTGTCTCCCGAATCCAAACTGGAAGCTGGTTCCACAGAAGAGGGGCCTGAAAACTGAAGGCTCTCCCTCCCATTCTACTTTTAAATACTCTAGGAACAACAAGTAGGCCTGCAGAGTGGGAGCGAAGTGCTCTAATAGGGTGATATGGTACTACAAGGTCATTAAGATAAGATGGGGCCTGATTATTTAAGACCTTGTATGTGAGGAGCAGGATTTTGAATTCAATTCTGGATTTAACAGGAAGCCAATGAAGGGAAGCCAAAACAGGAGAAATATGCTCTCTCTTTCTAGTCCCTGTCAGTACTCTTGCTGCAGCATTTTGGATTAACTGAAGGCTTTTCAATGAGTTTTTTGGACATCCTGATAATAATGAATTGCAGTAGTCCAGCCTGGAAGTAATAAATGCATGAACTAGTTTTTCAGCGTCACTCTGAGACAGGATATTTCTAATTTTAGAGATGTTGCGCAAATGGAAGAACGCAGTCTTACATATTTGTTTAATATGTGCGTTGAAGGACATATCCTGGTCAAAAATGACTCCAAGGTTCCTCACAGTGTTACTGGAGGCCAAGGTAATGCCATCCAGAGTAAGAATCTGGTTAGATACCATATTTCTAAGCTTTTCAGCGCCGAGTACAATGACCTCAGTTTTATCTGAGTTAAGAAGCAGAAAGTTAGTGGCCATCCAAGTCTTTATGTCTTTAAGACATTCCTGCAGTTTAACTAATTGGTGTGTGTTATCTGGCTTTATGGACAAATAGAGCTGGGTGTCATCTGCATAGCAGTGAAAATGTATGCTATGTCTTCTAATGATGCTGCCTAGGGGAAGCATGTATAATGTAAACAGAATTGGTCCTAGCACTGAACCCTGTGGAACTCCATAATTAACCTCAGTGTGTGAAGAGGACTCTCCATTTACATGCACAAATTGGAGTCTATTAGATAGATATGATACAAACCACTGCAGTGCAATACCTGTAATACCTACAGCATGTTCTAATCGCTCTAACAGGATATTATGGTCAACAGTATCGAATGCTGCACTAAGGTCAAGAAGGACAAGCACAGAGATGAGTCCACTGTCAGAGGCCATAAGAAGATCATTTGTAACCTTCACTAAAGCTGTTTCTGTGCTGTGATGAACTCTGAAACCTGACTGAAACTCTTCAAATAAACCATTCCTCTGCAGATGATCTGTTAGCTGTTTGACAACTACTCTTTCAAGGATTTTTGATATGAAAGGAAGGTTGGAGATTGGCCTATAATTAGCTAAGACTGCTGGGTCTAGAGATGCTTTTTGAGTAAAGGTTTAACTGCAGCCACCTTGAAGGCCTGTGGTACATAGCCGATTATTAGAGATAGGTTGATCATATATAAGATCGAAGAATTAATCAATGACAGGACTTCTTTGAGCAGTTTTGTAGGAATGGGGTCTAAAAGACACGTTGATGGTTTGGAGGAAGTAATTATTGAAGTTAACTCAGAAAGATCGATTGGAGAAAAAGAGTCTAACTTAACATCAATGGAACTAAGAGTAGCTGTAGATAATATTACATCTGTGGGATGATTATTGGTAATTTTTTCTCTAATGATAAAAATTTTATTTGTGAAGAAGTTCATGAAGTCATCACTAGTTAACGTTAAAGGGATGGTTGGCTCAAAAGAGCTCTGACTTTTTGTCAGCCTGGCTACAGTGCTGAAGAGAAACCTGGGGTTGTTCTTATTTTCTTCAATCAGTGATGAGTAGTAAGCTGTTCTGGCTTTGCGGAGGGCTTTCTTATAAAGCAACAAACTATTTCTCCAGGCTAAATGATGATCCTCTAAATTTGTGACACGCCATTTCCTCTCCAGATTACGAGTCATCTGCTTTAGGGTACGTGTTTGAGAATTATACCACGGGGTCAGGTACTTCTGATTAGAGACCTTAGTTTTCACCGGAGCTACAGTATCCAGAGTCGTACGTAGTGAGGAGGTGAAATTATTAACAAGATAATCGACCTCTGTTGGGGTAGCGTTCAGATAGCTGCTCTGCTCTGTGTTGGTACAGGGCATTGACGATGATAACAGTGGCTGGATTATATTCTTAAACTTAGTTACAGCGCTTTCAGAAATACATCTACTTTGATAAAGTCCACTCTCCACTGCTGCGTAATCAATTATTGTAAATGTAAATGTTATCAAGAAATGATCAGACAGGAGAGGGTTTTCAGGAAACACTGTTAAATGTTCAGTTTCTATGCCATATGTTAAAACAAGATCTAGAGTGTGATTAAAGTGGTGGGTGGGTTCTTTTACATTTTGAGAGAAACCAATTGAGTCTAACAACAGATTAAATGCCATGTTGAGGCTGTCATTTTTAGCATCAACATGGATGTTAAAATCACCCACAATAATTATTTTATCTGAGCTCAGAACTAAATTAGATATAAAGTCTGAGAAATCAGACAGAAACTCTGTGTAAGGCCCAGGTGGACGATAGATGATAACAAGTAAGACTGGTTTCTGAGTTTCACAGCTGGGGTGGACAATGTTAAGCATCAGGCTTTCAAATGAATTAAAAGTCTGTCTTGGTCTTTCATTAATTAATAGACTGGTGTGAAAAATTGCTGCCAAACCGCCCCCTCGACCTGTGCTTCGAGATTTCTGGTAGTTAGAATGACTCGGGGGTGTTGATTCATTTAAACTAACATAATCATCCTGCTGCAACCAGGTTTCTGTAAGGCAGAGTAAATCAATTTGTTGATCAATTATTAAGTCATGTACTAACAGAGACTTGGAGGAGAGAGACCTAATATTTAATAATCCACATTTCACTGTTTTACTCTTTGGTTCAGATGTGGATACTGTATTGTTCTTTCTTTGTAAATGTTTAAGTTGTTTGTTGCTGGTTTTTAGTTTGTTTTTTGTCTTTTTGGAAGCTGACACAGTCTCTATGGAGATGGGTTTTTGGGGGGGTAGCAGGAGGAGAGAAGCTGCAGAGAGGCGTGTAAGACTGCAACTCTGCTTCCTGGTCCCAACTCTGGATAGTCATGTTTTGAGGGGTTTAATAAATTTGTCGATATTTCTAGAAATGAGAGCTGCTCCATCCAAAGTGGGATGGATGCCATCTCTCCTAACAAGACCAGGTTTCCTCCAGAAGGTTTGCCAATTATCTATGAAGCCCACATCATTTCTGGGACACCACTCAGACAGCCAGCAATTTAAGGAGAACATGCGGCTAAACATGTCACTCCTGGTCTGATTGGGGAGGGGACCAGAGAAAACTACAGAGTCCGACATTGTTTTGGCAAAGTTACACACCGATTCAATATTGATTTTAGTGACCTCCGATTGGCGTAACCGGGTGTCATTACTGCCGACGTGAATTATGATTTTACTGAATTTACGTTTACCCTTAGCCAGCAGTTTTAAATTTCCTTCAATGTCGCCTGCTCTGGCCCCTGGAAGACAATTGACTATGGTTGCCAGTGTCTCTAGCTTCACATGTCTGAGAACAGAATCACCAATTACCAGAGTTTGACCCCCAGCGGGTGTGTCACCGAGTGGGGAAAAACGGTTAGACACATGAACGGGTTGGTGGTGTACCTGGGGCTTCTGTTTAAGACTATGCTTCCTCCTCACCGTTACCCAGCCGCCTTCTTTCCGCAGCTGCTTGGGATTTGCCGGGGAACAGCTAGCGGGGCCTACGCTATCTTCGGCTGCACCAGCTACAGGGGCCTGGCTAGCTAAGGGTGAGTGAAGGGTGCAAAGCCGAGTCTCCAGATCAGTAATCCTGGCCTCCAGAGCTGCAAATATGCTACATTTGTTACAGATATCATTACTGCTAAAGGAGGCCGAGGAGTAACTAAACATCTGACACAATGAGCAAGAAAGTGCAGAAGGGACAGGTGAAGTAGCCATGGTGCTAACGGGTCGGCTACAAGCTAAGCTAGCGAAACAGTACAGAGACAGTGAGTGAATACTTTGGCTATAAATTAGGTAGTGAGTACACAGAAGGTGTGCTTCGGATGAAGCACGTGAAGATTATACTGTGAAAAAAAGAATGTATTTAAAAGTTGTTAATTAAACTGCTAAGCAAATAAGCTACTCAGAAACACCACTGTGTTTGAGCAGGAACAGGAAGCGATACTATACCACAGAGCGAGCGAACACCAAGTGACAGCGCCACCGACAGGGCACTGCTGGCACGGGGCGCCCACAGAATCGCAAAGCAGGAGATGAAGCATCGCTGAATATGTTTCCAAACCAACTTCATTCTAAGCCAAAGACTAGAAAATATGGTGAAGCAAATCTTCCCTTTGGCTTCACCTGCACAAGTGCTGAGGTAGGTCTCCCTGCAGGATTTCCCTTCGTCGGGAGCAGCGCTGGGCTCTTCAAATTAAACAGGATCCCATATTCTTGATTTGTAGTTCACAAACACTTGTTGTAATGACTAACTACTCCTGACATTTTGGAGAAGTTTGCTCTTTATACAGTAAAGTTACAGCGGGATACAAATAACATCAGGCTGATCCTGTCACGATTTGTTCCCTCGGTTCAAATCACAGACAAACAGGATCCAACAGCTGTTTATGTTTTTGAACCCATTTTGCTCAGAGAGGCATTTTTTGAAAAATGTATTGATATCAATGTTGAATATTATTACACAGGAAAAAACAACATGTAAAATAATGACAGCGTGACGCCTCTGCCTTTGTAAATGGAGGGACAGTAACTGTGTGTAAAACCTGCAGACAGTCAGATTAACAGTATTTTGTCTCTTTCTGCAATTCTGCAATTCATCTCACGTAAACAATAACGTGTCCACAGCGTGACGTGAATAAAGGCACATACCTTTGACATTGTGACCAACTCTGTATTCCTCGTCCACACGTAAACGCAAAAAAAGAGTTTTAAAAAAATTTGTTTTCGGTGATTTGAAACGCCGTGTACGTGGACGAAACAGCTGCGTTTTCAAAAATACCCATGTAGGTGTGGACGTAGCGTAAAAGAGTTAGTAGTTTATTTTATTACTTCCTGTAATTTAGGGCTGCACGATTAATCGTTAGAAAATCGCGATCTCGATTCATACTTATGTGCGATCTCATTTCCAAATGACAACGATTTAAAAAAAAAAAAAAAAAAGATGACGATTGTACTGCATTTTGATCCGGGACGTAATCTGCATGAAAACAAGCGCTCACTCTTCCTGCTCAACAAATGACAAGGGCGGAGCCTTATACCACGTGATACAGGAGCTGGCTGCTAAAATTGGCAGGGAAAAAACAACGGAGAGCACGTCAGGGATGACGAGAAAGTGACAGGAGAAAATCCGTCCCGGTCAACCACCCAAACATCAATAACGGGAACCTTATACAGCGCTTCCCTATACCCGTCGAACTCCCGCAGGCACAAAGAAATTACGGAGGCTATCACTTATCACCTGACCAAAGATATGGCTCCATCAACACTGTGCAAAACGAGGGATTTAGGAGAATGATCAACACCCTAGACAAACGCTACACAGCGCCGTCCCGCAACTATTTTTCTATTGTTGCACTACCTGCTCTATACACGCAGTGTCGAGCAACGGTGGAGACGGAAGTTCAAGCAGTACAACATTTTGCGGCAAAGACAAAACGTGAGACATTTGTTGTTTTTATGTTTATTTATTGTTTTTATGTTCAGTCTCAACTGTTACGAAGTTGATGTGCAGTTAATAAGTGCAATAAATATTTATACTGGAAAAGATCGTGAGAGAATCGTGATCTCAATTCTAAGCCAAAAAAATCGTGATTCTCATTTTATGCAAAATCGTGCAGCCCTGCTGTAATTTATTGCAGATTACTTGTATTTGCTTAATTGTTTACTAAATGTTTGAGGTGTGAAATAAACCGCAATGGAGCAAAATATGGGTGTGTGTGGTTGGAGGATGTGTGTGCGCGCGTGCGCGGGGGGCGCGAACATTTTTCTTGTAAAACAAAGGGGGGCCCAGCAAAAAAAGTTTTGGAACCACTGGTCTAGGGGGAGTTCTTCCTTCTTCTCGTCTTTCCTCATGTTGTGCATTTTCCATTGTTATACCTCTCCGACCTGTATTCCCCATGTGATTTTTGTGTAATGTATGTATGGTCAGAAGGGTAAGATGGCGCTGGCACAGCTGGCAGCCTTAACCCAATTTCCCTCGGGGTGAATAAAGTATTATCAATCTATCAATCAATCAATTATTGAATTCAACTTTATTTATACAGCACCAAATCACAACAACAGTCACCTCAAGGCGCTTTATATTGTAATGTATTATGTGACTGAAATACTGTAATATTGTAACAACTGCAATAGGTTTGTGCATGATGCAGTGTATGCCTCTGCATTTAAAAAAGAGCATAAAGCACTTTGGTGAGAAGCAGTATGGCTTAATACTGAAAAAGGGAACGACAGATTCTGACTTTGACAGTGTTGATGGAGAAGTATAGATGAACTGGGAAGAAGCCACACAGTGTTTTTGTGTATCAAGAGAAAGCATATGATCGAGTGCCAAGAGAAGAACTGTGGTGCTGCATGAGGAAGTCAAGAGTGGCAGAGAAGACAAGTATGAGACAGCAAGACAGCGGTGAGACGTGAGGTAAGAGTGACAGACAAAGTGAGAGTACATCAGGAATCTGAGCCCCTTCTTGTTTGCACTCGTGATAAACAAGTTGGCTGTTGATGGTAGCTGGCTAGATACCAACAGTGCACTCAGGTACTTTACTACCCACTGCAGGCCATTGTAATCACCAACAGTGGAGTAACCACATCACACTCTTATATGCAAGATGTTATAATACTTTGTACAGTGCATCAGTAGAAGGTGGAAAGAATACCAAGATGGCGATGCGGACAAACACAACAGCTCAGAGCTCTTCCATTTGGTGCTCTTTTTTGTTTGTTTTTGTATGTCTCATGCTATTTTATCAACAGTCTGTTAGGCAAACATCATGTATGGTGGTGACAGCCCCCAGTGACACCCCCTGAGTAAGAAATGTGGGATTTCTCCAACAGTGGAGTGCTGCAGTGCAGTCTGCTGTCACTCTGATATGGCGGTGGGTATGGCGCTTTTGATTGAGTCTCAGTGATGCAACCAATCGCTGAAATTCCCTCATATGCAGTCTGCCTAGTGGAAGTCGGTGAAGACGCCATTAATCCCAGCATCTGCAGGCATCTTCTGAATGGGAGATATCTTCCCTCCTGAAAAATGCCGGCAGGTGACAGCATTTTTTTTACTCTGTCCACAGAGAGGCATGCTCTGTACGAGGTGGAGTTTAGAGCTATTCCTATGAAAGAGATGGCCTGAGCTGGCTGCAGGACACTCTTTTCGTAGTTTATGGTGAAACCCAGAGCCATCAGATGATCCACTGTCAACCTGGTGTGCTCTCTCCCCGTTATTTCTGACTCGGGCGGGCGGTCCGCGCTTGACCAGTGCTCATGGGGCCGGACACCACTGAGGGAATCAACCCCGGTGGTGTCTGGGTGCGTGGGGGCATTATGTTTTTCAACATAATCTCTGTGTTTTTCACACATTTTTCCCGTGCCCTTGGCAACATGCCTGGATGCAACGGGTAAGTTTTTAATAAACAGTGTGTCTTGTGAGACAGACATGCTTGATTCAGCTGAACAGTGTCTCGCCATCTCTTTGTTGAAATGCGCTCTGTGGGATCCAACTCGAGTCCCAGGCGCTAAAAGTTGGAGGCAGAACACACCTCTCCGAACGGGCTCCGAAGCTGAGCCCTGGAGTGAACTTGGAGCCCGGGCTGGTCCGGGTCCGATCTCCCCGTGGGGGATGTTAGGCAGTCCGCTTCTTCTTGCGGTCCGACTGCTTGGCTGGTGGTGGGGCACCCTGAGCGGCAGCAGGGACATGTTTCCTGGGCCAGTGGGTCCAGTGGACCCTGGGCCGCGACCTGCGGGGCTGCGCCGCGAGGGATTCTAAACATCGGCACGCCGGCTGGTGACCTGAGTGAACGTGCGGCGACTGGGTGGAGGCAGGGGCGCAGCCTGGGTCTTCCGAGGGGACACAGCTGCAGGGCCTCTCCCTCTTTCTTTCTCTCCTTGCACAGTCTTTGCATGGTGGCAACGGCGGTCCCGAAAAGGCCAGCGGGGTCGATGCTTTCATCCAGAATGTCACGTTTTTCTCTGTCTGAAAGCCCCGAGAAGTTCAGCCATCTTGCCCTCTCCTGTAGGACGGTGATGCTGAGAGCTCTGCCCGCCGCTTGTACTGCTGCTCTAGTGAGGTGGAGACACTGGTCTGTAACAACGCCCAGCTCTTCCCACAGCTCGCTAGCATCCGGGTTTGTAGCAGCCTGGTCCTGGAGCTCCGCCGAGTAGGCTAGCAGGAGCGATGAGGCGTTCAATGCCCTAACGGTGGTGGCAACTGATTTATACGCCTTGTCAGCCAGGGAGGACTGCAGGCGTTCGGCCTTGGACAGCAGGGACGGACCAGGTGACATGGAAAGTTTCTGGTTTGGGTGGAGATGAAAAGCCACCAGATTCTCCACTGTGGGAATTTGGTAGATGCCCTTTTCCTTCATTCCAGCGCAGTCAAACACCGCCACTTCCTGCACGGGGTTGGGTGACGAGAATGGCTTTGCCCAGCAGCGTGTGACTTCGTCTGTGCATTCGGGGAAAATCGGCAGTACCTGCTTAGTAGTACGCTTCGCTTTGGGGAGCCTTTTACCCTCGTATTGTGAGGTGGAGGTCTCCGTTGTCACCGCGGGCCATGGGATCGCCAGCTTTTCAGCTGCCCATTTTGCAACGTCAAATAGCTCCATGCCACGGGACTGTGTGCCGGGGTTATCACAATCGGCCCCTTGTGTCATCCTCGTCCGAGACGGGATGTTCCGACGCTCCCTCAGAGGATTCGCTGAGTAGCTCGTCATTAGCCTCGAGGGAATCAGACAACATAGCTTCGCAGCTGACCTCGGCATCATCCGCCATTTGATATCCCGAAAGAGATACTGACTGACCAGGTCACGTTGTTCATGTCTCACACACTAAAAGAGCTATATGCATTACTGGGCATTAAATCTATTCGGACTTCAGACTTCAGTCTGAGGGTGGTAGATGCTGCCTTTTTTAGTGCTAAAATCCACGATCCATAAGTTCATTCGCGTAACTGGGATCGCTGGCTAGACCCTCTGTTATTTCCAGCGCAGGAGGTGCCCCAGGGCTCCACAGGATTTTCTCCCTTTGAGTTACTGTTCGGCAGGAAGCCGCGGGGGGTGTTGGACCTGATTAAAGAAAACTGGGAGGAAGGTCAGAGGCTGGCTGAAAAGGAGAATCAGTACGACCTGGACCTGCAAGCAAAGCTGCCCACTTTGGGGAGGTTGTCACAAGAAAATTTGCTCCAGGCCCAGGAACATCAGCAGCGCTTGTACAAAAAAAGGGGCTAGATTCAGGCAATTTTTACGAGGAGATAAAGGGTTGTATTCCTCCCGTCTTTAACTTTAAGTTACTCGCCAAGTGGGGAGGACCTTTCATGGTCACACGGCGAATGTGGGACGTAAACTATGAGGTGGTATGGTCAGACAGAGGTGGAACCACACAGATATTTCACGTTAACCTCCTTAAACCATGAAGAGAGGCTGAAACCACTTCTCTGGTTAGCGTGGTTAAGGAAAGAGAACAGTTGTGGTCAGTGGTGCTGAATTCCTCTATTCCTGCCTCCCTCCATTGAGATGACCATCTCACACAGGCCCAGAGAGTGGATGTTGCTGCATTGCAACAGCGGCTTGCAGAGCGGTTTGTTCTTCTCCAAGCACAAGAGACAGACTGTGCAAAAGGAATTGGCACAAATGCTTAAGCTGGGAGTAATAGAAGAGTTGCACAGTGCTTGCTGTAGCCCCATAGTTCTTTTAGTGAAGAAGTATGGGTCTATACAGTTCTGTGTTGCAAGGTGAACTTAGTCTTATGGTTTGATGCTTATCCCATGCCCTGGATGGATGAGCTCCTTGACTCCTTACTTACTTTTTACGACGCTGGATTTAACCAAGGGCTACTGGCAGATTCCTTTGTCTATGGAAAAAACGGCCACCCAATATGGTTTGTACGCTGGTTTGGAGCCCCTGCCACTTTCCAGTGCCTCATGGACCGGGTGCTGCATCCGCATGCTGCATATGCTGCCGCCTACCTGGAGGATGTTATCATCCATGACGACACCAGAGTGGAGCATGTGTAGCAGGTGGCCGCAATCCTGGAGTCCCTGAGGCAGGTGGCACTCACGGCCAACCCAAAGAAGTGTGAAGTTGGACTGAGGTACAATATTTAGGGTACCACTTGGGAAGCGGGCAGGTGCGTTCACAGATGGATAAAACAGCAGCCATTGCATCTTGCTCGTGTCCTAAGACGAAAAAGGAGGTGAGGCGGTTTTTGGGGCTGGCCGGTTCCTACCGCCAGTTCGTGCCCGTTTTGCAGAGGTGACCAGCCCCCTTGACAGACCTTAGCCGAAAGGGTGCCCTAGATCTGGTCCGGTGTAGGAAGCAGTGCAGATTTCCTCTCCCACGCCCTAAGTTGGGTGGTGGGGGTGTGTAGCGGAGTGTGGTTGGTGGCTTCTATGCAGGGGAGGAGTGGAGCAGTGGGTTCAGGGTGTGGTGTCAAGGAAGGCTGGTTTTCGCAGCCGGTGAGCATCATCTAATCATTTGGGTTACAGTTAGGGTTAGGGTTAGGCATTCATTTTTGATGGTTAGGTTTAGGGTAAGCGGCTATTATGTCAATTAGATGTCCTCACTAAAATATAAAAAAAAGGGTATGTGTGTGGTTGTGTAGGTGTGTACGCAGATGCTTGAGGGGAGTGTTTAAATGTGTGGGGGTAAACACTAGGGGTGGGGGTTTTGAGTATCGATTTATCGATATCGATCAATAATTTGTAGAGAGATATTTTATCTCTCTCCAAACAACACTGAGTGAACCAGCAGCCAAAGAAGATCCAAACTACACTTCACATTTCGCTTCACATAAACATCGTCACGAATTTCCTCTGACTTTTGCTGTTTTGCTTCCACCACGATAAAAATCACACTTCATGTAGAGATCTCTCTCTCTCTCTCTCTCTCTCTCTCAGGAAGTTTCCCATCTAAAAATCAGTTTTTTGCATTATTTGCTTATTCATTACCCACCAGTCTACGGTGTCGCCATTTTTTTTTTTTACTTACTTCTGACAGTAAAGCCTCATTTCTGCTGTACAACACTGAACAAATTTAAACTTTTTAAAATTATGCAAAATTGCAAAATCCTTAGATGTGTCTCTAATCAAACCTCTGTAACTTTGCTCTGCTTCACTTCGTTTTTGATCTACTGCACAATATTTTTAAATGGTAAATGGCCTGCATTTGCACTGGCGCTTTACTAGTCCCTAAGGACCCCAACGCGCTTCACACAACCAGTCATCCACCCATTCACACACACATTCACACACTGGTGATGGCAGCTACATTGTAGCCACAGCCACCCTGGGGCGCACTGACAGAGGCGAGGCTGCCGGACACTGGCGCCACCGGGCCCTCTGACCACCACCAGTAGGCAACGGGTGAAGTGTCTTGCCCAAGAACACAACGACCGAGACTGTCCGAGCCGGGGCTCAAACCGGCAACCTTCCGATTACTAGACGAACTCCCAACTCTGCCCAGACCACGAAAACCGCCTTTATGTTTTTCTGTGGTTTATTCTCAGTTACTTCGACAAAGGAATCTGCTGTGATGCTCACACCTTTGATAAAGTCTCACAAGTGTCAGCTTTCTTTTTATAGATACAAAAATATAGATATGTACTGATAAGTGATCAGAATTATAATATTTCTGACTGTCTGAGGCAAAATTTACCCGATTCAAATAGAATCGAATCGGATCGAATCAATTCAGGACCTTGTGAATCGGAATTGAATCGATTCTAGGAATAATAAACATCTAATAATCTCTCAACTATTACAGTAACTGGTGAGCTAAAATTAAATTGCATCTCGTTGTGTTGGAAAAGAAGCAAATGCAAAGACAGAAACATCCATCATGTTATAATATACCATTGTAAAATTTTAATAAACAGAAAACATTAGAATATGTTGGTTTCACCTGAAATATTTATTTAGGATTGCTTTTGGAAGAATCAATTTAAACAATCCATCAAAACACATCGAATCAGGAGTCAATGGCAAAGACTGGGTACTTGTTACAAAACGCAAAAAGAACTACAAAAAAACATCTGAGCAGCATACTAGCTCGACACTCACCCATTCCCCTGGTGTGGTTGAAGTCCCCTGTCACTATTTTACAGGACCGTCCATCTCCATTACAAACACCACAGCGGTCCTCTTTAGCAGATGAGCCAATGATGCCGTCACAGCCGATTTTCTGTCCATAACAAAACAAAACCCAACTGTAAAATGGAGGAAGTACATTAAAATGTACATCTTTGTATGCATATGTAAAATTATATCCTTAGGTCAACATGCAGCATTCGCCAAAAGGATTGTATATTACCTTTAGCATGGAATGAGTTTACCACAATATTAACAGATGAAATAAATTATTTAATTTACCCATAATGTAACAGTAAATAATTGAGGTCTTTTTGTTGTTTTTATTGTTAGGACTGAAAAAGAACAGAAAATGCAGCCCATTAAAAAAAAGATCAGTATTAATTAATCTATTTCTTTGCCTCTCTCCTAGCATGCCATTACTCACATGCCAGGATTTTTTAAAAATAAGCCTCCCACTATGGCGTTATTTTTGTGCCACTATTCTGAGCGCACGTAAAAACAATTTGCAGGTGCAAGTGTTGCATTTTGAGGAGAAATTTATTTTGAGAGAAGAAAAGCTGAATTTGAGTGAACAAACTTCATTGCTGCGTGCAGAAAATGTATTTCAGTGTTTGCTATTATTCACACACACAACAGCAGCCCCTCTCGCTCAGTGTTTGCATTTGCGCTCGCTCGCAATGTGTTGCTCGCGCTCTCAACATTTTTGCCCGTGGACGTTCAACTCTTTCTCTACACCGTTATGTTTGTGCCACAAAACCAGCCAATCACAGACTTGGATGCAAAAAAATCTGATTGGTTGTTTTGGTCTCCAATCAGCTCGAAATGACGAAATGCAATATCCCAGAATGCTTTCGTCCAAAACTCAAACGAGGCAGTGGCGGAGGAACGCGCAGAGGTGGAGTTTGAAATATTACTCTTTCTGGATCACAAAATAAACTTTTAAAATATTTTCAGTCGAGAACGGTGCTGCGTAAACTTCAAATATCTGCTCGATTTATCAAGACATATTTGCAAAAGTGCTCTGACGTTTTCGGAGATGTCTGTTACCCACCAGCTGACCGGGTGGTCAAGGCGCGGCTCCCGGCACACCGTTTTCATATATTTCACACATATTTTCACGGACCGGCCTTAACGTTTCGCGGATAAATACAACAAAATAAAATGATACGACCAAAACAAAAACTGTGGTATTTTGAAAATATAATAATCAATGCAAACTCACGGTGTAATTGTGTAACTTTATTAGAAGTGTCCTCCTGAAATGCGCCAACAACATTGAGAGTAACATCCTCCTCTCTCCCCCTTAAAGCTCTTTGGTCGATATGGTAACTCCTAAATATTTATTTCAAAATAAGACACAACTACAAAACAAATGTAAAGTACGTGAAAATTAGAGAAGGACCGATCCGATATTACGTATCGGTGCGATACTGACCTAAATTACTGAATTGGATATCGGAGAGGAATAAAAAACGTTATCCGATCCAAAGTATAACAAAATTACCTCACAAAACGCTACTTGGCCTAACCCAGCTCAGCGCATCAGAGCAGTATGTGATAGAGCTGATGTCAGTGGTCTGGTGGAGCATTTGGAGCCTCGCTACCTGCTTCCAAACCGCAGCATTTCATCTCAGAGAAAACTATCCCAGAGTAAAACAAGTGTGTAAGTGCATCTCTGAATGTTTGCATAGTATTTCAATGTTTACCTTAACAACTGATATATGGAGCCACAACTGGACTGGAGTTTCATATTGAGGCGAAAAGGAAGCGATTTTTCCCGGACTTCAGCTAGAATGAAAAAAAAGGCACAAAGCTGAAGTTATTCTGTCTTTGCCGCACAGCTGCCTCTTCTCTCATTCTCTCCTCCTCCCTCCCTGCTGCTACTTCAATTATGAAACTGATCAATAATCAGCTGATTGGCTTTTCCCATCTTACTTTTTTGTTTATCGCCCACTTCGCGCCAGAAAGAGGAGACTAGCGGATAAACAACAGCAGCAGGTTTAAGCTTGATCAGCTGTTGTTAGAATTTATTTAATATTAATTTCTAGTATCAGCTGATGTTTGCTGGAGCCACAGCTGTAAAGCTGCTGGTCATGATGTGGGTTTGGATATGTGGTGAGAGGGAACGATGAAGATGAAACCAGGAGATGTCCTTACTGAATCATCAGAGCTGAACAGGTGATGGAGAAACAGGTTTACCTTTTAGGTGACATGAATGAGTTGAAGTTATGAACTGTTTCTGAGAGACAAATAACACCAGGATCCTTTTCTAAGTAGCTGACAGCTGGTAACTGTGCAGGGGCGGGTCTAGCAAAGTTTTGCCAGGGGGCCAGGGAGGGCATTAACAGGGAGAGGGGGGCACAAAGAAATACTTTTATTTGTTATTTCATTAAAAATGACTAACTTTTAATAAATAATAATTCTCTTAATGTTAACTAAAATGCTCATCTGATTAAATATATAGAAGTCCATTACTGTATATAGTAACTGTTAAGTCTAATATACCCTAGTAAGCTATACTACTTTTTCCTTTGGGAACCATCTGTGCAGTCTGCAGTTCTGTTGAAGAAAGATGTTGAATCCATTTAAAAATTGTAGAAAAATAATTTATTTCTGTGTATTTGTTTTACACATGCATTAAATTAAAGTTGATTATGTTGATTAAGCATTGTGAGGTAGAGGGTAGGGGGGGGGGGGGGGGGGGGGGGTCCCTAATGTTTTTGATGGGAGTTGGTAATCCTATTAGTTAGGCTGTTTAATATTTCTGCTAAGTGCTCTTTAAGATACCAGAACAGGGAGGATGGAGCAGGTTTAAGTTTATTAGATTGATCAGTTTTGCTGAACTATGAAATATTTTGGGTGCAGATGTTTGTTTGTTTTTTGTTTTTTTTACATACAGTTATAACAGAATAGCTTTAGTGTTTTGTTTTTTAAAACTTGAGTATGAACTTATACAAAATGCAGCAAGATAGTTTTATTGATTACAAAATACACTATATCGGATTCATGATTGGTATCGGTATCGGACATAAAAAAGTGGTATCGTGCCATCTCTAATGAAAATATATAATTCACCATAACGTTAAATCAATGAAAGCCCTGTGCTGGTTTCTCTGCAACAAACGTAATGATGAACAATGACACCCGAAGTGTGCCGTCATATCCCCTGATGTAAAATGTTCTTTTTTTATTTAAACAGCTGACTCTGAATTAAATCTAACATTAAAAAAAAAAATTAAATTCAGGAGGAAACATTTTCATAATATGACGGGTGAAATTGAATAAAACGGTCCAGTTATGAAGCTGAACTTTAATCTCAGCCAAACCGATTTACTCAGGAACAAATCAAACACTGAAATAAACCAAACATTAACATTTAGAAGTTATCTGAGTGACTTATATATCGTGTTTAACCCAAGTAGTGAAAGACCGCAGGGGGTTGAAAATGATGTGCTGGGAGTCTGCGCCTTGACCACCCAATTAGCTGGACTGGGACAAAAATCACAGACTACACCAGCAGGTATTACAGGAAAAACCATAAAGCCTTTGAACTAACAAACCGACATCATGACCAGCAGCTTTACAGCTGTGGCTCCAGCAAACATCAGCTGATACTAGAAATTAATATTAAATAAATTCTAACAACAGCTGATCAAGCTTAAACGTGCTGCTGTTGTTTAGCGCGACATCCGCTGGTTTCCTCTTTCTGGCACAAAGTGGGCGATAAACAAGAGAGGAAAGCCGATCAGCTGATAGGAGAGGGAGGGGGGAGAATGAGAGAAGAGGCAGCTGTGCAGCAAAGACAGAATAACTCCAGCTTTGTGTCTTTTTTTTCATTCTCGCTGAAGTCCGGGACAAATCGCTTCCTCTTCACCTCAATACGGATGTGTTGTAATTTCTCCAGTCCAGAGTTGATCGTGACCAATGAGCTAATCCACCACCTTTCATTCTTTACACCGTTACAAAAACAAACAAACATAGAAATGAAAAATCACCATCGGCCCACCGGTACGCCCAATGGCCAGTCCAGCTATGCGCTCAGCTGGTGTAGTGTGTGAGTGACATACTGAATGTATCTAGAGCTGGGAGGCCCCAGAAGACAGAAGTCACGAATGGAAAGAGATCAAACTGTATGTGGTTTCATTACTTATGTGCAATATTGGATACATATGTACCTGACATCTTCCATTAACACACAGGTCCACCTCATACGGTCCACAGGGAGTCCCGTCCATTACTCTGTCAGCCATCAGAACTGGGACGTCTCGGCCCACTGGGCTGCAGAACAACATGCATGGCTTATCTAAACACACACAAAATCCAGTAGTAAGATGTATGCATGTATGACGTTAGTATGATGTGAACTAATAAAAACAGTCAAGTCTGATTTTGAGCCGGTGTTAATTCGAAATAATAGAAATATTAATGGCATGGTGAACTGGGTTCACAAACATTTTTCATAATTTCTATGGACAGGATTTCTAGGCGCAGCCAAGTGGCGGAGGGCTTTCACTTTGGTGGCCTCAGAATCTCATCTCTGCTTTTCGCGGATGATGTGGTTCTGTTGGCTTCACTGTTAAATGCTTCACATTTAACAGTGTTTCCTGAAAACCCTCTCCTGTCTGAGAGGGTTTTCAGGAAACACTGTTAAATGTTCCGTTTCTATGCCGTATGTTAAAACAAGTGTGTGATTAAAGTGGTGGGTGGGTTCTTTTACATTTGGAGAGAAACCAAATGAGTCTATTAACGAATGCCGTGCTGAGGCTGTCATTTTTAGCATTATTTGAGCGAGAACTAAATCAGATAAAAAGTCTGAGAAATCAGACAGAAACTCTGTGTAAGGCCCAGGTGGACGATCACAAATAAGACTGGTTTTTGAGTTTTCCAGCTGTGGTGGACGAGGCCAAGCAGCAGCCGCAGGGGTCCAGAGAGGCGTCAGCTGACACCCTCCTGTCTCCGCTGAGAGCTCAGGCAAGCCAACCCAGCCTCCTCCGTCGTCTGCTGGGGAATCGGGCGAGCTTATCCAGCCAGCTACTTACTCGGCATTGCTGTCCGAGCCTGAGAAGTGTCCTGAGTGGACGGTGTGCACTGCGTAGCTCTGTCTCTGCCAGAGGCCTCCACACCGTCTGGTTGTGATTCAGCTCCGCCACAGCACCACACATGACAATATATGATTTGAGAAGCATTGCCATAGTTTTGAAACTGACATCTGATGCCCAGACATGCTTCCAGACACATTTATAAACTGCTGTGCTTCAGAGGTTTACAAACTACACACTATTGAAAGGCATGAAAAAGGCACTGATTGTAATGAGTTCAGTACTGTGCAGTACGACGTTATGGAACTCACCATCATTAACAATAGCAGTCAGCATGCCGCCCTTCTTGTTGGCTTGTTGGTTATAGGAGAGACACTGCAAGTCTCTGAAGCTGGGTGACCCCTTGGGACAGGGAGGGGCTTCACAGGCCTTGTGTTCCACACTGGCCTGTGGGCAGTGTCGCCCACCTGGACCAGGTCTGTGCCCACACAAACACACAAACACAAACAGTGTGAACACTTAGTTTAGCAAACAAGAAGACTGGAGCGTTAGTATTAAAGTAACACATGTAAGCATCACATATGTTTCATAATGCCTGTAAGGAGCTTTTTAGTACTAAAAGCAGTTATTCAGTAGATTAATACATGCAAAGTGCCTTAAACCTCATACTTCTTTTTAATAGCCAGCAAGGGGACACCTCTTCTGATTGCAAAAAGACCCTTGCTATGTGACCACACTTTATATGAGCTTGTGGTCTTAATCAGCAGCTGCAGTGTTTCTGTTTCACAGTCAGCATGTGTAATATATAAATGAATACATTTTTCAGAAATTGGACATTTCGGTACTATAAATCCTTTGTAGACTGATCTCATGAAATATTCTAATCATTGGGCATACTTACTTTTGAATTGTTGTGGGATAAAACCATCAAAATTAAAATCAAAAGTAAATCTTGAGATATGTTAAAGTTTACCTTTGAGATTAATTTACAAAAGAAAAGTTTTTGCAATATTTTAATTTTTCAGATATATTAACTTCAAATACTTGTAGTACTCTTGGCTGCTGCCTCAAAGCACATTGTGCGCTGTCTATCTTGCGTGCTGCACAATAGCGTTTAATATTTAGTATCTACTGTTATCTACTGCTAGCTAGTTTATTGTGATGGTGCTGTTTTTATTATGTTGCTCTTTTTTTGTTGTTGTTTGTTTTCTCTTCTGTTTTTTTTCTCCATACAGGTGATCCAGGTGTTTTGTTTGTTTTTCTTTCTTTCTTCCCCCCCTTTCTCACCGTCTCTTCTCCCCTCTGGTTTTCTTTCTCTCCCTCTTTCTTTCATTCTTTCTCCCTGTCCTATCCCCCATCATGTCTGTCCCGTTTGTAGCAACCGAAAATAAAATAAATTCATAATTATAATAAAGGTCAATCAAATGGACCAATATGGCAAGGCCATGATGATCCACTTGGTAAAATAAATCCGCTTGGCATCTTTCTTGGCCTTAAGACAACAATTCTGATGCTAAAGATCCAAACGGGACAAAAAACAAAAACAAAAACAAACAAAAAACCAAAAACACTTCAAATACTTGTGATGTTAATGAGACCAAATTTGAAATCATAACAAAATGCCCCCTCTTTGCTTTCTGGTCTCAGGTAGGTGAATGTGTAATATTAGTAAGCAAATACACAGACAAACTGGTGACGTACGGAGGGTGGTCACATTTCCTCTGTCTGAACTGGACTCCAGTACCACACGTCCTGCTGCACAAGCTCCACTGGCTCCATGGACTCCAGTCACCATCCACATGCTGAGGGATGGGAGTCTTACTGACACATTCGCCTGCCCTGCACCACTGACAAAAACATATTAAGATGTTTTCACAAATACTTTATTCGTAATTTATTCAAGCTAACAGGCAATATAAGCTACTGGCCTGAACGACCTACAGCTCTGAGGATTCGTGAATGGATGCAGATAGTTTTTGAGCAAAACAGTCCTACCTTGTCTGCCCCACACTCCGTCCCGTCCAGGGGAGGATCCAGTTTAGTCTTGCAGGATGTCTCTCCCTCTATTAAGCACCACAGCCCAGCACACATAAGGTGCTGAGACATAAAGATGACAACATGAATTCCCACATAAATGCCGGTGTTAACATAATATGTTCAATGTTTCGATTAATTTACCACCAAACTCTTTCAAAACATATTGTTTCTTTTCTCTTGTCGTTTTAGTCAGTAAAGTAAACACAAAACTTCTTGTTAACATTCCACAATAAAAACAAAGCATATGAGCATCTACTGCCGATGACAAGATAATAAATATATATTAGACAGAAAAAAGAAAAGGAAAAAGGGACCAGTCTCCCCCACAACTCGAGCTTGAACACATGCACGTCATCCCCCAGCGTGTGAGAGGAAGATTTTTATACATACAGTATTTTTAAACCATTAATTTTGTTCATTTCTTCCAATGAAAACAAATGGTTTTGTTTCCCATTCAATGGGAGAAACGTTTCGTCACTCATCTAAGTCTTCAGTCTCAGCTTCAGTCTCAGCTGCCTGCAGGTTTCCCCATCCTTATATACAGTACCTTTGCACAATGACTGAAACTAGCAGCACTGAATGAACAATGGGTTGCAAGGTCAGTTCCTTGATCATTAATATGTAAACTTTCATGACCATATAACTAATAAGTTATAGTTATTAGATACTTCTTCAAAAAAGTAACTAAGTTAGTAATTGAGTTACAATATTATAAAAGTAACTAATTACTAGGAAAAGCAACTGTTGCGTTATCCATCCATTCGCTTCCGCTTCTCCTTTTCAGGGTCGCGGGGGGCGCTGGAGCCTATCCCAGCTGTCATAGGGCGAGAGGCGGGGTCCACCCTGGACAGGTCGCCAGTCTGTCGCAGGGCCAACACACAGGGACAGACAACCATTCGCACTCACATTCACTCACACATTCACACCTAGTGGCAATTTGGATTATCCAATTAACCTATCCCCACAAGCTGCATGTCTTTGGACGGTGGGAGGAAGCCGGAGTACCCGGAGGGAACCCACGCAAACACGGGGAGAACATGCAAACTCCACACAGAAAGACCTGATGGTGGACTTGAACTCAGGACCTTCTTGCTGTGCAGCAACAGTGCTAACCACCATGGGTTTGCCCACCCTGCAAAGGTGACGGGGCCCTGTCCGGCAAACACGGTTTCTTGAACTGTTGCGTTATGTTTAACGCAAATGTTTAACCCTCTGGGGTCCAGGGTATAACTAGGGATGGGTATCGTTTAGGTTTTATCCGATACCAGTACCAAACTGGTACTTTTGAAACGGTGCCGGTGCTTAAACGGTGCTCGAACCGGTGCTTAAAGAAACCTTGTCCAAAAACCTCTCATGTTCAGCTGTTTTTTTGTAAAAAGATAACAATGTTAGCCTTTTCTGCAGCTATGGGGCATATATGGTATCACTCTTGGCCGGAAGCAGTGCTTAAACAATGGAAAAAACACAAACTTTGTCCAAAAACCTCTCATGTTTAACTGTTTTCCACTTTTTCTTTGGTCATTTTAGCCTTTTTGTCCAGGGTGAAGGGAGTATCTGCCATCAAACAAGAAGACAGCCGCATGTAGCTATGATGATGTTTGCTAGTTCACCTTACATGCATTAATGTAATAACGTGGTTAGCCTACTCAACGTAAATTACACACGAACAACATTAAGCTACTCACGCAGAGAAGAACGGCTGCTGCTGCATCATCATCCTCATCATTTCTGCTACACTGGCAGGGCTAGTGGCCAGGACTCTCCTCTTCGGGTTTTTGGGGGATGTTGCTAACTCCAGGTCCGATAACAGGCACCACACCCGCAGTAGATGTGCTCGGTGTGAGGTCTCGCAGCAAGCTATCAAATACGGCGCATTTCTCGGCTTTAAAAAAACGCTATGCGTTTGAGTTTGCATCTTTTGCTGTGAAGTACAGCCAGACTTTGACCGCTTCGTCTTGGACATTTTTAATCTGTAGCTCTGCTCTAAAAGAACGTACGTACCTGGACCCGCCTACTATCCTCGGAAACGTAAAATGATTGGCTAGAATCTAAAGTGTATCACAGCTCAGGAAAAAATAGCACCGAAATGTGCGCTGCTTTTCGGTCTGGTTACTACCGTTTATGTCAGATACCGGTACCCATCCCGAGGTATAACTGGCAGTTTTTGACTACTTTGGTTTTACCTCTACATTTTGCCTTTAAAAACTTGCCTTGCGTGGTATCAACCTCACATGTCTGAATTTACAGTTATTTAATCATTTTGACATACTGTCTTAACACAACTGATCTAAAATCAGACAAAAAAACATCAAATCCGAGTAGAAGAAAGTTACTGTAACAACCACGAACATGTTTAACAAATCATTTTCATAACTTGAAATGCAAACAACAAAGTTATATTCTGCTATTCACCTAAAACTGCAGCCAAGGCGTTTTTAAAAACAACCATTTCAAACTATTTACAGAACAATCAGGTGTTTTGCACAAAACGATTTGTGCCACTCCAAAAAATAATTTCTTTCCACTATAAGATAATGGACCAGATCACAAGCCTGATATCTGCAGGTCTGAAAACAGGTGCATCACTCCTGTTTTTCCACCTGGAGGCAGTCTGCCTTTGGTGGCTTTTTGGCAGCAACTGTGAAATTCAGCAGTCGCCTCATTGTTCTGACACACATAACAAAACTATCGACTACACAACACGCTTACTACACTCCAAACACACGAAACGTCACAAATCTCTAAAATCTCAAAACTCGTTCTCTCTCTCGCTGCCGTCACTCCTAAAATTTCCTCCTCTTCCTAAACAACCAAATGCCATGTTGCCATATAATTTTTTGATTGGTCAACATGGTACATTTTTCCACCAATAGGAAAGGGGTGTTTTTTTCTTTTGTTTTCTGTTCCTGTTACAAGCAGAGAGTGCTTGGAAGCACTTTCCTTAGAAAACACAGTTTTTAACGTTTCTTCCTGCAGTAAACATAACGATAATATTCAGGAAATAACATTGCATATATTTTTTATCATTACTCTGGTTTTATGTGGCCTATCAACACGATTTAAAAACTGGTATGTAGTTTGAAGTCTGCACTTTTAACACAGAGACTCTGGGTTGACTTAGCTTCTTGTTGCTATGTCATCTTAAATTGATAATCTGGTTGGTTTCAAGTCTAAAGAAGACAAGTTAAATATATGAGGTGTGCTCAAAATGTTGCAGAACTTAATTCATACAGAGGAGAAACATAACTATATTTCGCTATCCTCTGGACCACCTACTGTGCTGTTTCTCTTAGATCACCCCCCAAATCTTCTGTTTTCTCAGCTTATGAATGCTCATGTGCTGTTCTGTCATGGATCTGAAATTTTCCATGAACTTCTATGTCAAACTGAGGATCATCACTGATTATGACAGTTAGTTCTCCTGCTATAACTCATAGACAAAATCTAAATTTTCACTGTGAGAGAATGCTGTATCCAAGCACAAAGAAAACTCCCCTGGTTAACTTAATTTAAAAGGATGGTGGCTTGTTATTGCTTCACCCAAAAGCACAAAACGGGAAGCGTGGGACAAGGTGTCTTATTTTTATTATGAGAATAGTCAGAATAGTACTTTCTGAAGAGTTAAAACCATTAAACTGTTTTGCTATTTATGGGAAGATTTCTGAAATTTTAAAATCCCTCCTTCAGTAAAAGCTGCCTAATATATCAAATATTATACACAGGTGCAATGGGATGGTACCTCCATTTCACTGCAGAAGGTTGCATTGGTTCCAAACAGGATCTGGCACTGCTCAACCACACTGTAGTGCATGCCGGGCAGCTTGGGGGGCAGCTGGACCTGGTAACGCCTCCTGAGGTCTGTGTGAAGGAGGCAGGAGCTGGTTTTTGATCTGTTTGAAATATCAAAAAGAGACATTGATCAGGTTTGCTAACAATAAACAATTTTACTTCAAAAAAATTCTCTTTTTATTGTCCCATTCACAAGAGGCATTTACAGCAGGGATATTTAAACAGAATTAGTTTTTCTTTTGAAAAGAGATATAGGTGGTAATTGATGATATCAACATCCACAATGCATGCTTTTTTTATTTTCATTGTAACTTGACTTTTTAGACAAGACACTATTCCTTGGCAAAGACTTTAGCTAGCTATGTAAACAAACAACAGTAACTCGAGAAGAGAGACTTTCCAACTTGTGTTTTGTACCTGAGGAAATTCTCCAGGTCATTGCGACTGCAGGACGACCAGGAAAGATCACTGGGATTTCTTCCTTTCACCCACTCACCAGACATTATATGGGAATAGCCAATGCAGGTGGCATGGTCATCATCATGGCTCATTCCCATGCTGAAAAGACAGGATAGTATACATAGAGTAGATTGAAGATGATCCTGGACTTCCCAAACTCCCAATTTTTGTACTTGATCACACCTGAAGCATTTTCTGCACCACAGTCAGCATGTTAAGAATCACATTCAATCCTCAGGTCTCCAAACATGAACGCTACCATCATTAGTCAGGCAAAGATCCTACACTCCCATAGGTAGACCTTAAAATAGTCCTTGGCAGAAGATTAGAAAAAACCCCACTCCATTCATAGTACATTATGAGCTAATGGGCTTTATCTAGGCTAGACAGTAAGCCAATGATACACTTGCACTGATAAATAGAATAAATTATTTCTCCATCAAAGTCCAGATCAAAATGTCTGGACACAAATATGCTGAAACACTTTAAAAATGACTAAAAGCCACCAACTTACAACATATATAATACAAAATTCTCCACAGAACACACTATACAGGACAAAGGTTGTTCAAAATGAAACATATGCACAGATTGCAAAGACAAGTCTCCTGAGAGCTATATGCACGCAATATGATCCTGCACACCTGTCAAAGGTTCTGCCAAAGGATATGTGAAGACCTATCCTTTTCTACTTCTACCATAGATTCCTCTGTTTCGCCCTTGTGCTCAGCTGTCTTTTGGTCTGAGCCTGTGACATTCTCCTCTCTGTCTCAGGTAGTTAACCAGCTACGTCCTGCAAAATGCTACTTAACTTAACTTAACTACTTACTTAACAGCGATTTTCCCTCTAATGTTTCACGTGTCTGTGTGAACACACAAACTGAGCGTCCCTTGGACCACTGTGAGCAACAGCAGACGTGAGCACTGTGGTCACGCCAGCATCCAATCCAAGTTGCATGGTTTATTAAAGTAATCAAATTACAGCATTTATGTTAGACTACTTTTAATTAACGGCTTTAGCCCACTTACAATGAAAATGTAAAAAAAATCTTGTTCCTGTGTAGCATGTTAACACTATTGGAAGGAAAAATAACTTCAACTCCAATTTTGAAAACACAACTTTCTTTTTTTTTATAAAGCTCTGACTTGTATTATGAGTCTGTGGTCTGGGAGAGAGTCTGTAACTCTGTCTGCAAAATACAGTAAATAATGACCAACATTGGGCAATTAATTATATAGTTACTTCTTCAAAAAGGTAACTGAGTTATGCAAACAACAACGTTTTTTTTCAGCTGTTTACCTAAAAAAACATTAAGGATTGCACATTAACATAAAACTTGTCAGAACCATACTGAATTTCACCAGAGAAACACACACACACACACACACACACACACATATGAAGAGAGAGAGAGTATGCATCGTATGCAAACAGCTACCAAACAGCCATCATAATTCGTCATACAATGAGAACAGGACAAATCAACAACTGACAATGACTAGTTAATATTAAAATCTGTAACATAATGTATTGTTTGGAGTTTAGTCTGTTACTGTTACTATTTTTACCATTTCTTCTTGGAGCAACTGTAACCCACATTATTTCCTCAGGGATTAATAAAGTATTCTGATTCTGATTGGTTCAGGATGACCTGCCATTATCCAATCACACATCTGCTTACCTGCATCTTTTGTTTCTCCTCCTCTTCTTTTCTTTTTTCTAAACTGAGCAACTGATGGCTTTGAACTTTTCTTGTCCATCTTGGTTTTAATTTTGCACTCCAGTATGAACACCCATCCCCCAACCCGAGGATCACCACAACATAACCTAACAGACCTACACCTTAGTTCACAGAATCACTTTGTCTGGGGTTTATTTCTGGGATTTCACACAAGCGAGTATTCAAATCATTAATATATAATGGGCTTGGCTTTACAGCATTGTTCACAACAAAACTATTGACTACACTATACACTAACTACACACTAACTACACAAGATTTGCGCTAAACGTGGCAAATCTCTCACATCTCAAAACATGCCGTCACTCCTAAAACTCCCTCTTCCTAAACAACTAAATGCCATGTTGCCATATCCTTTTTTGATTGGTCGACATGGTACATTTTTCCACCAATAAGAAAGGGTGGGGGCGTTTTTGGTTTTGCTCACAGGCGGAGCTTTGGAGCGTTTTCCTTATAAAACGCAGTTTTCACCGTTTCTTCCTGCAGTAAATATAAACAACGACAGTATTCAGGAAGAAAAACAAACATTGCAGATATTTTATCATAACTCTGGTTTTACGGCCGATCAACACAATTTAAAAACTGGTATAAAGTCCACACTTTTCCCGTCAGTTGTTCGTCTGTGCTGCTCACATCTCCAATGGTTGTACACGTTGTCATTAACGTGGCTTCACTCCACATCAGCCGCTTTGCTAAAACACCGGTGTCGGCACATAAGGACGCTGTCATAGCCTGTCGACGTTGATTAGCTGCGTATATACGAATGTGAATCGCATCATTGGCTGGACTGTGGGATAAGGTGGCATCGTTCTGATCCCATACGGGAGCAGCCAGTCACTGACTAACACTGCAAAACAGAATTGTTAACGTATTAATTTTAATTTCAATTCAGGTTAGATTTTTTCTGTGCGCAGAGAGCGTGCCAGCAGTGCGCACTCGCACAGCTTAGAGGGAACATTGCTTAACAGTATCCCTGCTCACTTTAACCTTCGAACCCCTAAATCCTAAATAATTTGCAATAACTTGCATTTTTACTAATATATTTTTCATCATTTAAATTTCCCAAATTTTCAAATCAAATTCTGATTTGTGCCATATGTCTCAGAATATCACATTGTTGTTTTTAAGAAGCTCACAATTTCAAATTCAAAAAACCCAAATTTAACATGGAATGGTTTTTTTTCTTTTATAATTTTAAGTTTTTACAAAATACTGTGCAGTATTTATACTGTAAAACTAGTTCCATTTAAAACAAAAATACATGTTTACATTTACTGCATTGGACAAAGAACTGTGTCAATGTGACTGATACTAAATGTATCCACATAACTACAGAACACACAGCTTAATGGAAAACCAGCGCAGTGTGTTGAATCCTCTTCACCCAGAAGCTCATCCTACAGCAGTACACATGAAATATATGATGTGCAAGAGTCAGAGATGTCCTCTGTTTCACAGTTAATCTGTGCACAGACAGAGGAACAAACAGAGGAAAGAGTGTGTGCTGAAATGTGAAAAGCTTCACTTGGGCAAAGTTACTGTGTTTCCATTCAAAGCTGTGACCTACATTTGCAAATTCAAGCCAACAACCAAGTCGACACAACTGGCACAGACTCAGAAACCAATAAAGTGCAAGCGCAGACTTTGTTTCCTGAAGTGAAATGAAAGCGACACATAATTACATTTCAGGATTTAAACACATCCTCTTCTACTTCAAAAGATGCCTTCAGATCAGAGGGAATAGATCACGTCTACCAGCTGTATAATTTTAGTGTTCACACAGGTGAAGCTGATCCACATATATGTCATTAAAATAGTCATTTTAAAGGGATTTTCAGTCCTGTTTATTTTTTTACTACATCTTTTTTTACATTATAATCATCACTTAAAGAACTCTTGAGAATATCGCAGTATAGGTTTCAAAGGTCAGTATAGTTTAGGTGAAGTTTTTGGCTTTGTTTTGTCAAAAACACAGTTATTTCATGTGTTTTTGACATGAAATAACTATTGTGATCTATTTTATTTGGGTCTTTCTATTGGATATGATCCGTAATAAGCACGGTGCATTAAAACATCCATACAGTACCTTTCAAAGTTTATACTAACATCATAGTGCTTTGACACCTTTGTGACACACACACACACACACACACACACACACACACACACACACACACACACTTATGTAACACCATTGCCCTGCTGTGCATGTTCATAGACTGCAGTGAGGTACAGTGTGTGCAGCTCATTATTTTTCCCGGCCCCCAAAGAAGAAGAGAGCTGCTGACTGAAATGACTTCTGTGGTACTTAGAACAGCCACAAAGCTTCTTTAAGCTTTTATACATGACTCCCAGCTGAATGTGGTGTCAGCTTTCTGTCAGGTCATGTGCACGTGTATAGTTACAGCAATATGATTATTTTAGTTTAAATGAACCAATGCTTGAGCAGAATTCTCCTTGAATCACAGCCCGACGAGCTGGTGTGGCAATAATCTTCCACTCCAGCTAAGAGTTTTAATTCATTTGAAAACCTAAAAATGACAGCCTCAACACAGAAGTTTATCTATATTAGACTCAAATGGCTTCTCTCAAAATGTAAAAGAACCCGCCCATAACTTTAATCTTACTGTGGATCTTGTTCTGACCTGTGACACAGAAACTGAACATTTAACAGCATTTCCTGAAAAGCATCTTTTGTCTGATCATTTCCTGATTTCCTTTAAATGTACAATAATGGATTACACAGCAGCAGTTTTCATCACAGTAGTCTTTCAGAAAGTGCTGTAATTACATCTCAGGATAAAATTCGTCCACTCTTATCTTCTTTAATGGCTTGTGCCTACACAGTATAGAGCAGCAGTATGAACTCTACTCCCACATGGGCTAATCATCTTGTTGACAATTTTACATCTTCACTGTGTTGACTCTAGATTCTGTAACTCCTGCAGAAAAGAAAGCCTCACATCAGAAGTAGTTAATTTCCTTGCGTAACATTCAAACGTGCACCTTAAAGCAGAAAACTGTAGCCATGCTGATGGAAAGAAGAAATGGTACTTCAGTCATTTAGAAGATCATGCTTTAACCCTTTAAGACCTACCATAGAACCAAGTCCGCCAGAGCTTATATTATATGTTTACATGCTGTGGAGCCATTTTTGGGAGCATTTCAAGTTGATATACATCAATACAACCATTACAGCCCAAATTTTAATAATATGTCTGCATTAAGTGCATAGTAATTACATAAATTGCAAAAAAGTGCAATAAACTACAAAAAAAATAGAAAATCGTTTTTGTTTTTTTAACATATATTTCTAGTTAGAGAAATTTAAGAGGCTTATCCCTCAAAACTGTAAATACAAAAAAGTTGCACAAAATAGTTTCCCACCACAGGAAATTTATTTAGAGTGTCTTCATAGTTTTATTTTTGAAATACACCAATTTTTATATACTGCAGGAAAAACGAAAATAAATATTATGATGCAAATTTGCAAAAAAGCAGCATATGCATCAAAATAAACTATTTCCAGCAGTGCAATATGAGTCCTAAGCATCCCAGAAACCACACAGAAAGTCATAAAGTCAAAGATAACTTTTAAAAACACCAGTATAGGCTCATGAGGCCCTGATGGTAAAAAAACTACATTTCCGCGAAAATGGCGTCACTTCCGGTTTCGGGCAGGACATGGCGGACATGCGATAGTTCGAGCTGACGTCTATTCCAACGTAGGAAGTGTTACGAACAGCTGATCGGATCGGCAAAGCGTGTTTCTGGAATATTATGTTTTTGTTGCTGCAAGTGCTTTTTATGCAGTTTTTGCAAAGCTATATGTGGAAGGAAACTGTGACCGAGGACAAGCTGATGGCATAAGATGTAAGTACAACTCCTCCGGTTTCATATGCAAAAAAAATTATTGCGCTAGCTCACGTGGTTGCAGAGCTACCGGGATTTAAAAATAGTTGCGCAAAACGGAGCGTGCTGCTCTGACCGGTTTTAAAGGGCTAACCTGGAAAGTCAGTTTGCTGCTTTATAAAAAAAAAGCCCTCCTAAAACATGTTATTATTCATCACTGATTAAAGAAAATAAGAACCCTCAATTTGTCTTCAGCTCTGTAGCCACGCTGACAAAAAGAGCTCTGTTGAGCCAACCATCCCTTTAAAGTCAACTCATGATAGCTTCATTCATTTCTTCAGAAATAAAATTTTAACCATTAGGGGAAAAATTACTCATAACAATCCCACAGATGTGATGTTACAACTACTTTAAATTGATATTTATTTAGACTCTTTTTCTCCAATAGATCTTTCTGAGTTAACTTCAGTAATTACTTCCTCCAAACTATCAGCGTGTTTTTTTAGATCCCATTCCTACAAGACTGCTGAACTACATCCCACCATTCACTGATACCATCCGTCCATCCATTTTCTTCCACTTCTCCAGGGTCCACCCTTCTCCCGAGCTACCTCCTGTAGCTTCTTTGTCCCGCCGAGGAGTTCCCAGGGCAACCAAGAAAAATCTCTTCAGCATTCTGGGGCTACGTCCACACGTACCCGGGTATTTTTGAAAACGCAGATTTTTCTATGCGTTTGCACCTTTCGTCCACACGTAAATGGCGTTTTGGTCACTGAAAACGGAGATTTTTAAAAACTCCGGCCAGGGTGGATATTTTCTAAAACTCCGTTTTTGTGTTTACGTGTGGACGAGAAAAACGGAGAAAACGGAGAAAACGCAGCGTCAAAGGTGTGCACCTTTTTTGACGTCACACTGTGCGCCACGATATTGTTTCAGTGAAATGAATTTCTACAATACTGTTACTGTTAATTGTCTCTGCAGTGTTTAAATGCTTACATATACACACACAGTTACTGTCCCTCCACACATACGACTCGGTTCTGCTTCTATGCCCCAGCTTTGTTTACTTTTTCCCACCGAGGCTTCTAGACTTCTGATTGGCCAACATTTCTGCACGGTTAGGAATATAGCGCCACCTGTTGCTTTGGCATGTTCCTAGCAGCGTTTTCCTTCATTTCTGCCTTTACGTGTGGACGGGATTATTTTTTAAAACGAAAACGGAAAATCTCCATTTTCAAAAATACCCGTGTACGTGTGGACGTAGCCATACAAATCCATTTATACACAGCATTCGGGGTCTTCCCCAGAGTCTATTCACTTTGGGACATGGAACACCTTACCCAGTTGGCACACAGGAAGCATTCTTTTAGATGCCTCCAGCACCTCGAGTCGCTCCTTTTGATGTGGAGGAGTAGAGGCTGCACTCTGCTATCCTCCCAGATGGCTGACGTACTCTCTATCTCTAAGGGAGAGGCCCGACACCCTTCAGAGAAAGCTCATTTCCACCATTTGTACACACATTCTCTTTCGATCCCTACCCAAAGCTCGTGACCACAGGTGAGAGTGGGGACGTAGATCGACCAGTAAATTGAAAGCTTCGCTTTTACATTGAGCTCTTTTTTCACGACAACAGACAGTTACAGCATTCGCATCATTGCAGCCGCCACACCAATTTGTCTGTCGATCTCTCGCTACCCTCTCCCCTCACTCGTGAACAAGACCCCGAGATTCTTTAACTCCACCCTTTTACAGCTGTGGAGCTTGGCTTCAGACGTGGAGCTGCTGATTCTCATTTCTGCTGCAAACCACTCCAGTGGGCCACCACCTGATGAAGCCAACAGAACTACATTGTTTGTTATGGCAGAGACGAGACTAAAGATTACGAACAGAATCGGTGACCGAGGGCAGCATTGGCGGAGTCCAACACCCACCGGAAAGAAGTCCAACTTGCAGCTCTTGCAATGGTTGCATATGAACCAAATAGCGTGCTGTGGCCACCTTGCTGTGTAGGGTGAGTCCGCCCACATTGGGATGTCTAGTCTGCGTCTCCAGGGCTCATGGGTGCACGTAGGCCAATTGGATGGGGTGGGGCACCCAGTTGAGGACGCGACCATTGCTGGGTGTGGGAGAAATTGAAGAACGCTACACTTCCCACATACTGTAGCTTGAAAATATGCATTGTGCATGATTTTAATTGTTATGCATACATTTAACAATTGTGGCTGAAATGGTAGAGTTGGTTTCCTGTTGAGTGAAAAGATGGTGGACCAATTCCCAGCTCTTACAGTCCCTGTGTATCTTATGTGTATCTTGGGCAAGATATTCAATTCAATTCAATTCAATTCAATTTTATTTATATAGCGCCAAATCACAACAAGTCGCCTCAAGGCGCTATATTAATATAGTCTAGGCTATATTAAACCTAGACTTTCCCCGAATGCATCCACTGGAGCGTGAGTATGTAGGAGAGTGTTAGATAAAAGACCTTATGATATAGAGATAGAGAAAGAGATGAGGGGCATCAAACTTGATACTTGTACAGAAAAGTGTTATAGAAGAAGTATTAATCCATTTATGATTTACAGCATTTTTAAAAGATAATGCAGGATAATAACAGGATATATTGATTACAATACAATTGTTTAAAACTTGAACCTACTTGTGTCCCAGCTCATGAGCAATAGTGAAAGCCAAATTGAGACCATTGTCCTCAGCTAACACACACTTCTTCTTTGCACTGCAGACACCACCCAGGTAAGCAATACCTGTAATACAGTAAAAGGACAATGAGTTTTATGAGTTACACTTAGGATTGTGTTTTAATGTTTGACAGTGTTTGAGCAGTTAGTATAGTTAGTATAATAGTTAGTATAGTGAAGTTTAAAAGGTCATAAAGCAGTGTTTTACCTAAAACAGCTTACTGTGGATCAGTTTTTCTGTCTCGTCAGTTCAGTAGCTTAGTAAAAGGTAAATTTGTACCCATTTATTTAATGCAACACAGCAATCTGTGTTAGACATGTCTGTCACAGGTCCCTGTTTAATTGATGCCATAGCATCATATTCATTCACCGTGACACATTCAGAATTCAAAGAATGCACTACAAACCTAAGACTACAAGATTTGAAAAGTATAAAGATCTGTCATATCCCCTGACTGCCGAAATTGGTTACATGGATATGGAATAATAGGGCGCTACTCATTTCACAGCATTGCCATAAGCTAAGCTAAGCTAAGCTAAGCTAAGCTAAGCTAAGCTAAGCTAAGCTAAGCTAAGCTAAGCTAAGCTAAGCTAAGCTAAGCTAAGCTAAGCTAAGCTAAGATAAGATAAGATAAGATAAGATAAGATAAGATAAGATAAGATAAGATAAGATAAGATAAGATAAGATAAGATAAGATAAACCTTTATCAGTCCCACATGTGGGAAATTTGTTTTGGTCACAACAGAGAGTGGACAGTACCAAGTTAAGAGCATCAAAAATTAAGAAAAAAAACAATAGAATAGAATGAGATAAAATAGAATAACATACTATACAAACTAGAATAAAATACTATGTTGCCTCAGAAAAATTGCACTTGGTAATATTGCACATCAGGGAGACAGGACTAGGCTACCATGGTGTATTGGATGTGTGTGTCTGTCTGCATGTGTGTGGTCATCTTTGTCTTTGTTGTGGAGTCTGACAGCAGTGTGGTGCAAAGACCTGTGGAATCTCTCCGTCCCACACCGTGGGTGCTGCAGTCACTGAAGGAGCTGCTCAGTGCTGTCAGTCTCCTGCATGGGCTGGGAGATGTTGTCCAACAGGGATGACAGCTTAGCCTCCATTCTCCTGTCACTCACCACCTCCACTGGGGCCAGAGGGCAGAACAGAGCTGGCCCTGCGGATCAGCCTGTTCAGTCTCTTCCTGTCCCCAGCAGAGATGCTGCTGCCCCAGCAGACCACATCGTAAAAGATGGCTGAGGCCACCACAGAGTCATAGAAGGTCTTCAGGAGTCGGTCCTACACTCCAAAAGAGCAAAACAGCCTCCTCTGCCCTTTTCTGTAAAGAGCATCTGAATTGTGACTCCAGTTTATTGTTCAGATGAACACCATGGTACCTGTAGCTGTCCACAGCTTCATGTCCATGCCTTGGATGTTCAGTGGTTTCAGTGGAGGATGTTTGTTCCTGCGAAAGTCTACAACCAGCTCCTTGGTTTTTCTAGTGTTGAACATGATGCTCACAGTGCTCCCAGCGGTCTCCAGGTGAGAGAACAATGTAGGAGGTGAATGATGGCATCATCCACTCCAGTGCCAGGCTGGTAGGCAAGCTGAAGTGGGTCCAGTGATGAGCTCACCAGGGGCTGAAGCTGAACCAGGACAAGCAGCTCCAGGGTCTTCATCAGGTGGGATGTCAGAGCCTCCGGCCTGTAGCTGCAGAGGTCCTACAACTACAGGCCGGAGTCCAAGCCTGCAGAGGTCCTTGGGACGTGGGGTCTTTGGCACTGGTACCACACAAGAGGTTTTTCAGAGCTGTGGAACTCTCCATAACCTTCAGACTGAAGTTGAAGATGTGCTCAAAGACCCCACACAGTTGATTTGCGCAGGACCTGACAACCCTTGAGCTGATGGTATAAGGTTTGTTGTTGGACAAGCACCGCACGGTCCTGGAGGGTACGGTGTTATCCACACAGAAGTTAACGTAGCCCGTAACGCAGGTCACATGTTGGCGCTCCTGAAGACCCTGGTGGTATGTGTCCTCTATTGATGCTGCTCTTGTGATGTACTGATTAAATGATTAAATCACTGTATACACATTCCTTCTGTCAGTGAAGTCTACCAGCAACCTAATAGTAATGCACACAAGGCCAAACACTGTGAAGCCCACAGACAAAGACCTGTGATCCACAGTGCTGTTAAATAAATATATCAGTGATATATTCTGACTGGGGTCTGATCAAACAGTGATGTGATGGCTCACAGAGCTGGCAGCACAGTGAGCTTCTGGGCTGACCACACTGTACTTCCCACCAGCAGCTTATCGTGGTTGATAGGAGTCAGCATGGGCACTCTGACTGTTCTGCAGCTATGCAGACGCATATGCAACAAACAAAGTGTGATCCACTTTGTATTTTGACATCTTTCTATCAGAACCAGCATCAATTTTGGGGCAATTTGAGCTGTAGTAGCTTACCTGTTTGATTGGACCACACAGACCAGCTTTCACTGCATGCATACATCAGTGAACCTGGGCTGGCCCTGTCACTGGTTCACCATTGTTCCTTCCTCAGACCGTTTGACAGATATATCTATTAACACCCATAAGAGCTGCAGTTTTGAAAATCCCCCTGACCTACTCTATTACAATCTGACTATCGTCAGACTTGCTTAAATCCTTGCTTGATTCATGTGTGCTCATTCTTCTGTTAGCTGGCTCCCTCATAGATCCCACCAACAGGTGCTATGTCCATCAGATATTCTTTTTTTTTCAATTCACCTGTCAGTGGTCTTAATGTTGTGCCTTATATCAATATATCATCTATAATCAAACTGGACCATTTTAATTAATTTATTTTTTTTATTGTTAAAATATTACAGAAGGGAATAGGACTGGGGGGTAGGAGAGGGAAACACGTAGACAAGAGAAGTTGGGAAGAACCTCGAGAGAAGCAGAAGGAAAGAAAAACAGAAGAGGGTCAGGGAGAAAAGACACTAAAATCTTCTAGATCACCTGTTGAAAAAAAAAACAGAAAAGAACAGGCAAGAAGAGAACAACACAGTCGGGAACCCACAGCAACAACCCAGATAAGCACAAGTAACAATAAATAATAAATACTGGATGCTACTGAGCGCAGATTAGACCGAACATGCATGATATGCTTAGAGGCAGCAGCCAAGGAAGACAGTGTGCACACCTGTATGCACACCTGTATGCACACCTGTGTGCACACCTGTGTGCACACCTGTGTGCACACAGGTGTATATATATTCTATTTTGTAACTTTGTAAAATATTCTGTTATTTAATTTATTTCTGTTACTGTTCTTATTATTGGAGCAATTAATTTCTTTAATTAATAAAGTATTCTGATTCTGAAAAAGAGTTTTGACAGTGTTTTGTATGCTTTGAGATCCAGTATCAGAGAAATATTAATACTCAACTCAAAATGTTTTGTCTTGCCATGAAGACAACTGTCAGAATTGTCATCATGTCTTCTTATTAAAGGAGAAGACATGACGATCACATTTTACAGTATACTCATTCTGGTCAGACTTTTCAGTCACTCAAAAGTCTGTAAGCCTGATCTTTGCCAGTCATACTCACAATAATGATGACATAAACTGTGCAACTGGAATTGTAAAATGAAATAAAATGAGAGCTTTTGCACACTGGACACTTGTTCTTGTGTGAAGAGACCAAAGCAGGAGGCTTGTTTTTTCTGGTAAAGTGAAATAAATGTGATTATAAAGAACTCAGTGTGAGGTTTGGGGTCCTACAGTTTACTATTATCTATCATTACATGTTCCTTCAACAGAAATAATCAACGTGACAGAAGCACAAAGAAATCTTCCACATTCATCTCGATGTATTACAGAGACTTTTATAGTTGAGGAAAACATGAAAATGAATGGTTCAATTTTATCAAATGTTTAAAGCATGAGGGAAAAGGAAATGCAGGTGGCAGGGTTTCTCGCTGAACCCTTGAGTTCTGTGATTATAGTGAGGGTTCAAGTATGTCTAATGTCAGTTGAGTGAGTGAGTGGTACTCACCCACAGTATCACATGGCTCATCTTTGTGAACACAGAAATCTGTTCTGAAAGAAGAAAAGAAAGAATTTACAACACTGATTTACTGAGATTAGTTAAAACATTAAAGTAGAGTACATTTACATTTACACTTAATATGGATTGTGCTAGAAAAATGATATGTCACGGTCCAGTGGGCAGACCGTATGGCACATGAGTGGAGGACCCAAATGCTTGAACAAAATGCGAGCCTTTGTTGGGCTAATACAAGAGAAACATGAATACAAGGCAAGATAATGTGGGGTGAAACTAAAACTAAACATAAACTGGAAAAAAATAAATAACTGACAAGCTGTGATGAGACTGTGAAACTGGGAAACAACTAGGGGTGGGGGGAAAATGGATACTGTGTAGCATGGTGATATTTTGTTTGCTAATAATGTATGGATACAGGGACAGCAGAAATCGATATTTTGTTACAAAAAGGTTTTTGTGCTCTGACTTCAGAGCATGTTGATCCTTTTTCTGAGCAAGAATCCTGACATTCCTTCACTGTCCAAATGTGTTTAACTTGTTTTTGGCAGCAATAAACATGACAGTTTACTTATTTTAATTTAAGACATGTTTTATTTTAATTAAGTTTAAAACTTTTTATTTAATGTAAAATTATATTTTGTTTTAATTTACTTTCAAATTCTTCAGTTGCTGAAGGGGCTGCATAGTTTTCATAAACTGCATAGTTCAGAATAGCTATAATTGTACCAGATGGTTGATTCAGTTAAGTTGGACTAGACTGTAATACAAACCGTTCAGTTTGTCAACAATCAAACTGAAATGAGAGAAAGACTGAGTGTGAGACTTTGATATTAGAGAAAATGAATATTGATAAAGTTTACCTTTATGTACAGAATCTGCGCGTGTGTGCGCGTTTGTGTGTGTGTGTGCACGTGTGTGTGCGCGTGTGTGTGCGCGTGTGTGTGCACGTGTGTGTGTGCGCGTGTGTGTGCGTGCGCGTGTGTGTGCGTGTGTGCGCGTATGTGTAAGAGTGTGTGCGTGCGTGTGTGTGTGCGTGCGTGGCACCTCTTTCTAGCGGGAAGCTTTGGATGGTTAGTTAACGCACAAGCATTTGTGAAGCCTTATAGTGTTTTGATCCAATCGATGAAGAATGAACCAAATAGGTTATAAGTAAGGCTCCCAGTCGAATCCTTAATAGAGTTTTTTTTCTTTCTTTAGCTTTAACTGGTTAACAAACATTTTCCAGATTTATGACCATGTCCAAAGTTCTCCAAATGAACCTGGTGTGTTAAGTCTTCCATTCTTAATTGGTGGTGTGACTGTTTCTTGTGTTAGAGAGGCAGACACTGGCACCGCTGATATTGATCTATGAATATGAGTGTCTGTGATATCCTTCATAATGGAGCTGCTAACTAAAAACGGTCGAAGCGAGAATGTGCGTGGTTTACTGGGGACCGGAAGGTGTAATCAGACATGAGTGTGTCTGAGTTGTATGGTTGTTTGTGTCTGTGTATTTATGTAGTTAACTGCAGCACTGTGGACAAAGCAAACATGACGGCTGTTTAAATTAACTGCTTATTCATCAATGCTACGACTCTAGAAGATTATTTTGTTACTAAGATGTGGCTTTCTTTCTCCTGTGCCAACATCATGCTTGTCCCTGTCGATCGGAGAAGTGCAAGTATATGGGATCTCTTTTAATGAAGCAATATCCTGCTTCCTGCCTCTGGGCAGTTCTGACAGGCACTAGGGTAATAAAGATTTAGGGGGGACCCTATATTAGTAGAGCCCGGTTCCTTTGTTCAGTTGAATTCTTCACTACAACGCCAAAGTGCCGTGTGCTGACTGAACTCCTTCTTGCAAGAATAAAACCCACTCTTTAATGCACAACAACTTGGTATCAGAAGTGACACCTACACTGATACAGACAACAATTAAACATTTAGAGCAGAAGGATTCTTTGACTGGTATTTATGTAAAACACTCACACGACTCACTTATACTTTGATAATTACTGGCAAAGATGTTGAATGTAGGATAGATTCTGGTGCCACGCACTCATCATCAGAGCAGCTGACATTCCTGAGCAACCTGCTTTGAAAGGGCATTGCATGTGTTCTGTGCAGAGATTCATGTCTTATTTTTACACCTCATGGCATTAAGGGTTACAAACAGAAAACATTGTCACATCTCAAACGTTGACATGATTGAGGACCAGTATATATATGAATGGCTGCCGGTAAGCACACGCTTTGTGCAGCTGTTCTTCAGAATAAGCATGTCTCAGCATCTCTCACAGAAGTTGATTTTATGCTACCAACAAACTTGAGTTGTATTGCATCTCTGCAGGTCCTGACATAAGATTTCAAACCCAGTGGTTAAAAGTGTTTAATTATGTCATCACTGCTGACTGCATGTACTGGCAAGACAGCACGTGCTTCTTCACTGTCTCACCTCAGTGGGAGTTATTCAGTATTTATCATTCTGCACAAACACATCTCTGAGCAAACACAAACATAAATGCTGGCAAGACATTGGTGTATTTGCCTATAAGTATCAGGCAGCACATGATTGGACCCTAATAGAACAAGATTTTTCTATTCACCATCTTCTATGGCACTGGTCTGGCCTGGGGAGTGGGGGAACTGCAGAGTCACATTTATATAATGCTCAGATTTTTGCTATGACGGGGAACAACAATCAGACTCAATAACATGACAGCTCTCTTCCTCACCGTGAAGTTCTAAGAAGCTTTAACCCTTTAAGACCTACCATAGAACCAAGACCGCCAGAGCTTATATTATATTTTTACATGCTGTGGAGCCATTTTTGGGAGCATTTCAAGTTGATATACATCAATACAACCATTACAGCCTAAATTTTAATGATATGTCTGCATTAAGTTCATAGTAATTACATAAATTGCAAAAAAGTGCAATAAACTACAAAGAAATTTAAAATCGTTTTTGCTTTTTTAACATATATTTCTAGTTAGAGAAATTTAAGAGGCTTATCCCTCAAAACTGTAAATACAAAAAAGTTGCACAAACTAGTTTCCCACCACAGGAAATTTATTTTGAGTGTCTTCATAGTTTTATTTTTGAAATACACCAATTTTTATACACTGCAGGAAAAACAAAAATAAATATAATGCAAATTTGCAAAAAAGCAGCATATGCATCAAAATAAACTATTTCCAGCAGTGCAATATGAGTCCTAAGCATCCCAGAAACCACACAGAAAGTCATAAAGTCAAACAGAACTTTTAAAAACACCAGTATAGGCTCATGAGGCCCTGATGGTAAAAAACTACATTTCCACAAAATGACGTCACTTCCGGTTTCGGGCAGGTCATGGCGGACATGCGAAAGTTCGCGCTGATGGACGTAGGAAGTGTTACAAACAGCTGATCGGATCGGCAAAGCGTGTTTCTGGAATATTATGTTTTTGTTGCTGCAAGCGCTTTTTATGCAGTTTTTGCAAAGCTATATGTGGAAGGAAACTGTGACCGAGGACAAGATGATGGCATAAGATGTAAGTACAACTCATCCGGTTTCATATGCAAAAAAAATTATTGCGCTAGCTCACGTGGTTGCAGAGCTACTGGGATTTAAAAATAGTTACGCAAAACAGAGCGTGCCCGCTCCAACCGGCTTTAAAGGGTTAATACAGTTCATAGCTGCATACCTGGTGACCAATACAGCACTGTCCACTGGAGGGATATCATCTCTTCCACCGGGAACATGGTTGGTACCAAGGTACCAAGGCCCACCAAATTCTTGATGCTGCCAGTGACAGAAGCTCTCCAGAGATCTTTCTCCATGATGGCCCACCTTTAGCTTTTCCTGGAGAACAAAGACACTTAATTAATTTAATTCTGATAATAATGAAAAAAAATTGGGACTTATGCACAATGAACATTATGTCATTAGGCTAGTTGGTTTGACACAACAAATTGGCTGAAGGCGAAGCCAATAGGTGCTTTGATAACCTACTCAAAAACTCAATGGCCAGTGAGGAGGATAGAACAGCATGTGAGTCCGTCTGCTGTAAGGAAGCTTCCTTGGATCACTTGTTTGGGGATCTTCCCTGCATAACCATAATGTTTTAGAAGGGACACGCAAGTTCCATTTTTATCTTATCAGTCCACAGAGTATTTCCAAAAACGTTTAGGGGATCGTCAAGATGTTTTCCGGCAAAATTGAGACAAGCCTTCATGTTCCTTTTTCATTTTAGAACTCCATTGTTGCTCAGTCTCTTTCTTATGGTGGAGTCATAAACACCAACCTTAACCGAGGCAAGTGAGGCCTGCAGTTCTTTGGATATTGTTCTGGGGTCGTTTGTAACCTCTTGGATAAGTCACCGCTGCACTACTGCGGTAACTTTGCTCTGCCAGCCACTCCTGAGAAGGTTCATCACTGTTCTATGTTTTGACTTTATAGCCTTTCCCAGACTAAGAGGTCTCAATTACTTTGTTTCTCATTCGCTGCTGAATTTCATTGGATCTGCAGATGGTCTAATGATGCTTTGTTTAGGCAGGTAAATGATGAATGGTAAATGGCCTGTATTTGTATAGCGCTGTACAGTACAGTAATCCAATCTTGAAGAAACAAAAGCATGAATAACAGTTTCCAAGTCTGTTTGTGGGATGATATTACTTAGCTTAACAATATTTTGTAACTAATATAAACATGAATTAACCAGAGTATGAACATGAACATCTGAAGGAAAACCAGACTCAAAATTTGCCCCGATGTTTCTGATGGAAGACTTGGCATAAGAGGCTAACGGACCAAGAGTTTCCATTATTGGAGTAGTATGCTCTTCTGGAGCACAATCAAGAATTTCAGCTTTTCCTGATTGAAGAAAAGTTTTATCCATCCAGCCTTTTACAAAGCCTAAGCACTTGTGTAAGACATGCAGATTCAATACCTCATTAGGCTTAAAATGGATGTATAAATGAATATCATCTGTGTAGCAGGTATATGATACCTCTTTAAAAGCACTCAAAATGTGCTGAAGAGGGATCATGTAAACCAGAAATAGTAAGTTCCCCAAAAAAGAACCCTGAGGTACACCAAAATTAAGATGGCTTAAGGAAGACCATCATCTTGACGTGCATCAGAGAAACTCAGGAGAGTTTTCTCCAAGCACGACATCCTGGTGCATTTCAGACCCAGCAACACACTCAGACACAAACTGGTTCACCCGAAAGACAAAACTCCAAAACACAGACTTAACAATGTGGTGTTTGCTGTACAGCAGCGAGGAATGCCCAGACCTCTACATCGGAGAAACCAAACAGCCACTTCACAAGCGCATGGCACAACACAGAAGAGCCACCTCCACAGGACAAGACTCAGCTGTTCATCTGCATCTAAAGGTCAAAGGTCACTCTTTCGAGGATGCCAATGTTCACATTTTGGACAGAGAGGACAGATGGTTTGAAAGAGGAGTGAAAGAAGCATCTATGTCCACTGTGAGCGACCATCTTTGAACAGAGGCGGTGGTTTACGACACCAACTCTCTGCCATCTATAATCCAGTTTTGAGTTCCCTCCCCAGATGCCTTAACGCCCACTCACATCCTGGGCCATCTGACCTCAGGAAATCACATGATAGGGTGGGGCCAGGTTTCACAATGAGCTCACCTGAAACTCTGGCTGATTGGGACCCACACCCAGTTTCACACCTTGGCTCAGGCGATTAGAGGATCATCAGGGGGTCCTTTTGTCCCTCTGTGGGGGGAAACTCCCACTAGGTTTAAATCTGGGACTCTCCACCATTTGACCTTAGAACTGAAGAAGCTTCTCGGATGAAGGTGAAACATATTCAAGCAACTTAAAGAAGTCCAGACGCTTTTCTTTGCAAGCTCCTTTGACTTTTATAAATTTCATTTTCAGCACTTACTTTTTAAGGATTTTAAGAAGATGCTTAGCACCATCTTGTGCCAGTACACAATGTGATGTCACTGGGTTGGGTGGTTGATTGATTGGGTTCAACTGACAAACATTAGTTCATATTAGTTAACTAACAAAAGCACCAACAACTCAGGGGGAAAATAAGGACACCAAAACTAAAAGCAGTCTAAGGAGGTCACTTTTCCACCGCTCCTGGCTGCAACAATGAGTTTTATGTTAAGAAACCAATGATTTCAGTCTGTCTCTTTAGCAGTAAGTGCTTCTCAGACACAGGGAAATCCACCTGTTAGCTGTAATATTTAGGTTTGTAAAGCACTTTATAAATGAGCACCGTGTGGACGAGAGCCTGTTTGAATCAGGTGGTTCATGGGACCGACAAGCTGGAGACTCTGGTCTGGTCGCGTGTACTGAGCTGATGCCATAAGCAGTATTTTATGCAATACAATAATCTTTAACATAACAACATAACAGCTTACTACATGCACATCACACCACAAACATAACTCTGTTTCTTACTGAAGCACGACTGGGGAAGAAAAGAGGTTGATGTATGCGATGAAAAAAGCAAAACAAAAAACAGACTCAGAGGAAAAGATGCCACAACTTTCCTAAAGACCTTTTTTACCCCTCGAGTCATGTCCCTGAATGGATTACTTCATATTAGAAGTGAGGAAAAGCAAAGCCCAAATGTGAGCGAGTGACCCCTTTTTACTAAATTTAGAGTGTCAGACACCAGGTTGTTGAGATTCTGCTCAATGCTGCTTTACACTGTGGAGGAGAGTGCTTACAAACCTGAGCATTACAGCTAACAGGTAGATTTTTCCATTTCAATGTAACTAGTGTTAAAACTATGCTTCAATAACAGCAATCCTGCCTACCTTTTTATTAGGCCCATTTTCTTTCACGAGCAACCGGTTAGGCTCGGTTCAGAATATCTGGCGAGGCTCAAATCAACATCGCTCCGATTCTGCTCGCCAATGGTGATCTTCTCCTCAACTCAATCAAGCCCCATGTTGGGCGCAGAATTGTCTGTTTTTTTATGAGAGAGAAAACAAATATGCTCAAATTACAAGTTTTCCCAATTTATTATCAAACGGTTAGGATTTCAGATTCCTTTTACATGCCGCCATGGACCTCCATCTCTCTGGCTCAGAGACAAAAGGCTGGTACACCTGGGCAGACAAAATTATTTCCCTCAGGATAAATAAAGTTCTTATCTTATCTTATCTGTGTGTATGTTAAAACGATTGGTCAAAAGTTGGAGGAAAGCCTTTAGACCTCATGTATGGCTCACGTTTCAACTTCTACACATTTCTGAACATCTCCTTTTGTAGAGATGAAACCTTTGCATGCAACAATGCCATCACCATGGCAACTGCCTCTTGTCCTCTGGTCAGGCCTGTAGAAGAAATGCATTCCCAAACACCAGCATTTATGGCCCTGTTTTCTTGTATGTATCACAACCCTCACCCACATACCTGACAGGGGTTCATAGTGTAACAGTCTGCATTCAAAACTACCTGATATCTATTCTTTTTCTCTCAACAGGTGATCCAGGAGATTTTTCCCCCCCTTTCTCACTGTCCCTCTCCCCTTCTGTTTTTCTTTTCCTTCCTCTTTCTTTCTCCCTTTCCTATCCCTCACTCATGTCTGTCCCGTCTGTAACAACTGAAAATAAAATAAAATAAATAATAAAAACAAAGGTCGATCAAATGGACCAATACGGCAATGCCATGATGATCCATTTGGCAAAATAAATCCATTGGGTATCCTTGTTGGTCTTCAGACAACAATTCTGACGGCTAAAGAACCAAATGGGACAGGCAGAAAAAAAAAAAAAGAACATTTATAACGAAAGATTTTTGTAACAGAAAAATAAAAGAGTTACTTGAAACCCATCCCATACACAGTCACACTGTTTACATGATTTAAAGACAGTCAGAGTTGATGCATTTCGGAGGTCACTTGGGAGATCTTTCTAATCTTGGTGCAATAAGCTCTGACCGTGGGATGACCCATAAGCAGGAGCAAGACCATTTAAGGTTTTATCTAAAGGTTTTGAAATGCTGTTTATATTAATTATTGTGTTTTTTTTAATAAACTTAAGACTATGTGGAGTGCAGATTGTCACGACCAATATGGACTGGCTCTTATATAGCGCTTTTCTACTCTTCTGAGCACTCAAAGCGCTTTACACAACTTGTGCATTCACCCATTCACACCCATTCGCACAAGCACATTTTTCCTAGGTGCTTTCTAACTGACATTCACACACATTCATACTCCGATGGATGCATCGGAGAGCAATTTGGGGTTAGTATCTTGCCCAAGGATATTTGGCATGCAGACTGGGGAAGCCAGGAATCGAACCACCAACCTTCCGATCAGTAGATGACCTGCTCTACCACCTGAGCTACAGCCACCCCCACAATATGGGATTATGTCTTCATTTTAAATTGGATGGTAGATTTAGCACAAAAGGTTTGGCTATATTGCTACAGGCAGAGGATATTAGCGAGAAGAAACAAAGAGAAAAAAACAAAAAAAACAAAAAACAAAAAACTACCTGATATGACATACATTTGTGCAGTAAAGGATGAACCATATGTGTGACGCAAATTATGAGGTATATAGCCTTAAAGATAAAAATAAATGCTAACACTAGCCAAACAACGAAGACCCACTTGGACAGAACTGAACGTGGACGGCCTATTCTTCCTTTGTTAACATGAAACTCGTTGTTGCAGCCAGGGGGAATACCAAAGTGACCCCCGAAACCCAATTATAGTTTTAGTCTCTTTATATTCCATTTAGTTTTGGCTGTTGTTATTAATTAGCTTACATAAACTAATGTACGTCTATTAGCAGCAAACAACCAACCAACCAACCAACTGGACTACAGTATGTGTGCTTTTTTTATTAGTCCTTTATTTATCCAGGTAAAAATCTCATTGAGATTAAAAATCTCATTTCCAAGAGAGACCTGGCATCATGGCGACAAAAGCTACATACCACATAAGTATATAACATTTAAAACAAATACAATATCCCATACCAACATGTGCAAAATAAATAATTTTGCTGCCATTTGTTGCCTTTGTGCAAACTGGAATCAAAGATAGTGAGTTACACTATATGTGATCATTGAATTGTATACATAGTGCACCACATTTTAAGAAAACAGGGTTATAAAAGTGAAAAAATGTCATCATAGAGCAATTTTAACACACTCAAAGGATGCACACAAGACACCTTGAGAATAAATCTTTGCATAGATGAACTTTAGAAAAAAGCCTGTAAAGTTTGGGCAGATTGCTTTGAAAGAGAAAAAGGGGGATTTTTTAATTTCTTTTTTCACACACACACTCCTCAGAGGTAATGTCACAAACTTATGAAACTCAGGTTGTTAGGGTTGAAATTAGGGCTGCCACGATTAGTCGACTATCAAAATCGTCGACGACTGATTTAATAGTCGACGCGTCGTTTGAAGCTTTGTAAGATCCCAAAAGACGCAGGAATAAGTAGTAGGATTTAAGAGTGTAATAACGGACTAAAACAGAAGATGGCAGCACTGCATGTACAAGGATGCCAGCTGCCGTTAAACCCCGAAGAAGAAGAAGCTGTGTCCCAGAATTCATAGCGCAGCCCAGCTCAGTTTCCAACAATGGCGGCAGCTAGTTAGTTTTAATATTACTCTTATTATTCTTTCTGGGTCACAAAATAAACGTTTAACATATTTTCAGGCGAGAATGTAGCTGTGTAAACCTCAAATATCTGCTCAGTTTATCAAGACACCACATATTTTCAAAAGCGCTCCGACGTCTTCGGAGACGTCTGTTACCCACTAGCTCGATAGCTAGCCGGGGGCTAGGCTCACTAGAGCCGTGAGAACACCGGACTCCCGGCAAATCGTTTTCAAACCCACCGCCGTCTTTCGCTACTCAGGTTAAACATGATATATAAGTCACTTAGATAACTTAAAAATGTTATTGTTTGGCTTTTTTTAGTATTTTATTTGTTCCTGAGTAAATCGGTTTGGCTGAGATTAAAGTTATAGTTTTTACACAGCTGAATAAACATCAAGCAGACAGCTGATTATCAGAAGTGTGAGATGCTCGAGAATTTACTCCGGTGTCCTGTTATATTTTAGATAGCAAGGAGTTTATTAAACTTCACCGAAACAATCTGCAAATTTCATTCAAATTTAATAAATCATCTTGTCTTTATTTTTAGTTAGCACATACCTTACACACTTAAAGCTGTAAGCTAATGATAGTTATATAAGAGCAGATGCTGCTGGTGCAATAAGCTGTAGTTTTACGTCCAATGGATGATGATCTGATTAGTCGACTAATCGCAAAAATAATCTGTGACTAGTCGACTATCAAAATAATCGTTTGTGGCAGCCCTAGTTGAAAGCAATTTTAATGTGGGTCAAAGAAGGTGAAAGGTCAGACTTACTGGGCGGTTGTAAAGCAGCATCAGCTTGGTGACTCGAATGTCTAGTCTAACTCTGAGACTCGGGTGATGAAACATATTGTAGACCTGAAAGAAGGAGAATTAGAACAACTGAACCATGTGAAAAGTCATATAAAGGAAACAAATCATCAACATACTTGAGTGAATGTCAAAATTTATGGGACAATTTTCTGATAACATCCATTAGAAATAATGCATGAATGGATGATAACCTGCTAATGCACATAAACAAACTGACTATTGCAAATGAATATTTTAATCCACTTGGATTAGATAGTTGACATCAACATCACATTTCTCTATCAGACATAAATTAAACAACTCTACCTAACAAAGCCTAAACAGATATTAACTGGTTGTGTACTTTAAAAGATTTGGGGTTTGTTCATTTGGTTATGAGCAGCATTGTTGTGCAGTGGTGCAAACACACGACTAGCTTGTCATGTTAGCTGGTGATTCTAAATTGGCTCTACGTGTAAGAGAGTGTAGTTGCCTGCATTAATGTTGTGAGTATAAGGGTAACACACTCGAGTGTGTAAAGTCGCCTGATGATAATGTCCCTCTGCAACAAAATTGTATAAGAATTTAGGAAAATCGATCTGTATTTAAAGTGCACTGGGTTTCTGAGTTTAGTACGCCAAGGTTAAAAGTACACCAAGTTTCCAAGGTGGTATTGTAAGTATGAGACCAAACAGTACACGAGTAAGAAGGCTGAAATGGCAAATTTCAGTATAACTTTAAGACAGTTATACTGGCAAACACTAAAAAAGTTATTTCTACTGCTGCCATGTGATGGTTTTTTAATGAAGTTGACTTAAATGCTCACAAATTAAATACAGAGTAACTTCTTTCAACATTTGTACTGGTTTAGAAATGTATCAGTAGGGCTGCACGATTTTGCATAAAATGAGAATCACGATTCTCTCACGATTTTCTTTTCCAGTATAAATATTTATTGCACTTATTAACTGCACATCAACTTCGTAACAGTTGAGACTGAACATAAAAACAATAAATAAACATAAAAACAACAAATGTCTCACATTTTGTCGTTGCCGCAAAATGTTGTACTGCTTGAAATTGCGTCTCCACCGTTGCTCGACACTGCGTGTATAGAGCAGGTAGTGCAACAATAGAAAAATAGTTGCGGGACGGCACTGTGTAGCGTTTGTCTAGGGCATAGGTGTCAAACTCTGGCCCGCGGGCCAAATTTGGCCCGCAGCCTATTTACATTTGGCCCGCAAAGCCATACCAAATTATTATTAGAGCTGGCCTACTGATATTATACAGCTAATATATATATTGTTTAGTATTAAGCTTTGCTTGTTCCATATTCAGTTTTTCAGCAAAACATGTTTGAGTCCATAAGAAAAGATTCATTCTTATATCTGGAGGAATAAATATATTTCAATAAATATTAACGTTAGCTCGCGACTTTGTTCCAGTTTTGAATTTTGGCCCACTGTGCATTTGAGTTTGACACCCCTGGTCTAGGGTGTTGATCATTTTCCTAAATCCCTCATTTTGCACAGTGTTAATGGAGCCATATCTTTGGTCAGGTGATAAGTAAGAGCCTCCGTAATTTCTTTGTGCCTGCGGGAGTTCGACGGGTATAGGGAAGCGCTGTATAAGGTTCCCGTTATTGATGTTTGGGTGGTTGACCGGGACGGATTTTCTCCTGTCACTTTCTTGGCCTTTACAGCTTCGTCATATTGCACCTTATGGTGACGTTTGAGGTGGTGATACAGATTTGTAGTGTTACCTTGCTACCTTGCGGTGCTTGCAAATGATAGTTTTTTGACTCTCATTGTCTTTGAAGGCAAAAAACTTCCACACGGAGCAACGAGAACCTTTTCTTGGAAGTAATTTTACAGCGAGGTTGTCATTCTCACCGCCATCAGGAAACGTTTCCTCTGCGCTCATGGTGTTTTCTCCCCTTGGGCAGTTTCACGTGCTCGCCGTTGTTTTTTCCCTGCCAGATGGCTTCTGTATCACGTGGTATAAAGCTCCGCCCTCGTCATTTGTTGAGCAGGAAGCATGAGCGCTTGTTTTTATGCAGATTACGTCCAGGATCAAAATGCGGTACAATCATCTTTTTTTTTTTTTTTTTTTTTTAATCGTTGTCATTTGGAAATGAGATCGCACATAAGTATGAATCGAGATCGCGATTTTCTAACGATTAATCGTGCAGCCCTATGTATCAGTCTCTGTATTTAAATAAACACTTATATGTATTTGAATAAACAGTTTAGGTTTGACTTAAACTCAAGTGAGGGAAGTCAAAAACAGTGTTTGATTCTAAAAATCTTACCATATTCATAACAGTCAATAGGAACCTCTGTGCGGCCTCACCACCATGGTACTGGACCATGTCCGAATCTGCTACCACCACCGTCTCCAGAGTGTAGACTTCGTGCAGGCGAATGGCATCTCTCCTCCCACGACCCTCCTCATTCACTCTTGAACTACTTTCTTCCTTCCTTCCTACCACAAAAGGAAGACTACATTTAAAAACAGTATGCCAGAAGTTTGTACAAATCGTTTAAAAAATAACTACATCCTATGAAACAACTTCCAAATAAACATTTTAAAACTTAATTATCTTAGATTCAGTGTCTTTGATTTGAAAAGATGCCGTACTTAAACACGAACACTTTGATAATTTATAATAATAATAATAAAGAGATGTAATGTTTTGTAGAAAAAGTGCAACCTTTGAAAAAGAGCCTGATATTGCCTGGACCAAACTTCTAGAATTGGGAGAACTGTTCAACAGATTTGTACGCCTGCTAAAATGTTCAATATCTAATTGTGAATAGTTTAATGATAACTTTTTAAAAGTTGTATTCTCTTTCCCTGAAATATAAGGTAAATAAAACACTAGCATAACATATTACAATAATCAATATCACACGACAAATGAAATATCTTTTTTAGCACAACTGTATTTAGACTTTTATATTTGCTGTTTTATTCTGCAGAATGAATGATGAGGGAAAGCATGTAAGAATGTATCAGTGTTGGGCAAAATACTATGAAAAAGTCATTAGTTTTGGTTAATAGTTACTTTTTCAAAAAAGTAACTGGGTTAGTAACTCAGTTACAATATTATAAAAGTAACTAATTACTAGGAAAAGTAACTATTGGTGACCAAAAACATAAAATCAGAGTAGAAAAAGGTTCTATTTTTACTGTAAGAACCACAAACATGTTTAATGAATCATTAACTTGAAACGCAAAGATAAATTGTAAACTTTAAGAAATTATGAACAAGTGTTGCAAACAACAAAGTTAAATGCAGCTATTTACCTAAAAATGCAGCCAAGGAATTTCTTTATATAACCATTTCAAACTATTTACAGAACAATCAGCTGTTCTACATCAAATAAGATGCCACACAAATGATTTGTGCCACTCCAAAAAATCATTTCTGTCCACTATAAGATGATGGACCTCATCACAAGTGTGATACCTGCAGGCCTGACAGCAGCAGGTGTATCACTCCTGTTTTCCACCTGGAGACACCGTTTACACTGTAATCTGCCTTTGGTGGCTTTTTGGCAGCGACTGTGATATTCAGCAGTCGCCTCATTGTTCTGACACACACACAAAAATATCGACTACACTACACACTAACTACACAAGACAACTCAATAACTACACAATCCAAGCACGCTAAACATCACAAATATCTCACATCTCAACTCTCTCTCTCTTTCTCTTCTTGCCATGTTGCCAAATCATTTTTGATTGGTCAATATGGTACTTCTTTTTTTTGGTCACAAGCGCTATCCTTAGACAGTAAACACATCAACATTGTATATTTCAGCGGTCTCCAACCTTTTTTGCGCCACAGACCGGTTTATGCCCGACAATATTTTCATGGACCGGCCTTTAAGGTGTCGCGGATAAATACAACAAAATAAAACTAGTACTGGTACTGAAAAAAAGAAGATTTATTCATAACACACGTGAAAAGACCCAGGAAAACCGAGTAAACGATAAAAACAATAACAAAATAACGCTGAAAACCGATAAAAACCCTGAAAACTATACATTTCACACCTGAGCCTCAACTCTCGCGGCCCGGTACCAAACGACTCACGGACCGGTACCGGTCCGAGGCCCGGGGGTTGGGGACCGCTGGTCTATATTTTTTATCATGACTCTGGTTTTACATGGCCTGTCAACACAATTTAAAAAACAGGCATATAGTTTGAAATCCACACTTTTAACACAAAAATAGAGACTCGGGCTTGTCTTGGGCTGACATAGCATCTTGTTACTATGTCACCTTAAACAAGTCATGTGATTTGTTTAACATGATTACTTTTCTTTCTCAGCCAATCAGCAGCACACGTGCGATTGTTTCAACCCCTAACTCTGAATAAGCTGAAGACAGCTTCAACCAAGTATTGAAAAAGTAAAGAAAACAGTAGTAACGCATCCGCACCTTGTTAATAACAGTAACAACGTTGTAGTGATAGAAATAGTAATTAGATTACTAGTTACTGAAAGCTGAAACATTTAAAGCATTAGTAACAGCGTTACTAATAATGCCGTTATTCTCATCACTATGTCACTATGTATGTATGGCATTCTGCTCCAGTACAGCACAAATAAAGGAAGCACTTTTCACGTTTAAATAGGTTCCACTTGGATACATGGAATTGTTATTATTAAGCACTTATTGTGATGGAGGGGTTTGTGTGTCCCAGGGATCCCAGGGGCTAGGTTGTTGGGGGGCCTTTCCCCCTGGTAGGGTGTCCCATTGCAATTTTGTCCTTTGTGAGGGATAAGACAAAGACCGAAAAGACTCCTATGAGTATACAACCAAGGGAACAATTCACCCTGCCCAGGACAGGGTTACTGAGTTAGTGCGTGAGGCTGAGAGGTACCAGCTAGATATAGTCTGGCTCACCTCAACGCACGACTTAGGCTGTGGAACCAGTCTCCGAGAGAGCGGCTGGACTCAGTCTACAGTTGCCCTAGGTGAGAGGCAGCAGGCTGGGGTAGGTATTTGTATATTGGGGTTTCTCCCTGTGGATGAGAAGGTTTGTTCCCAGCGCCTTTGGGTCGGGGGAACCGGTCTTGAGTACCCAGCCTTCTTGGAGAATAATGTAAGCGTTTAGAAAAATGTACTTTTTATTGCACCATGTTCATTCACTCATGAGCAGCTGTAACATGAATTCAATGGCTGAATTGCCACCTCAGCACCCTGATCTACAGTGTTTTATAGAGTCTTGCAAATGACCTACTAATATTATTGAGGTGTGTTGTAGCAGGGACACTTGTAAGTTTCAGGACACTGGTCCTAAAGGACTGGAGTTTGACACCAATGCTGTAGATGGTCATTATTTGGTTCCTGGCTCTACAGATGGTTGTCATAGTCAATGCTCCTCACGTGGTTTTTAATAACTGCTTTGCGCAGTTATTAAAAACCAAGGTCCTCCCTCTATAAGACAGCTGTGTGTCACATAGAGGCACCCACGAGACAAGCAGTGGGCTCGGGTCCAGCAGATCTCACCAGTTTTTTAGTAAACCCTTCCAATTTTCTTCATCTGGAAGTCATCCCTTCCCAGAAACACACTTAAACATTTCATCCCCTCCCTGTCCCACTGTAGCAGAGCTGGCATTTTTGGTTTCCCTTTATTAATCCACTCTTCTGGCAAAGGCCAACACATTTTGACCAGTTGACCTAAACAACAGAAGCAGGTTCATAATGAGGTGTAATTCTGCTTGGCCTGGTTATTTTAAGATGTAAACTCAGACTGTATGTAGTGTTTAAAATTCATTGGTAATTTTATGCTTATTCGCGTTTAGCAGATCAGTGTTAAAATCACCATGATAAACATGAAGTCATTAAATACATGTATGCTTCAGCCTGGTGCTCTATATAAACAGCTAATTATTACATTTTTCACTTTTTCCTTATAAACTTCAGTTGTTATAAACGTTCTAATAAGTAATCAATTGTAGTTGTCGTACTTTTCACCACCTTATAATTAATTCAACCCCTCCAGTTCAAAATCCAGTCGTTTCTCTGCATTGATCATGTTTTAGATATGGCAATAATCCCAAATGGTTTTGTGAATTGATTAAAATATTGCTTTATATTATTGAAATTGCCACACAGACGTCTGCTATTAAATGGATTATTGATTGTTTGTTTTCCGTGTTGATGGTGTGACACCGTTCATCAGTGAAGTAGCAGCAGATGTTGTAGAAGAAATTATTTCTGGGTCTATATCCATTTCCAAGTCCACAACATTATGGTCTGTGTATTGAAATGTTCTCAGTTTATCATGAACAGAAGTCCATTGAATTAAATTGTTATTGTTGTCCGATTCAGATGAAATTCTTTCAGTTTGTGCCATGTGGTGTGTTGTGTGTCACGTTTGTTCATACCGCCAGTGTAAGAGTAACATCAGTATTTGCCCAGTTCAATGTTTCTAATGACCAACACTTTGGCTTGTTCTGGTGAGCTGAGCATATCATCACACTCAAGGACCAGCCAAAGTTATCTAAGTGCTCCATTGTGTTTTTCAGCGGTCCATATCTATGTTGGCAACAGAGTCTAATCAAGGTTTTATTTACAAAGTTAAGAAACACTCGTCAGGTGCAAGTCAAGATGATCAAAGAAAAGTGCGCCTTCAGTCAACAGGATGTGTTATAGAGAATTATTTGGAGATAAAAAAGAGAAATACTTGATTCATTATGAGACCAGAGAATAAAGAATACACAATCTCCCAGCAATATGAGACAGCTGAAGGGCTTTGTAAAGAACAAGAAACAGACTAAATTAGAAAGACCCCGAGATGAAGTATGGAAAACAAACGGGGAAAAGGAGGATTGATTTTCACCGATCCAGAAACACAAGTCCCAACTAATGATGTAACAAAAGCCCTGCATCAAAAAGCAAAAGAGGAACACGTGTGGAAACCTGGGGCTCAAGGAAAGTTGACATGAATAAAACAAGAGCTCTTCCGATGACAATAATGTGTCAAACAGTTGTTAAAGGGAAGAATCAACACAAACACAAAGCCAGAGTCTCAAAGCAACTGAGGTCAGACCAGCAGCTACAGCCCGAACATAAGGCTCCACTTTTACATCCATCTTTGTCAGCAAGCTCACTTCCACAAGTGTAACTCCTGAGCAACCACCCATGCAAGCCCCACTCATCATGGTGACAGGTGGAGTTTTAGGAGACAAGGGAGGCGCCACAAAATATATGTTTTTATACCACAAAAATATTTCACAAGATCTCAGACACAGATCGAACAAGCTCAGAGATTTCCTCCCGAGGTACACATGCCACATATGGCCAAAAATATTTATCACAATATACATTTGAAAATTTGCAATAACGATATAACTGACAATATACTTCACACGAGACAAAATACTTTACAACTCCTCAACTTTATTCATGCAAAAAAAAAACACCAATGTATTTTCACTTAAACAAGCAGCTGTTTGTTATCTGCATTAAAGTTACATAAAAAATGTAACAGTGCAAATTCCTCGCTGACAGTTTAACCAAAAGGCATTTCCAGTGGAAACTGGTCGACACATCCTCAGCATAACCATGTATAATATCCACAAAACTTAAAAAGAGGTCATACACACACAATACGGTAACATTATGTTGAAGCACAGTACGTATCACTCCGCGAGGCTCCGCCTACGATAGCCGTAATGCTCCGACAATCCATCAAGCGGTGCGGCTTCATAGCTTAGCAAAGTCGTACTGAAACATTTGACAGATTTTCGAGCGCCGTGTACATAAAATCGTTTCGATGAAACTATGAAAAATACTTTTTTTTATACTTGTGTTAAGTTTTGTCTGGTAATTACACAAAATTCAGGTTCTTAGGTTAAATCTGACAGAAATAGTTTACACAACATCCATTAAAGGATGAGTGGATTGCTCTCCGATGCATCCATCGGAGTATGAATGTGTATGAATGTGTATGAATGTCAGCTAGAAAGCACTTAGAAAGATGTGCTTGTGTGAATGGGTGAATGCACAAGTTGTATAAAGCGCTTTGAGTGCTCAGAAGAGTAGAAAAGAGTAGAAAAGAGTAGAAAAGAGTAGAAAAGCGCTATATAAGAACCAGTCCATTTACAAGTGAATTACAATGATGTATTTTAATAAAAAAAAAAAAAAAACACCCAGCAACAGTGCATTATCTTTTTGTCATGGTCCCCATGTCTGCCCAGCCGGCCCTGCAAGGCTACATGTGTTTTGTATTCTCTCTCTCTCTCCCTCTCCTTCACCGCTCTGCCTGGGCGGAGCTCACTGTGGGCTCCGCCCTTGGCCCACACACCTGTTCGCGATTAGCTGTCGTTACCTGTCCACTACTTGAGGCTGGGACGCAGATCTTCTCGTTGCTGGATGATTGTGCGAGACTCGTTAGTGATCCTCTCAGTACTTTGTGACCTTTGAGTAATTTCTCTCTCTTGTGTGATAGTTTTCCTCCCCGGACCTGTGACCTTCCTGCTGCGTGGACGTGTGTGAGACGTGGAGACGAGAGCGAGTGTGAGAGAGCTTCCCTTTGGACCTTTGGACCCTTGGACCCTGGATTTTCCCCTCACTGCACATATTCTGCACTGCTGTTGTAAATAAACTGTGTTTGGAACGTCAACCTGCTTGAGTCCCGCTGTCGACCGTGACACTTTCATTATTCTAAGAAGAGTCAATTTACAAAACACGACTGAACAGAGAAGCAGTTCGAGATCTTCTTTTTCAGTTTTTCAAGTGGAGTAATTGCAGTTTGAGTTTGGTTTTTGTTTTGCAGCATTGGCATTTGAACAGCATACACATGTTAGAGGGTCAAATTCATAACTCTGGTTTTGCACATTACAGAACACGACTGTCTCCTTGATACTTCAAGACTGTTACTGAACATCACCAGAAATTGCTATTGCAGTTTTACTCAGAGAAAACTGAGGAAAATGTTTAAAGATTCAAACATTTTATACTCTGACTGTTTGCATATGAACCATACCTGCGCTGACCTAATCTGGTTTTGTGGTTAAGATGATTTCTTAATTTTGATCTTGATTCAATAAAGATTTTGATCTAAATTGGTGTTATTCTTAATTAAGTTGCAAATGGATTTAAATTCATACTGTTGGGTAACTTTCCATAAAACTGTACCGCATTAATAAAGTCTACTGTACTCTGAAAATACCATTGCAGGTTTGTTTGAACAATTTGTTTTCACATGACTGAGGGTGGTACAGAACAGGGAGGTGTTAGGTATGCACACCTCCCCTGTACGTAAAAAGTGTGGTATCCTGTATCCTGCACTTTCATTCTTAAATAAACAGGTTAAGATGCCACTCTTGGAGTACGCTGGACCTGGAAAGTGAGGATGAGATCAAGGAAACCGGAAGGAGGATACTGAAATAGGACACTTCCTCTCATGTGTTAAATGCAGGTCTGACTGGAGGGCAAGAGGTGGTTGTCATGGTAACGGGAATGTAGCTGGCAGAAGGACGAAGTGCATTTCCAAATAAGGAGATGCCCAGAAAGTTGCAGAAGAAGAAACGTGAGCTGACATCAGACCCAAGGCCGCCCCAAACTGTTTCCACCAATCATGTTATCGTTGTGTTTTTGTGACATGCAATAGAAACGTGTTCAGTGCCCGGGCGCGGCAGCCTTTTGTCTCTGAGCCAGAGAGAGAAGCTCCATGGCAACATGAAAAACTAAATTAAAGTTCTAACTGTTTTGATAATAAATGGTGAAAACGTATAATTGGAGCATATTTGTGTTCTCTCATGAAAAACCCTACAGTGACTGTAGCTCAGGAGGAAGAGCAGGTCATCCACTAATTACAAAACTGGTGGATTGATTCCCTGGCAGCCAGTCAGCAGTGCTGCCTCGGGCAAGATACTGTGAGTGTGTGGATGTTTACATAAGAAGCATTTAGGCAACGTGCTTATATGAATTCACTAATTTGAGCAAATGCGGCATGTTGTCTAAAGTGGTTTGAGTGCTATTACACATATTTCTCTAAGAAGGACTTCTCATTGCTGTAATTTCATCACTTGCAATTTCTTGGTCTTTTCTGGTGAATCGATTTTTTTCCCCCAATTGCAAATTACTACGGAGCCCCGCAGGGGACATGCGAGAAAAAAAAAATAAGACGGACTTTTGCGAGATCTCGCAAAAATTGAATTCCAACAATGGCGGCAGCTACTTAGTTGTAATATTACTCTTTCTGGGTCACAAAATACACTTTTAAGATATTTTGAGGCGTGAATGTAGTTGTGTAAACGTCAGATACCTGCTCGGTTTACAAGACATCACATATTTGCAAAAGTGCTCCGACGTTTTCGGAGATCTGACACCCACTAGCTCGAAGCTAACGGGAGGTCGAGACCTACTACAGCCGGGAGGAACACCGCTTTCCCGGCACATCGTGCCTCGACCTCCCGGTCGGCTTCGAGCTGGCGGCCTCCGAAGAATGCGGCTAAAACTTTTGCGAGATCCTGAGTTTGTTTTGCGAGATCTCGCAAAAGTTCATCTTAATTTTTTTTTCTCCCGTGTCCCCTGCGGGGCTCCGTAAATTACCACAAATTTCAAACTTGAAAAGTTAGCTTTTGTCATTGCTTTAGAGTGTTCTAACAGAATGTACATTTAAACAGTGCTGTACCTGGAAAAACACATACACATGAATGCATTTTTATAATTTTAACCGTGACCAATCATCTTGTCCACCTCCTCCAAGTTCCTGAACTATCATTCTAAAACACTTCTGCTGTCAGTGCCACTATAACCATATGTCCTCTGCTATCCAGTCTCGACGTGTCACTCACCTTGTACAGCCCCACAGTAGTTGGACCGCTTAAAATCTAGACCAGATTTGGTCTTGGCTGAACGTGATTGCCGCAGAAGCTGGTGTTTAAGACCGGAGAATGACTGGGATGGGTCCTGTACAACAGCAGGCTGGATGAACAGGCTCTCCTCTCCCATCTGGATAAAACCCATCTGTCAAGACAAATACTTGAAATTATTATGACTGTGTTTGGAAATCTGGTCCTGGAGCAAGAAAAGCACGATTTTAAAAGTTGTATTTATTGTAAATTTACATTGTTTATTATTACAACCAATAATTCCAACATAGTGAAGATATAACAAAGTACTACATTTGAAAGAGCTCTATTATTTCTACATTTTTAAAATAAAAACAGAATAAAAATAATGTAAAATTTTGGAATGTTAAAATAATTGCAGGTATTTGTTTGTACTTTTTAAGTAATTTCTGAGAAGAGTTCACATTTTGCTGTAATGTTAATTCAATTTTTCCCCACATTCAAAAAGTTTGTTAACACGTTGGATTGGGGCCAGATTAAGTGTGATTCAAAAATGTCCAATGATGATAAACACAAAAAGACACCTGGCAGATGTGGCTGTTTCTCTGGAGAACAAGTGTGAAAATTTAGAGGCCAGATCAAGAAGGAAAAACATCAGGATAATGAGGGTTCCCGGGACACACGCCTGCTCTGCATCCCCTGTTTCGGCACTGCTGAAGGAAGCATTGGGCTTGAAAACTTCTGAAAACTGATTTTTCTCTTTTTAATATTTATTATTGCTCATCAATAAGACAAAATTCCTTCTTATTAGAGGTCTTGAAGGTAATTAAGTCTTTAAGAAATTCCTGTGGTTTAACTAATTGGCTTTTTAATCACCTTTTCATCACGACTCCTGAGCCACATGGACACCAGAACGAGGGTTGTTCGTGTTTACCAACAGCAAACACTCATCATACAAAAATTGACCAGGACCAGAAGCGCTGTGTGTCGTTAGGTTGCTACGGAAACCAGGCATCCAGTCCTCGGCATCACCTGATGCCAGTGGCCGAGGGATGGGTCGCCGAAAGCGATGTGTGAGGAAACGGAAGCGCGGTCAATGCGCCGGGGTCTGTGCTAGGCTAAGAGCAAATCCAAGCTCTCAAACGCTTGCTCACTCAGCTCTCTCTGCACTGTTTTCAGCTCACTGACACAGAAGTTCAGGGAGGCTGCAACAAACCAACCACACCAACTTGGAGGTGTACACATCATCGGTGACCAGCCACATCAACAAGGGCATTGATGATGTCACTGTCTTCCAGGCTATCACAATACCCTCCAACCAGAAACTGTGGATGGCTGCAGAGGTGGGTGAGCTGCTAAAGACTCGAGACCACGCGTACAGAGCAGTCGAACCACGGACACTTCCAGGACAGCGGCGACACGCGGCACATACGGCAGGGCATCGAGGCCAACACCTCCCTGTGATGGTGACACCTGCCTACCAGATGCGCTGAACTTCTATGCCCTATTTGACGCTCAGAACAACATAATGGTGAGGAAGACTACCCCTCCTCACAATGACCAGGTTATGTGACTGACCTCGGCTGATGTGAGAAAAACACTTCGCAGACTTAACCAACGCAAGGCTGCTGATATAGATTGATCACTCTTCCACGGAGGTAGAGCAGTTGGCAGATTTCCTCACTGACATCTTCAACCACGGCCACCATGATCGTTCCTGTGTCAAAGAAGTCTCTGGTGTCCTGCCTCAACGACTACCCATTACACTCACACCCATTGTGATGAAGTCCTTTGAGAGGCTTGTCATGAGGCACATTAAGACCATTATTGGCTAGCTTAGCGTTAGCATGCTGCCTGTGCAGGTGCTTGCAAAAAGCTGAAGTTGTGTTGGCAGCATAATGCAGCTGTTTCTGTCCTGGAGCAGTCTCCACTTTACCATCTCTCATGGTCTCACGCTTTTATCCAATAAAAATAAAAGTAATGTCTATATCCACGCTGAAAACTGTGCCACCATCTTCCTCCTTCAACACACAAACTGCAATCAGCTGATCATAGCGAGAGTGCAAGAGCCGATAAGCGGGATCGATAGGCAGGTAGACTAACGATTCCAATGAATTGGACTATTCCCATCCCTAATTAATAGTAACCCTTTTTTCTTGATCACCTGATTTGGTGCTACTAGTATACAATAGAAATTCACATTTAATAGCCGAGCTAACTACATTGGTTAGCCTCCTACACAATCCTGTTTAGTTTGAAGTATTACAGATTTTTTCAAGAAGCATTTGACAGTTTTATTTTCCATTTTGAACGGCTTCAAATCAGTAAAACAGAATAAGGTTTAGCATAGTATAAACACAATGGACAATTATAGTCTGCATTTACTATAAACAGGCCTCCTCTGACTATAATGGTGTGGTATGCCATAAAATACAGCTCAGCCTGTTCCAGCATTTGTGCAGACATTCCACTCCCAGCTGAAGCTCAGGACTAACAAATGATGTTAGCCAGCAGAATGTGGTCTGGAGGATGGATTAAAGGATTTCTACAGCTCCATCAACATATGAATATGATACCAGTCATAGTTACTGGAGAGTAAATATATCAAAACTATGCAAAGTATGTAAAGATAGCTGTATTTGGAGGGATGTGTGGTACTTTAAAACTTTCTCTCAGAGTTTCAATACTTTTAAAGAGATTAAATTGAAGTTTGATTTAACCTATCAAGTGCTGCACAGCGAAAGCAAGTGAGAAATGGGTTAAGTTATACTGTAACTGTGAGAATATAAAATTTTTCAGTGCAATAATGTACAATATTTTTTTACATTATTACACTGAAATACAGTTTATTTATATGGTAATATCCAGTTGTTTTGTCTAATATCTGTAGAGTTACCTGATGCCAAAGGTAAGGTTTAACTAGCACAGCTTTAACCCTTTAAGACCTACCATAGAACCAAGTCCACCAGAGCTTATATTATATGTTTACATGCTGTGGAGCCATTTTTGGGAGCATTTCAAGTTGCTATACATCAATACAACCATTACAGCCTAAATTTTAATAATATGTCTGCATTAAGTGCATAGTAATTACATAAATTGCAAAAAAGTGCAATAAACTACAAAAAAATTGAAAATCGTTTTTGTTTTTTTAACATATATTTCTAGTTAGAGAAATTTAAGAGGCTTATCCCTCAAAACTGTAAATACAAAAAAGTTGCACAAAATAGTTTCCCACCACAGGAAATTTATTTTGAGTGTCTTCATAGTTTTATTTTTGAAATACACCAATTTTTATACACTGCAGGAAAAACTAAAATAAATATTATAATGCAAATTTGCAAAAAAGCAGCATGTGCATCAAAATAAACTATTTCCAGCAGTGCAATATGAGTCCTAAGCATCCCAGAAACCACACAGAAAGTCATAAAGTCAAACATAACTTTTAAAAACACGCGTGCCCGCTCCGACCGGCTTTAAAGGGTCAAGATACTATTTACAGTGTACAGTGAAGAATGATGGATAGCAACCATGCACACCTACATCTTGACCATTTGTCCATGTACATGAGAATTTGTTCTCAAAAATGTCAAATAACAAAAACAGTGATCTCAAGTCACATGGACCAAGGTATAGCCACTAACCGAGAGAAAGAGAGAGAGAGCTAATGATTTCCTATAACCAAGCACTTGCTAACAATCTCCCAAGAGGATAAAAACTCCAGCAGGACAAGACGCAGCGAGGGAGGCCATATGCCACGTAAGCAAAATGAGATCACTGTACTGTCTCCCATAAGATCATTCTGGATCAGACACCTGCTAGATCAAAAACAGACATCAAAAGACATCACGACAAAACCTCTAAATTCAGTTCAATTTTATTTATATAACACCAAATCACATCAATAGATGCCTGTAGGTGCTTTATATTGTAAGGTAAAGACCCTCTGCTGCAAGTGACTGGGGTTGAGGGGAGGGAGCAAGAGATGGCCTTTATTCACTAGTTATCAATGTGGTATAAACACACAGAGAGTAAAAAGAGATGAGTGAAGGAAAACCTCAGTGCATCATAGGAAGCCCCCAGCAGCCTTTGTCTCAATTAATGAAGAAATAAAACTTCAGTCACAAGTTGTTCATCAGCTGAACTTACATGGGTACAAATTAATCTCACTACAATGATCGCAGCATCTGTTCCCTAACCTGTGCTAGACACATTAATCAATCTGGATAAAACTTGATATATGAACTGCGAAGAGTACCAATATTATCAAAATCTATAGAGAAATCTTTTTTTTATAATACTCAAATTCTTAAAAAAATATATGTATATACATGTTACTAGATTTCCCCAACAGTACTCTAGCAAAATGACTGAAACTAGCATTAAACTAAATTAAAGACTACATTACGTGTATGTGTACATTGCTGTTTGTGAATACATTTTGCTATTATCAATTTTTGTGCAGTTGCATTTTGGGGTCCCTGGAATCTGTCACTATGCAGATATTTGTTCAGTGGTGCTCGTCCTGCCAATAATTGAATACTTTGTCTTATAAAATGAAGTGAATGTAGCTTGCTTACCATTTCGCTATGTACTATAATAAACATAAATACAAAAACATCAATGAATTAATTAATAAAGAGACTCTACCCTACCCTATTGCTTACCAAAGTTCAGGTTTCAGTCCTGTTGGCACCAAAAAAATATCTTGTGTTGTTATTCCCCAATACATTTTAATTCAACTAAAATGGCCCAGAAGACATTCAGCAACCTAATTTGTGAGGGTTTTTAAAGTATGAGAGATTTGAATCACCTATGTTTAATTCTTATCACAGTCTCATCACTACTGGGGATGGAAAGTGGATAAGAATTCAGCGACTATCGATTTCACTTCGATTCTGTATCGAGTCTCTTATCAGTTGTCGTTGGGTTCTCTTTGGCTCTGTTTGGACAGTCGCCTGAAGTAGCAATAAAGAAATTCCTCTCTTGCAAATGAAATCATGCTGTGGTTTAAATGTTTGTGCGTGTTTTTTGTGTTGGAGTCGTTACTCAAAAAAGTCATGATTGCAAATATTACAACCTCCTCCGACCACAGGTACAACATGCCGAGAAACCACTACAGTTCGCATACAAGGCGGATGTCGGAGTGGAGGATGCCATCCTGTACCTCCTGCATAGAGCCCACTCACACCTGGACAAGGGAAAAGGCACGGTCAGGATCCTGTTTCTTGACTTTTCCAGTGCCTTTAATACCATCGGCCCTGTCTGCTCCAGGAAAAACTAAACAGGATGCAGGTGGACCCCTGCCTGGTCGCTTGGATCTCCAACTACCTCACCGACAGGCCACAGTACGTCAGGCTAAAGGACATCACGTCTGACACTGTGGTCAGCAGCACAGGAGCACCACAGGGAACTGTGCTGTCCCCTCTTCTCTTCACCCTGTACACCTCTGACTTCTGCTACAACTCTGAATTATGCCACATTCAGAAGTTTGCAGACGACACAGCCATCATGGGGTGTATCTGGGATGATCAGGAAGAGGAGTACAGAAGTCTGGTGAGGAACTTTGTCACATGGAGTCACACAAACCACCTGCAACTCAACACCTCAATGACCAAGGAACTGGTTGTGGACTTCGGGAGGTCCAGAGAAGGTCCACTGCCGGTTCAGATAGAGGGGGAGGAGGTGGAGGTGGTCAACACATGCAAGTACCTCGGGCTGTGGGTGGACAACAAACTGGACTGGTCATGCAACACTCAGCACCTGTATAAAAAAGGTCAAAGCCGACTGTACTTCCTCAGGAGGCTGAGGTCTTTTAACATCTGCAGGAAGCTCCTGAGGATGTTTTACCAGTCGGTGGTTGCTGGAGTACTGTTCTATGCTGTGGTGTGCTGGGGGAGCAGCACAGCAAAGAAGGACTCATCCAGGCTGGAGAAACTGATCAGGAAGGCTGGCTCTGTGGTCGGCATGAAGCTGGACACTCTGGTGTCAGTGACAGAGAAAAGGACACTAAAGAAACTGCTGGACATTATGGACAATGCTGGGCATCCTCTGCACACGGCCATGAACAACCAGAGGAGTCTGTTCAGTGACAGGTTGCTTCTCCCAAAGACAAGAACCAACAGACTTAAAAACTCCTTTGTCCCACACGCCATCAGACTGTTTAACTCCTCTCTGGAGGAGAGTTTCATCTAATCTGATCTTTCACGTTACTCTGTAAAACAGCTAAAACACACTGTATCAGGATCAGCGTTTAACAACATAAACCTGAGGCTCCAACCCCACACACCAACACAAATTCCTGATGAGGACATCCATCTCTAAGATCTTTCTCTCAGTAGAATACAAAGCTGACCACACAAAGCAAAGATAAACCAGCACATGCGATCAGAAACATGAACAGGTAGAGAGGCTGCAGCCTGACTGCTCATCTGCTTCTTACTTGTTGAACTTAAGGATCTGGCTTTTGGCTTGCACTCAGCTTTCGCTCTGGGTTCATGGCTAGCTTACCATTAGCATGCTGTCTTGGCCGATGCTTCCAAATAAACGAAGTTGTGTTAGCAGCATAATGAGGCCGTTTCTGTCCTGGATGCAGTTTTCCCCTTTGCCATTTATCTCGTCCTTTTGTGTTTCCATGCTCTCGACTGCGTTGCTATTTTTCTCCTCTGACACGCGAACTGAAATCAGCTGATTGCTGTGGAAGTGCAAGAACTGATAAGTGGGATCGACAAGCAGGCAAACAATACCAAAGAATTGGACTACTGGGAATCGGTTTTCTACAAGAACCGGTTCTCAGTTCCCATTCTTTGTCACTACATGTCGATTTGTAGCACTTTAATAACCTACCTTCTGCCTCATGTTAATATTACCAGTATGTAAGTGAGTGGCTATGCCATACATGAAAGGTTGGATGTTTCTGATTAGCTAGCAAATGACCAAACGAGCATATTAAACTAAACTAGACAAAATTAAAGTTTTTGGCATTGGAGTCAAGATCTCTGGCTTTGATAGAGCAACATCAAACAATATAAACTAAAACCTGATCAATCCAAAACCAAATAAGTCTGATTATATGATCTTCAATTAGAATCACATATCAGTATTTAGATTTTTTTAAATAAAAGAACTGATGATAGAGAGAGCTAAAGTGGTGCTATTAGCAAGTGCCACTGTCTACAACATGGATACATTGATTTTCTAATCATAAAAATAATCACCAAATCCAGTTTTAATGAAAATGTCAAGTTGCATCTCAATAAGGAAAACCAACATTTTCTTTGCCATTTCTGTACTGAAGAACATGCCAGAACAAAGCTTAAAAGGGTAGACATTGGTCGTGTCCAAATTCATGGGCTGCTTCCTCCTGAGGACGCATTTGTAGACCGATTACATCACAGCGACGCGCCGAAGGCTGTCCAAATTCGTAGACTCCTCCGAATGCAGCCGACAAATGCGTCCTCCTTTTCCCCGAATTTGAAGGATGGGTCGGGTGTGTCCTTCGTGGCCCACCATATCCCAGAATTCATAGCGCGGCCCAGCCAAACTCCAGTTTCCAACAATGGCGGCCGCTACTAAGTTTTAAAATTACTCATACTAATCTTTCTGGGTCACAAAATAAACTTTTAACATATTTTCAGGTGAGAAAGTAGCTGTGTAAACATCAAATATTTGCTCGGTTTATCAAGATATCGCATATTTGCAAAAGTGCTTCGACGTTTTCGGAGACGTCTGCTACCCACCAGCTCGATAGCTAGCCAGGAGCTCGAGGGTCACTGATGCGGCCGAGAACGGCCCAACTCATCATTTTCAGATCGCTTTTGCTACTCAGGTTAAACGTAATATATAAGTCACTTAGACAACCTAAAATGTTATTGTTGGGCTTTTTTCAGTGTTTTGTTTGTTCGTGAGTAAATCGGTTTGGCTGAGATTAAAGTTATTAGATTAGATAAAATAAAACTTTATTAATCCCTCGGGTGGGTTCCTCCTTGGTTTTTACACAGCTGACTAAACGTCAAACAGAAAACTGATTAAACAGAAGTGTGAGACGGTCGAGAATTTACTCCAGTGTCCTGTTATATTTTAGACAGCAAGGAGCAGACGGCTGAGTTTATTAAACTCCACCGAGACAGCGGTGACGCTAATCAGAAGGCTCGACCGTCCAATTTCACAGCCGTTTACTTCCGGCCTACCCGACCTTCTGAGGACCCGGCCCACGTAGACCGCGAAGGCCGGGTCCTCAGGAGGATGCAGCCCATGAATTTGGACACGACCATAATGTCATGGTTCTGGGTATTTTACACAGTTTGTGAGTTGTTCGTTCATGTTTCACTTTTAGTTAGTTCATGGCTCGTTTTTTTAAGAAAGGATTTATGCTTATAGCTTTAGTCTTCAGGTAATAATCTGACCATTACCTTGCACAAGCTGTCAGACTGATAAATGGACTGTGCCTCCTCCCCATCCACACAGCTACACTGTGAGCTGTAGTCCATGAATAGCATTCTCACGTAGCTCTTCCTTTTCTCCACACGGTGATGGTGATGCCATCCTCCGTGGACCAATTTGCTCTGTAAGCAAATGTGTGGGTGTCAAGAGAGGGTGGTAGGCAGTCTCTGATGTGCTGACGCATATCTGCTCGAAACACTTCATGACTACAGGCATGAGGGCTATAGTAGTCTGTAATCATCGAAGCTGTCTATTGCAGTCTTTTGTGGGGTGGGAATAATGGTGGAGGCCTTCAGACGGGTGGGAACAGTGGCATGAGTCAGACAGGTTGAACAGGCAGGTGAGGATCACTGCCCGTTGGTGCACGCAGGCTTCGACCGCAACTACTGGGATGCTGCTGGGGCTGGCAGCTCTCCTGGGCTTCACCGCTCTGTCTTCTCCTCACCTCATGTTCCTGCAGGGAGAGGAGAAGTGTACCAGGTAGGGTGGAGGTGGGGGGCAGGAGGTGCTAGGGAGGGGCGGTCTCAAACAGCTGTTGAGCTCCTCTGCTACTGTTAGGCTGCTGTTCGGGGGCTCTGTCTGAAGGTTGGAGGCTGAGGGACACAGTTTCCTCCGTTTAATCTCCAAGGCCACCTCTGCCAAACAATTGAGAGCAAGCTGTGACTTGTCTTTCTTTTCTTAGATACACCCTAGAGCACAACCCAAGCAAGAAAGAGCAGTTTGTTGCTTTAATGCAGTATTTGACAACCATGCAGAGCTTCACCTCCACAGAGTGCTGGCATTTACCAACACGTGGTCTATGAACCGAGAAAGCCAGACCAGATCAGAGTAGTTTTTGGCTACGTTCACTCTGCAGGTCTTGATGCTCAATTCAGATTTTTTGATCAAATCCGATTTTTTTGTCTGCTCGTTCACACTACAAATAAAATGTGACAGCAAATGCGCTCTAGTGTGAACGCTCAAAGCGGCCGCATGCACAAAAGAAGACGTCACACACAACGCGCTCTGTTTAGACCCAGAGCAACAGTATTGTTTGACTGATGACCTTAATATAAAGACTTCGGACTTCACGTTTCCCAATTTTTGCTTTAAGTTATAAAGTTATTTACATAATAATGTAAATAACCTAATAATGATCCTTATTGCTGTTTTAGAGGAGCGCTGCTTCAAAGGATAGTTGCAGATTTCTGTCAGAATCTGCAGATTATACAGTACAAATAAAATGTTCACGTTTCTCCAACGTTGTCTTCCCAACAGTTTCACTGGATGGACAGGAAGCGTTCACGATGTCTTCTCCGGCGCTGATAGTTGGCGTCTGTCTTGTGTCAGTGACGGATTTAATGCGACATGACCGTCAAACAGCAGCTTTCTAAAACATCAGATATGTATCGGATTCAGGACCACATACGAAAGTGACCCAGATCAGATTTGAAAATATCGGATTTGTGCCGTTCACACTGTCACACCATGATCGGATATGGGTCGCAGAGGGTCAAAAAAATCGGATTAGATGCGCTTTCGCCTGCAGTGTGAACGTAGCCTTTGACTCGCACAAAACAGCGGCATCTCTCTGAACAATGTTCTACTCACTGGACCAGAGTTGTACCTTCTCAGATGCTTCAACCAAGGCCATCGGTGCTGCAGCATACCTCAAAACAACCAAGACCACCATACCCAGATTAGACCTCAGCAATTTCCACAGCCAGCACTGCCGGGAAGAGCTTATTGTCGAGGAGACAGCCTTGGAGTTATGGATGGAAATTCGATTCCATTGCCGATATAACTCTTCGAGTTCTCACTGGCTTTGAGCTGGATGCAGTCTATATATACACTGGACCAGCATTCATGCATAAATCACACAAAAGCTCTGCTGAGCAGCAAGATACCTTCAGTCTTGTTGACCCAGACTTTAGCCATTACTAAAAGGTTTTCCTCTTTATTAGTGACACATCACGTCAAATGTGTATATGATCCAACTTAAGCTTTATCAGATATACATGCAGTTGTACTAAATCCTTGTATTAATCACCTTGCTATTGTATTTTTTTTTTTGCTTGATCATTGGCTAGTAGCAGATTCCCTTGACTCCAAAGTCTACAAGAAAATTTGCTTTCTCCACCGCTTGTTTTTACCAGTTCTGTCTAGTGTCTGATGGAGAGCTGCATCAACATGCTGCTGTGTACCTGGATGATGTCATGATCTGCAGTGACACCTGGGCGAAGCATATGCAGCGAGATGCCGCAGTGCTGCAGGGGTTCACCACCAACCCACAGAAGTGTGCAGATGCAGATGGAGAAGACTCCAGCTGTTGCATCCTGTTCTCATCCCAAGACCAAAAAGAAAATGAGATGCAGCGGTTCTTGGCTGATTACTTCTGTAGGTTCATCCCAAATTTCGTGGAGCTGACCAGCCCTCTGACCAACCTCACCCAAAGGAGTGCCTCTGAAAGCTATCGGAGCATGATTAACTAGATTTACCCTCTGGGATCAACGGACACACCCAAATCATATGACCCATTCAAGATGACATAGCAACAAGATGCACCCACACTGAGTTTCCATTTCAACTTGTGCTGAAAGTGCAGAGTTGAAACTATGTACACAACAGTTTTTAAATTGTGTTGATAGCTCATGTAAAACAAGACAAATAAATATCAGGTTTAGTGTGGCAAGATACAGTAGAAATTGCATTTTCTAAGAAAAGAAAAAAAATCCATGACATTTCTTTCCTATTGGTGTAAAACAAAATTACAAATTTCAACCAATCAAAAATATTACATGCCAACATGTGGCGTTTAGTTGTTTAGGAAGAGAGAAAAGTTTTGGAGTGACGGCAGCGAGAGAGTTTTGAGATGTGAGAGATTTGTGACATTTAGCGTGTTTGGAGTATATAGTGTCGCATTTATGTTAATTAGTGTGAAGTCAGAACAAAAAGGGCACTAGTGAATGTCACAGCTGCTAGCCAAAAAGTGACCAATGGCAGATTGCAATGCAAACCCTGTTTTGTGATGCAGAGAAACTATTTTTTGGATCTTATTGTGACGCCTAATTGTTTATATTTGCATTTCAAGTTGTGAAAATGTAAACAGAAACATGTTTGTGGTTTTCACAGTAAAAAAAACTTCATAAGTAATTTAAATTTGATATTTTTCGTGTACTTTTAGATCGATTGTGTTAACACAGAATGTCAAAATGAAAATGTAACTGTAATTTCAGACAAAGGTAAAATCAAAAGAGGTCACAAATGGGCAATTATACACTAGACCCCAGGGGATTAAGAAATTCAAGCAAAAAGCGACTGAAGGTGCACCTCCCCAAACCCATCCTTATCCTTAACACCTTCTACAAAGGCGCCATAGAGAGCGTCTTAACCAGCGTTATCACAGTCTGGTATGGAAACTGAAACGCGTCCAACCACAGAGCCCCAGAGGACTGTGCGGCCTGCTGAGCGCATTATTGGCAGCTCTCTACCCAGTCTACAGGGAATTTACACCTCACACTGAATTTGTAAAGCCATTAGCATCATGGCTGACCCGCATCACCTCTCCCACCAACTGTTTACTCCTCTTCCATCCGGAAGATGACTCTGCAGCATCAGGAGCAGGTCAGCCAGATTGGCCAATACCAACACCATGCTGCCCTCCATCACACATAAAACACTCTCCTGTCACTTCCAATACTTGCACTATTCCATATTACACTGTTCCACTCTTGTGTTTATTTATTCTCATTTTTCTATTTTTTATTCTATTTCTATTCAATTACAATACTGCTGTACTTATTCTTAGTTTATCTTAGTTCTGTATTGTTGTATTTGAAATTTTTAGTGCTGTCAAAATTAATGCGTTAACACAAATTAATCCACTACATTTTTTAAACGCAATTAACGCATCTGGAGTGCAGAATGACTCAAAATTAGAGATGGCACGATACCACTTCTTTATGTCCGATACCGATATCAGAAATTTGGATAAATTGGAGAAATCTGGATTCCGATATGAATCCAATATAGTGTGTTTTTAAATCAATAAAACTGTTTTTTAATATATTGCTGCAGAATGACTCAAAATCCCTGAAATGTTTCTGTTAACGCATTTCGAGCAGTTTGTCCAAGTAGAGTTACCCTCGCACATGTGCAAATGGGCTGTTGATCTGGAAGTGTCGGGCAGCTGAACCAATCAACTCAATATGGAGGATGATAAACACACATTGGCGCTCTCGATGGGAAATTTCAGTATTAATAAATAACAAGATGGAACAGTCGACCGACATAAAGTATTTTGCACATTGTGCAAGAAGGAATTTTCTTTTCACCGAAGCACTTCCAGCTTAAAATATCACATTGAAGCGAAGCCTACGTTAGTCAGGATGCTGCTAGCACTTTGGCTAACGTGTCACCCAGCTTGCAACAAACCACTGACGGAGCATCGAGGCCTCAGTAAGTCGACCTCGGACATATTGATTGATGCCAAGTGGATTGCAACAAACTGCAGACCTGTTAATGTCGTTGAGAACAGGCGCTTTACATCGCTTTGGTTCCTCGTTTCAAGGACTTGAAGCCTCTCCAAGAGTGACAGAGAGAGAGGATAAATGTTTACAGAGTTTTTTGTTTACATGAAGGTTTAAGATGTTCAATAAACATGTTAAGTTCGTATATTTTCCTTTTTTCTGTTTGCTCACGCAAAATGAAATGCGATTAATATAGAATAAAAATAAATGATATTTAATTGTGATTAATCAAAATGAATCCACAGTAACCCTGTGATGAATCTGATTAAATATTTTAACTGTTTGACAGCACTAATATATATTATATATGAGTGTATACTTACCTATTAGTATATAGGGTTTTTTAAAAAGTTGTATTTCACAGGAGAGAAGCTGTGTTAAAAGACTGAAACTATTCAAATTCTCTTTGAATTTAAGCATTTAACATTCTTTGTGTTTATTCTGCTTCATTATTAGGGGTGGGGGAAAATGGATACTGTGTAGCATGGTGATATTTTGTTTGCTAATAATGTATGGATACAGGGACAGCAGAAATTGATATTTTGTTACAAAAAGGTTTTTGTGCTCTGACTTCAGAGCATGTTGATCCTTTTTCTGAGCAAGAATCCTGACATTCCTTCACTGTCCAAATGTGTTTAACTTGTTTTTGGCAGCAATAAACATGACAGTTTACTTATTTTAATTTAAGACATGTTTTATTTTAATTAAGTTTAAAACTTTTTTATTTAATGTAAAATTATATTTTGTTTTAATTTACTTTCAAATTCTTCAGTTGCTGAAGGGGCTGCATAGTTTTCATAAACTGCATAGTTCAGAATAGCTATAATTGTACCAGATGGTTGATTCAGTTAAGTTGGACTAGACTGTAATACAAACCGTTCAGTTTGTCAACAATCAAACTGAAATGAGAGAAAGACTGAGTGTGAGACTTTGATATTAGAGAAAATGAATATTGATAAAGTTTACCTTTATGTACAGAATCTGAATATCGCAAAATATTTTTAAAAATTGCAATAATATCGTATCGTGGGATGTATGGTGATTCCCACCTCTATTCATTATGTTGCATAAATGTCTGTTACAAGCTTAAATATAAAGTTGAAAAAATGTAATTGCAAGCAGGCTATTGGTCAAGTAATTGCGATTAATTACAGAAAAATTGTGAGATTAATTAGTTTTGTTTTTTGTTCTTTTAAATCGGCACTAAGAAATTTTATTTTTATTTCTACACTTTGTAACTTCGACCCAGGAGGATGACATTTTATCCAACTGTACACTTTGAGTCTGCTTGACTTGAAATTCTTTGGCCAAGGGTCTGGATTCACAACAGTTACGAATCACCAACAACCAGGAACTGTTTTGTAATTCAATGTCTAGGGAGAGGAGTCTTCATCAGCCAGTGAGGAAGGTCTGGATGAACAAGAAGGACTGGACAGGTCCACAAAAGCCCCAGTAGTCAGTGAGTCAGAAAAAAATCCAACTGAAAGCAGGCAGGGACCTGCAGCCAAACTTCAAGTAAACCTTAATTCTCATCAAAACACCTTCCCACTTCTTCCTTGTCCTGGAATATTTGAAGGAGATTTGATCACCCAAGTAATGCTTTATCCAAGTTATGTGGGATGATCTGATTTCAACAAGTGTCACACACCAAAGGAACAAACTCATCTTTACTGCAAATACAGAACAAACATACTGCAAACAGGGAACCAGTTTAGGTCACTGGTCAAACGTGTGCCCATATGCCTTATTGCTAGAAAGCAGCAGCCGGGGTTTGAGTGCGATCTGTGGCCTTTTGCTCGGTCTTCCCTTGCCCTCCATCCTGTCTACTCTGCACTGATGAATTTTGAATACATGTTTAAAAAAATAGAAGAAAGAAACGCAGCAAACAATAATCCAAGCAGACCTAACAGACGGCTGCAGATATCAGTCTCATTTATGCTTCTTGGTCGCACAGGGCAAAGTGGGCTCGCACTCTTATGGAATGTATCCAACCACAAACAGTTGAACTACCAGATCAACTGAGCAACATGGTTAAATCAACTGTGCACGTGTGTGTAGGCCAGGCCATCTCACATACACATATACACAGTAAAGTGGAACTGACACGTGTCCCAGAGCTTGACATGGTTAACATCCACTGCCATGGGTCCCAATTTAGAAATAAATACATTTTTGTTTCTCTTTCTCTCAGCACAGTGGGCAGTGGTTAGCACTCTCACCTAACAGCACAAAAGGGTCGTTGGTTGTAATTTACCAGCTCACTTCTTCTATTTGTTAGCCACACCATAAACTGGGAACCTGGCAGGGGTGTATTACAAGATACTAACCCCATGTTTGCCTACTGGTGGCGCCAGTGTCCGGCAGCCTCTGTCAGTGCGCCCCAGGGCAGCTGTGGCTACAATGTAGCTGCCATCACCAGTGTGTGAATGTGTAAAGCGCTGTACAAATGCAAACCATTCACAGTCCCCCTGTGGAGTCAGCCGGTAGTTTTTATCCAATTTCCACAAAACACTAATCATGGATGAAGTTTGCAATACATTTATAAACACTGGACAAGCAACTGAAACATTTTCATGCAGATTGCATTTCTGCTTTGTTGCTTACAACTTTTGTGTTATTACTTTGGAACATAATTTCTTCCAGTAGTAAAAGCAGTGCTAACTGAACTGTGGCGTCTTTAATGGGAATTTTAACCTGTTCTCCAACCTTCGTCCAGCTGCTTGTCCTGGAAAAATTTAACTTTGAAGTGATATTGTGTCATCATCCCCTCAGGTAACCCATTTAGGGTTGGTTTGCTTGTAAGTCAGATGTAATGTAATGTGAATGTGAGCACACATTTACAGTGAGTAACGTGTTTCTGGTCTTACTGACCGATTTAGAATCACACAATAAGCTAACACAGGAGGATGTGAGGCTGGAAGTTCATGTATTGCAGCTGCCAAAGTCTCTGTTTTTCCATATGAACACACTACGTGTCTGTTCACTGCTGGACAAAGATCTTCTCATTCGGTGTAGGTGGGTTTAATGTGGCTACTAAGGCTATACAGAGAAAATAAAGAACTGACCTCAGGCTGTTGAATCCAGGAGTCCAGGGCTGAACCCGGACCCCTACCTGCACAGTCCCATTACATAAGAGTATTATCAAAATACCAAACACTAACCCCACCCCATTCCTCCACGAGTGCCTCAGAGATCAGACTGCTATAGCTAGTAAAAGTAAGTGACTCAAAACATTTTAAAGTGAACGTTTCCGATGGATGTTGGCAAACGACTGATCTCAATTAACAGATTTGACTATTTAAAATCCAGTATTTTGTAGTTCGGCAGGATTTTCCTTGCAATACTTTAAGACTGAAGCAATCGCCTCATTCCTCTGTCACTAATCAACATGTGGACAAAGTGATTACGTAGCACCACTCAACACACACAGAGCATGAAAGAAACACAAAGTCTTAACTCCCGGCCTGCTCGCTCAGCTTACAGATATGTTTCACAGTGGAAGTTGCTAATCTTTGACTCACTGAGGAGATGCAGCTGAGACCTGCTGAGTGGAACTTGAATTACAGTGTTTAGCCAAGCCCTTAATATGCAGTTAGCATCAAGCTGCAGTGTGCGACTTTGAACTGACTGATCCAGCATCAGGTCAGTGGGGTTTAAGAGATTAGCAGTTGTTACAAAATCATGCTTCAGAGGTGCTTCACTAGTCGACTGAAGTCCCACAGTTTGCTGTAACGTAGTCTTCAGTTTTATGAAAATGAATAATATGACCCCAACTGCTTGAACTGAATCATAGGACACCTATTAACAAGTCCACACACACACACACACACACACACACAAAGAGAAACTGCACACATTTACCAGACCACCGCAGGTGCTAACTGATGCCAGAGAGTCTGTGTGGTTAATGATGGCTCCAGAATAAAAGCATAGCTGCTTCGTGGATAAGCTGTTCACCACAGCGCTTTTCCCCGTGTACCTCTCCTCCACTACAAAGTCCTTGGACAGAAACGTGCTGTCCCGCGTTAGATTTAAATGCAGGTTGCTTCCGAAAGCGGGCAGTAAGACGATGATGTTTTCTGCTTCCGAGCGTCCTTCCAGGGAGCGCTGACCGCGGCGCTGCAGGGTGCGGGCAGTGTGGTCGGATAGGTGCGCCTCCTGGCCATGCAGCAGCCTGGGAATTACTTCATCTGTCTCCAGCTCAGACTGGGCTGTGGATAGAGACAGCCTCCATCAAACAGCGACCACATTGGACAAAAATAGTCTGAGTGAGGAAACAGTCTGCTCCGGTGCTCCCTGACTCTTAGCACACATGTTCAACACCCGAGCTCAGTTTGTGGAGCTCAAGAATCTAAAGCCTTCGACTATTCGTAACAGAATGCGAGTAACAGGTGAGAAACATTTGGATGTTTAACTGCAGAAAGACATTTCTTCAGCTGCCCTGTGTCAGCCGTCGTACAAGGCAATGAGTTCATGCGTAAGAGCTGTTGTACTTACCAGTAAATCCGATGCAGAGCAGAAAGAGCAGATGGACAACATGGCTGTTAACCATGATAAAAACAAAGCAGCGCAGAAGGAAAAACTAAAAGTGCTTTATTTTGAGGAAACTGAAGCGCTTAGCGAGGCATAGGTCGGAAACTCTACTTTTCCAAAGTAGGAGAAGCTTCAGTAACTCAGGCTGGAATTACTTTGCAGCGCAGGACACGCCCACACAGCTGGAGTCCGCCTCCACTCGCGTGAGATTGGGTCCGTTAAAGCTTAAGGCGACCGAGGCCGAGAAATCTCTCTATTCTCATTGGCCGGCAAAGCTGTTGGAAAGTGTCGTGGGTTGAAACCCTACACGTGGTTTCAAGTGGGGAGAATTGCTGATAATTGTCAAAGGTTTTTGTATTCTGCTTTTCATTTTTAGGAGAAAACTTTGCATAGACGGGATGAACAAACGAAAGAGTAGCAACTTAGGAAAAATGTGATTGTTGAACAGTAAAAATACAAATAAAAAGGAGATCATTTTTAAAACTACATAAACCAGAGTTTTTAGGAGTAACTGCATAAATTATACTTAAATAGTTTTTTATATTCTAATTGTGCTCTCAAAAAACGTTTTATTTCGAGCCTCATCTGACAGTCACACATGCACAAAAGATACTTTGAATTGCAGTCTGGAGGAGCCAAGGATTGAAGCACCACTCTCTGGATTAGATGACCTACTCTATCTCCTAAGTCACAGCTGCCCCATGAGGAGGCAACCTATATAATCAACACACAAAATTAAATGATTCAACAGATGCACTCCAGCTCTAAAGTTTTGTAGAAGTTACCCATCAAGAATTGAACACTAAACAGTCTTTAGCCTGCTGGCCTCCTAACACAGCATCTGTATGATGTCCTATATGTGTGAGAACAGTGCAGGTAGTTGCTTCATTTGTTGCATTTGCTGTATATAAAATATGCCCTTGAGTCTGTTCATATGGAAATCCCTTTAACCTGCATTCTTTTGAATGATTAGTTGTTACTAATTATCAGTGTTGGGGAGTAACGGAATACATGTACCGCCGTTACGTATTTAAAATACAAAATATGAGTAACTGTATTCCGTTACAGTTACCGTTTAAAAAGGTGGTATTTAGAATACAGTTACTTTGTTGAAATAAATGGATTACACGGCGGTACTTCCCTGTTTCATATTGTGGCGGGTCAGGACTGTTTGGGTTTTGTTTGACAGCTACGTTCTGTTGTTCCAGGCGGCAGCGTCACGGTTGCCATGGTTACAGGGTGACGCTCTCTCTCTGCGTGTTTCCTGGGTGAGAGAGGCCTTTTTGTTGTTGTTGTGCTAAGCTAATAGGCAGAATGCTACAGGTATAGCTCTAAAGAATGTAGCATCATGGGCAGTGTAGTCCGTGTTGCAGGGAGAATGGACTGCCATACTCGTTATGTGTCCGTGAGCGAGGGAGGGAGAAAAAGGAAAAGTACGAGCTGTCATCGAGCAGAAACGGGAGCTGGAAGCATGTAAATATAATAATAACCACTGCAGCCAAGAAGAGTGCCTGATGAGCCCAGCTGTAAGTAAGCTATTAAGACTCGACTGTACACCGTGTTCGTGTTTTCCTCTGAAACAATAAGTTCTGTTGGAGCAGCCTTTCAACGCCTCTCTCTGTCTCTGCTAGCAAAGTTGACCCAGACAACAAAGTAAAGCTAGTTTTCGGCTACGAGCCGACACAGAACCCACCGTATTAGCCAGAGGTCCCTTTACTACGGTTCGGAGCCGCGGACCTTCAGTAACAGTAATAAATCACAGCAATAGTACATTCATGTAGTTGTAAACAGCATGATAATATATTAAGTAATCCAAAGTATTCAGAATACGTTACTCTCATTGAGTAACGTAACGGAATACGTTACAGAATACATTTTGGGGCATGTAATCTGTAATCTGTAATGGAATACATTTTAAAAGTAACCTTCCCAACACTGCTAATTATGATTACTGAAAGAAGTCCAGCGATATAGAAATCAGTGGTGAAATAGCCCTTAGCTCCCTTGATACATTCCCTTATTAATCAGTGATATAACAGCTCAGTTTTTAGTTTTAAGGCTTTTAAACACAACATGGTATTGATCATGTAAATAATGGTCCAGTCCACATTAGATTCCAGATGCACAATAAGTACTTTAATCACTTAGACCTCTTTTCAAAATACATTAAAACAGAAATGGCTTTACATTAATATTGGTTCTGAAACATTTATTTGATACAAAGTAAATGGATCCCTGACCCTGGATACTGTCATCTATTGCTACACTGTAACTGTGGACCCAAGAGCAGACTCAACGGACAGTTAGGTTGTGATTTAAACGAAGCCTTATTCAAATTAGTGACATGAACTGTAGGTGTGGTGGTGAGAGTCCCCATTGAGGAAGCAACTGGAACAGAGGGAGAGAATAGTTAATTCTGTGAGGATGACTGAAGGCAAGTAAGAGTTGGGATGATGAAGCCTTACTTGTAGGTGGATGAGAGTTTGCTCTAGGCGAGAGTATGACCGAGTGAGCGTCTGGCTGACGACGTAAGTGAGCTTGCAGTTACAACCTTTTGTTTCCAGAGGTCCAGCGATGGTGCAGCAAGCAGGAGTGCAGGCAGGTGGGAGCAGCTGAGTTTCCAAAGAATGATTTTGCAAGCTTACTTGGAAGGTTTAGCATGAGGAATGTGTCTAATCTTTCCAGCCAATTGCTTTGCCAAAAGGCAGATCCCACGAAGCCCTTTTTAACAGCTCATTTGAAAGTACTGACATCTGTTGGTTATTCAATGTACAGCAGCCCTGCTGTGGTGTTACATGTGTGCTACATACCAGATATGTAAATGTATGATGTACGAATTACAGAATACCCACATTAAGCTTTCTATCTATCTATAGATGGACACACACACACACACACACACACATGTCAGACATAACATAACTAGTGACCAGCATCCAGAGGACTGAGTTACAGGTAAGTTGAGAGGCATAAAGACACAGGAGTGGGTACAAGGCAACACTTGTATAACAAGCACCATGTAGTTACAACCGTGCTGACAAACGCTGATTGTTGCTGATGGACGACGGGTAGAGATGCAGGTGTGGAACCAGGGTCTGCTCCAATGGGTGGACACAAGAAAAGCAGAGCCAAACCAGAAAAACGCTGGACACTCGCTCGGGTCAGGACAACTAGCCTGGATAGACAATTGCGATCTCTAGCACCTTGCCACATTCCAGAATACTAATACGGGAAAAATCTTTTTAGCTCAGACTTACAATGCTGCTTTAGATCAAGTTGTTTTGTGGAAGAATATACAAATAAACTTAAAAAAGACTGTTGCAGAAATAGTGTTGGCGGACCTGCAAATAAGCAGACGGAGCAGTTGGATGAGTTGTTGACAGGAATAATGGAGAACCAACAACCTTTGGAGAACATATCAGATCGAGAGTTCAGACGAGGGATCACGCACACCTGAACTGAATATATTAATGCACCGATTTAGCCTTTCTCTCATTGTTGGTCATCAACAACTGTCTCATTTAATTTGTTCATTTGATCATATAAACTGTTCTTGTGTGTAGGTGGAAGCCAAATGGACAGAGTTGCAAGGCAGTTTACCCTCCACATCCTCAGCAGCTATGATGTCTGCAAGCACTGCTCACAGGAACTGAAGACTCACAACCCATGAAAAGCTGGCTAATGAATTTCATGAACACAAGTTGAAGTCTACAGGAGCATGAAATGAAAACACTCCAAGTAGAACTAGAAATGACTATGAAGGACCGCAGTGATACCAGCAGTGAATAAAACATGTTCATTACATCATATTGTTTTCCTGGTTAATATACCAGACAAATACACTTCGACGTGTGAAAACGAGTATTTCAGCATAACAATGAAAAGCTAAATGTCTAACGCTGCTACTTAAAGTGGAACAATGCAAACGCACCTCTATAAGAAACTGTTGTCTGTGGTTTGTTAGAGCTGAAGGTTGATCAGTCCTGCCTGAGCTGTGTTCATTGTTTTTGTTTGTTTTGTTTACCTTGTTTTACATTTTATTCTTTTAATCACTTCTTGTAATGCTGTTAAGTTTTCAGTGCTTATCTTTGCCAATAAAAAGTTAAATTGAACATTTTCAAAACAAGCTTTTGTTTAACATGTCCACCTAATAAATTATATCTATCTAGTTCTCTCATTCATGGACATGTAGTGACTGACAAAATCTCTACATTTTGTTTCACTTTATAATATTTTTAACCAAATTATATTTGACCTTAAAGTATTAAAGTTGCTTTCCAGGGCTTGTATAAAATGATAGTTTTCATCAGTATACATAATTCTGTATCATGTGGTTGCCACAGTAGCTTGAATTATGACTGTTACTACTGTGTGAACAGGATGTCAGTGTATTAATGTATCAAAATAGAATTCCAGTGATGACTGTTAACCCTCTCGAGGCAGGCGTTGCCGATTTGCAACAGTTAAAAACTAACAACCTGATTACCCCACATACATATTTTATGAGTTTTTTTACTCAGAAGTACCACTGCAGGACTTGGTTGTGCATTAGCAACAAAAAATTTAATTTGAGCCTGAGAGGGTTAAACACTTGGTCTCCATGTGTTTTTGTTTCCAGATATATACCATGCACCCAGCACTTCTAATAAGCAAATCTTACACTCTTCATACAACCTGACAGGTCTTATTGGCTTCTGATACAATTTATCATCAGTAGCATACAAGAAAGTTTGAGTGTCTCAATGCAATAACTCAACTAGAAAATGTCTGTATATAATTTATCCAAATTATTATTTTGATAATTGTGTGTGCCAATGTAATACAATTACTAATAATTTTTTTGTTTCATGCCCAAACCTTTTGAGCTCCATGCATAACACACGCATCAAAATGTAACCAGTGTTGTCCTCTTTCAGCCAGTGTCATAGGATTTATGGTTCCCTCATGAATTCCACCAAAACACAGACTCCTGCAATCACCTTGATCATCGAGAATAATTATAAAACAGCTGCCAAATTTTGTAAACTCCACACGTCCATCTAATGCACAAACATGAAAACAGAGAATTTTGTGTTTGGGTAGTTGCTGCCACTTACAGTGGAGTAATCTCTGCAATAACTTAGAGTTTGCTCTAAGTTATTGCAGGGACATCCCTGGCTCGCCCTGATGATGCATATGTAGATGATACCCAGCTTTATCTATCCATGAAGCCAGGAATGGGATGGTAATGTGGCATTTGCCTGGTGGGTCAACGCACTAGTGGGCTAATGGGTCAACAACATTTTTTGTTGTTGTTGTTGTTTTTTCATACACATACATACGTAGAGGACATGCCCCTTAGAGACCTGGCAGCGATGGCGGGGCTATGACAGAAAGAGGAGGGAACCCACAGGGTTAGGTGACACATGCCCTATGGGCTCAGAAGTGGATTAAACAGGCAGGATGAAAAACTCTAGGAACACAGGACAGATACGATTTTCTGGAGACATAAGAGACTGGGGCTGCTTGGTGGGACACCCAGCTGGCGCTTGAGGGTATGGCTGCTCGGTAGGGCAACCAACGTTACAGGTGACAACGACTGTGGCTTTTCTGGCATGGGATCCACCGATGCTCCAGATTTAACTGGGAATCCCAGCTGGGGAATAGACTCTGCACAAGTCCCTGATGGGGTAAGCTCAGAAACAGAATATGCAGTCTTGGGGCAAAGTATCAGAGTGAGCCAGCTGGGGAAGACAAAACACAATTCTTTCCACATTCTTTTTATTACCTGTCGACACAAGAACACCAGGTAGTGTTCTATTTGTGGCAACAGTAGCACAAACATCTGTACCTTTATTATTTGGCCAGCTCAAACACATCTTTCTCAGTTCTCAAGTGAACTGACTCATGAACAGAGAAGACACTGACTAACCCACTGACACTGACTGGCTTGGAAACTAAAAACTCAGAAGCAAGCACAATATTGTTGGTTTCAAAAATAGAAATCATAGTCATTACCTCAGCTGGGATAGCATCACACAGAACAGTTTTTGTTTCTCCAGAACTAGAAATAAAAGCCCATCTTTATCCTGTCAGGCTCAGAGTGACCATGGAGGCACAAGTCTTTTTCATTCACACTTCTATTGGGTCACGGAGACCTGACATTGGCTGATGCAATTGGAGGCAGGCACAGGCTGGAAAGCAGTTGAGAGTGGTAACACCTACTGTCATAATCGGATGTGTTTTGGTTTTCCTGGAGTAGTTTTCCCATTTCTCTCACAAGAGAGAAATTGGCTGTGTCCGAATTCAGGGGAAGGATGCTTAAAATGCCATATTTGGAGGAAATGACGTCACAGCGACGCGGCGAAGGCTGTCCGAATTCAAAGAGTGCTCAAAATGTGGCGACAAATGCGTCCTACCTCTCTGCGAGGGTTAGTCGTGTCCGAATTCAGGGGAAGGATGCGCCAATGCAACATTTGGAGGCAATGTCCGAATTCAAAGAGCGCTCAAAAGGTGGCGACGATAATGTTTTTGTAGCTCCTCGAGAATTAAAATTGTCCAAACAACGGAGCAACATTTCTGGGTCCATTTTAAAGTTTTCGCGCTGTGGCGCTAGCGACGGAAAAACACGCAAGTAAGGGCGGAGTTGAAGGCTAGGAGGCTGTCCACAGCCCGTCTGTTATGTTGGATACTCATTGTTTGTTCAATAAAGTTTCTATGGAGAAAAAAAGGGGGCTGTCCACAGCCGCTCACTTCGTGACTACCCGTCCGTCTAAGGACACTACCTTGTGACGTAGGTAGGTAGTGTCCTTATGAGCATCCTTCCCCTGAATTCGGACACAGCCGCTGACTTCAGCTCCAGCTTCAGACTCCAGGTCCACCTCACCTGCAGTTCATTGACAGAATCAGCACGGCAGTATTTAAAACCAGCTCAGAGCTTCACTCCCTGCCAGATCGTTAGTGTTACATTTACGCTCCAACCAGTCGCTCATCTCAGCCAAGAACCTGATCCCCTCTGATGCTGATCCCCTCACGCTTGCTGCCTGCCTGTAGCACACCTGCTCTTTGCTACTGCACTTCCCTCTGAGCCGCTCAGAAACCTTGCGTACCTGCCTTCCTGCACGCCTTAGTTCACCTCCGCTCTAGAAAGGAAAGATCAGAAATCAGACAAATTGCTTCCCTCATGCACCTCGAGAATCACCCGCCCCATCCTGTCCACGTCGCTCTAACAACAAGTGAGAAAACCTCGCCTTATTTCCTTGAACAATATCACTCCTCACATCAAAAACTCCGTAATGAACTCACCTCTCCCTTGCAGTGCCCCCCCGTCCAGTGAGACTAGCTCTCTACTTTGCTTTAGAAATCCCTGTGTTAAATAAAAGACTAAATTCAAAGTTTACAGTGTTTTAAGTGTGCTTTTGGGTCCAATTTTGTATACCGGGGGCAAGAACATTGCTTCTGTTGGGAAGATGGAGCCAATGAAACTGGGGCAGCAGAAACAGAGGAAGCAGGCTCCTCTTCTTCAACCTATAATTTCGCCAGAAAGGAGGCAGGAGGACACTTGCTGCTGCAGTGAGATAGACTTGTGTCCTCACCTAGTTCCTCACTGTACTCTAGCAAACCTGAGTCTGCTGGGTCCTTTGGGATCCTTCTCTCAGGACTGTGCAGGCAGGAGTTGGACCCAAATGCAGGACTCAAATTAAGGGGGGTATAAACTGAGTAGAAAATAATCAACGCAGGTCAAAACAAAAAAAGAAAAACAAAGAGGAGGACATGAAGAAGAAAAAAACTGAGGATTTAAATACACAACAGAAAATGACTACAAAGTAGAGACACCTGGGGAAACACAATTGAGCTAAATCTATCTAATGCGACAAAGGGAAGAGAAACTGAACGTAATGCACAGGAGACGAGGTCGCTATCGTAGTGATTGTTGAAAAAACATGACGGGGAAACAGGATGCTAGAAATCAGCAGTGGTCAGTATGAATGCAGCAGCTCACTATCAAGTTATTGTTTTGTTTGTATTCCCTTTAATGCAGTAAAGTTATTATTTTTATTGTTATGAGATTCATATGAAATATTATCTTCACATCAGCATCTCTGCAAACAACACATGCTTCTGCACATGTTTGTGTGCAGGGAGCTGCTGTTCTGATCGTTATTTCACAATGAGAGAAATCAGGAAGGTATTTCTGCCTGTTAGACTGAAAGTTAAGACTAATGGAAACATGTGTTTGCAGAGACAACAACTTATAGTTGTGATCAAAAGTTTAAATACACTCATCATGAGCATGAATGTCAGAGTGGTGAAAAAAGGACCAACTGAAGGCACTGACTTTATCTGAGGGAGCTTTATTTACAGTGGATGAGATACAAACAGAAGCAGAACGTCCCAAAACGAAGTTACAGAAAGTAATACAGCCAAAAACCTGAGAGGAGACATATAACATGGATAAAACACAGACGAACAAGCAACAAACGGCAGAAGACGCAGGGCTTAAATACACCAGGGAGTAACAGGGGAATGGAAAACAGGAGGTAAGCACAGCTGGGGCTAATTTGACGAGACAAAGGAAATAAAGCAGAAGACATTTGACACAGGACACAGACTGTCAAAGTAAAACAGGAAGCAAAACACAGAGACACAGACTTGACAAAGGGATCCATCTGACAGGGAAACCGTGTAAACAGTGACAAGAGAGATAAACTTCACTTTGTTTTCAGTTCATCATTAAGAAAAGGCTCTCTGTTTGAGTGTGTCAATTTGTCAAACCTTAAAAGGGAAATGTGTGAGAGTGTGTTTGTGAGAGGAAGGGGGATTGAAAGATTTAAGCGCAGACGTTTTGACCACCACTGGCAAAATAATTTTGTGATAAAATTTGAAGCCCAAACGTTTTGCTTTCCTTTGGGCTGAAACTCCTGATAGACAATCCAGCAATAAATACAACAGACGAGTGAAAGTCTGTTCATGGAGAAGAAAAATCTAAATGCACGTATGATTACACAAAACTTCAGTTTTAATGAGGGTAAGAAGGGATTTGGTGTTATCTGTTATATTTTCACTGTATTAGACTATCATTGTGTAGTTCAGTTTATTTGTTTGACCCACTACCAGAGAACTACACACATCAACTTTTGGGACTAAATGTTTTAAACACAAAGTAATTGCCTCTGTGAAGTGCCACTCATTCAAACTCATTCATTTATCTTCCTGATGGAAAGCATAGACATCAAAGCAAATTATGTGTGAACTTTATTGAACTAAAAACATTTGGTAACACTTTATTTAAACTCTATAAGACTGACGACACATTTTCTATCAATAATACTAAAACAATAACGATGGCATCTGTCACGATCATATAAGTGTTACTTACTTGTGGCTTTTTCATTCAAAGTTAATCAGGTCATTTTTAACATTAACACCTGAGAGATCTTTAACATTTTCTACTAAGCTGCAGAAACTTCGCCTCTCTCCACCAACAGACGAGGCTACAGTTTTGCTGAGTCATTATGTGGCTGTTTCGCATTAACTTCCAGGGACCTTAGCTAGAGGTGGATACTCTAGGCAACATGTGATTGGCTGTCCAGTAGGAGGTGGGGCCTTTCTAAAGTTAAACATCTGGAAGAGCTTAGTGCTCAGTCTTTTGGTTAGTCAGTCAGCTTCAGTTGAATCCAGCTGCCAAAGAGAAGATGTCCTTCATAGCTGTAGATCCAACTTCTGACTTCTCCTTCCACAACCTTCCTTATGGAATATTCTCTACATCTGACAATGTAAGTGTAGTTTGCTTTTTACTACTATTATAATGAAGGAATATTGTGTAACCTTAGTAACAGATAGAGATGACAGCAGAGCCTCTTTTTCTCCAAGTAAAAACCTGATCCATGGGAATGTTCTGCTCACAAACACTAGTTTAGTCACACAGACAAAGAGAGTTGATTAAAATTGAATGAAAAACCTCAACCCCATACGTACATACACACATGCATACATTCAGTATGGGTCCACTTGTCCCTTTACAAGTGGGGTTGGATGACAATGCTTCCATCTACAGGACACAATGAGAATTAAACTAATGTGAAGAGAGAACAGTGGCATTAGTAGGGAACTGTTACTTGCATTAAAGGGAGCCTTTTGCCCTGATGGAACTATGATGTATGTGAAAGCATAGTAGATAATATTTAGTCACGTGTATTTCTGTGGATGTATGTGCTTCCCAAGCCCAGACATCGCATTGGTGTTGCGATTGGGGACCAGATCCTAGACCTCAGTGCAGTGAAGTCTCTGTTTATTGGACCTGTGCTTTCCAAACATCAAGATGTCTTTGACCAGGTGAGTCTAAACATTAACCAATAACACAGGTTACCTGTTTAATCTGACATTAACTAAACAAAATTTCAGTAAACGAAATACAGTGGCTTGCAAAAGTATTCGTCCCCCTTGAACTTTCCCACATTTTGTCACATTACAGCCACAAACATGAATCAATGTTATTGGACTTCCAGGTGAAAGACCAACACAAAGTGGTGAACACGTGAGAAGTGGAACAAAAATCAGACATGACTCCAAACATTTGTTACAAATAAATAACTGCAAAGTGGGGTGTGTGTAATTATTCAGCCCCTTTGGTCTGAGTGCAGTCAGTTGCACATAGACGTTGCCTGATGAGTGCTAATGACTAAACAGAGAGCACCTGTGTGTAATCTAATGTCAGTACAAACACAGCTGCTCTGTGACGCCTCAGAGGTTGTCTAAGAGAATATTGGGACCAACAACACCATGAAGTCCAAAGAACACAGCAGACAGGTCAGGGATAAAGTTTAAAGCAGGCTTAGGCTACAAAAAGATTTCTCAAGCCTTGAACATCCCACGGAGCGCTGTTCAAGCCATCATTCAGAAATGGAAGGAGTACAACTGTAAACCTACCAAGACAAGGCCGTCCACCTAAACTCACAGGCCGAACAAGGAGCTGATCAGAAATGCAGCCAAGAGGCCCATGGTGACTCTGGACGAGCTGCAGAGATCTACAGCTCAGGTGGGGGAATCTGTCCATAGGACAACTATTAGTCGTGCACTGCACAAAGTTGGCCTTTATGGAAGAGTGGCAAGAAGAAAGCCATTGTTAACAGAAAACCATAAGAAGTCCCGTTTGCAGTTTGCCACAAGCCATGTGGGGGACGCAGCAAACATGTGGGGGACACAGCAAACATGTGGGGGACGCAGCAAACATGTGGGGGACACAGCAAACATGTGGAAGAAGCTGCTCTGGTCACATGAGACCAAAATGCAAAACGCTATGTGTGGAAAACGAACACTGCTCATCACTCTGAACACACCATCCCCACTGTCAGATATGGTGGTGGCAGCATCATGCTCTGGGGGGGCTTCTCTTCAGCAGGGACAGGGAAGCTGGTCAGAGTTGATGGGAAGATGGATGGAGCCAAATACAGGACAATCTTGGAAGAAAACCTCTTGGAGTCTGCAAAAGACTTGAGACTGGGGCGGAGGTTCAGCTTCCAGCAGGACAACGACCCTGAACATAAAGCCAGGGCAACAATGGGATGGTTTAAAACAAAACATATCCATGTGTTAGAACGGCCCAGTCAAAGTCCAGATCTGAATCCAATCAAGAATCTGTGGCAAGATCTGAAAACTGCTGTTCACAAACGCTGTCCATCTAATCTGACTGAGCTGGAGCTGTTTTGTTGGTCTTTCACCTGGAAGTCCAATAACATTGATTCATGTTTGTGGCTGTAATGTGACAAAATGTGGGAAAGTTCAAGGGGCTGAATACTTTTGCAAGCCACTGTATTACTGCCATACTACATGTCTCTTCATCATACAGTAGAATATCAATACAGTCCAGCAAGTTAATTTTTGTGTCAGTTAAAGATCAGATCTTTAATAGACAATCTTATGCCTTAAAAAAGGCAAGAAAATAAAGATTCCAGCAAGTCTGCAGCTTCAGATTTTACACATTTGGCATTGTTAGTAACATGACAGACTCTCGTCCTAAACATCATTTAGAAAGACAAATATGCATTCTTAAAACATAATAACCTTTCAAATGATGATGGTGTTTTTTAAATGCTGCCATTGGTGGCAGTTCTTAAATAAGTTAAATCATCATTTAAAACCTATTTTGTATTTACTAAGGTTGTCTTTCTATAATATTAAAATGTATTAAAATATTAAAATCTATTTGATCTGAAACATGTAAGTGGGACAAATATGACAAACAGAAAGGGGAGCAAATATTTTCTCATGTAAATATTTATATTTTCCTTTGTATACAGATCAGTCAGGAAGAATCACATTCTGAACTCTGTGGATCAGATATATTAGATATCCTAAATTACAGGACAGTAGAAATATTTTAAAGTATATTCATTAATTAAGCAGCTTTCATTAGAACAAAAGGGTTGTCATTACTGTTCACAGTACAATAGACAAAGCAGGAAGTGATCATGTGCTTCCTGTGTACATTTAGTCACATCCTATACGTTTATCTGTGTCCCTATAAGCCTACACTGAATGCATTCATGGCTCTGGGTTATGAGGCCTGGAGGGAAGCCAGAAGGACAGTGCAAATGCTGCTGTCAGCCAATGAGAGCACACTGAGACATGATACGAGCCTTCGGAGCAGGTCAGTCTGTTTACAGTTTACAGGAGTGTACAAGCATAGTGTACACTGCATCTTCATCCTCAGGCTACTGTGTTGTTTTTCTCTTAGAAAATACATATGTTTGTTAGCACTTTCTATTACAGCTCTGTAATGAAGTAGTAATAGTCGGGTAACAAGGCAGAAACAGGAACATAAAAATGTGGTGATTTCTAAGTTATTACCACTTAATTACCAAAGTAATGACCACTTAATATCCAATGGTTGCAACAGTGGTTACAGTTGAGTAATATTACACATAAATTTATGTAACATATGTAACTTTATGTAACTTTTAGTGCCCAAAAACTGGGGGTAACAATGTGAAAATACAGCTCGGTGATAAAGTGGTTACAGTAAAGTAACAAAATGAAAGAAACCGCAAAACTGCCGGTTTAATAACATATTAAAACAAGCTTAAAAAGTGTGGAAACAACTGTGGTAGTTTCTATGTAACAAGTCGGAAACAACTACAAAATCCAAAACTGCTTCTATTTAATAACACATTAATACCCATGTTAATAAGCTTTTAAAACAAGCTTAAAGAATAGTGATGACCAGGAAACAACTGGCAGTTTTGGTGTAATAAGCAGCAATTTAATACCATGGCAATGACAACTGAATAAAACACGAATCAGAAAGAATCAGGAAGTCTGGAATAAACTGGAAACACATGCAAAATGCTAATAGTTAGGTTTAAAAGAATTATGAATATATTAGATTTGCTCTTTCACAGCATCTGGATGACAATACATAATATGGTAAAAGTATTTCAGGTGGGAAAGAAGGGAAACACATGTTTCAAATTTCCAGTAAACAAAAATAAGATACCATCTGTGTTTTCCCAGTTGTCCAATTCAGGGTTGTGAGGTGTGCAGCACCACCGTCCTGCTGCGGCAGTGAAAAAAAAGGACACAGATTATTTTGGTTTATTAACATTAAGATGAAATTATGTTAATTAGGGCAATAGTCAGTGTGCATCCCTTTAAATTGCCACTTCAACACTAGACACTGTTGCAAAGAGCCAGCTGCCAGCAGGTGGCAGACTGCTGCTTATTGGGACTCTGCATTTTCTATTATAGCCCAGGATGGAGGAAAAGAATTGAGGCACCAACAGTGCTCATATCTATCTATCTACCTACCTACTTACTTACTTACTTACTAATGGTATTTAGAATATTCGCCCAAAATTTAAGCCCTAGTTTTAACAGTTTAGGTGAGGAAGTTGGAGATGTGGTGTACTCAGAATATAACTATCCACCACCAGTGAAGTTTGTAGTGGTTATTTTCTAATGATAGAGCGAGACCACCATAGAAACTATGCCTGTTGTCAACTAGACTGAAAAATAACTTTGCTGTCTGCACGTGTCTAAATATCTTTAGGTGTCTGCAGCACCAGGAAAACTTTCCATATTCAGTGTGACTCTAAATTTAGTGTACCCCTGGTTTAATTACTTGCTGTTTTTTATGGCTCATTAACAGCCATTTGAACAAAGCACTTTGGTTTTTTTACGACAGATTGTTAGAAGTTTTCTGTTGTGGTCTGTTTGTTAACAGAATTAAATGCTGAGGCAAAGCAAGTAAGTGTGTCCTAATTATTGAAGAGATGGCACTTAAAACAAAATCTCATTATTCTCTCATTTTTGAAAAAATTATATAAAGTGATAAAATGGTGTCTTTCAATATTCATATTGATCAGTATGTGCATTATAATATCTGTAGTTAACAATATATTATGATTACAATAACAAGGATAATTTTTAAAGGGTAAATCCATGAACTTTATGCTAGAATACACGTAAAAACCTATTATACAGATGTATAAAAATAAACAGTAGATTGCTGTATTTTTAAACCACTGTACCAGTTTAATAAAAATATTGTGACTTTTGTTTAATGGGCAGTACAGAATGTTATTGCATTAATTATGGATAAAAAGTACAAAAATGTTCACATAAAATTACATAATAAAGCCCAACTAATAACTTTTCTGCTGTTAGAGGCCTGATTAATTGTGTTAGAACAGTGTTTTACCATATTAACAGGTAATGTCATTGTTTTTAATACTACTACTACATTTATTTTTAATATACAAAGTCTGTGATTCTAGTAAATTTAAAGCTAAAACAACTGCAGTCTAATTTAGTATCCCACAAGGTCACACACATTTATTGTATTTAAATTACAGAAAATTTCCATAGTTTTATGTGATGGTAAGTTTTGTTATTTTCAGATATTTTTCTGGTGCAAAGCTGCCAGAATATTAAGGGTTTTTTTTCTGGATTTGTTTGCACTCTACAAGTGTCTCTGTATTTGTAAATGCAGTTTTGTATTGTTTAATCGCCTTTGAGCCACATATAACAAAGCAAAACTTATCTTTGCATTATTTAGTCTTCAGGAGATTTTATGTCCATAAGTGTGTGTATCCTCTTTTGAGAAAGCTTATTTTGCTAATATCCACCTCTTTCCTTTGACTGTGCAGAGCATTTATCCATCAAAGTGCAGTCATCATGCACCTTCCTGCAAACATTGGTAAGCCTCACCTAAACTTCTCTTATCAGAGATTTTGTTGTATGAAAATGGACTTGCTTTTGTATACAGTCACGATTAAACGTAAACGTAAACTTGAAAAATGGCAAAAAACAAACATATTTTGCACGATTATTGAAGAGATGGCATTGTAAAACAAGTTTCCAAGTAGAGCTTCAACATGCAACAAGCAGAATTGGGAGTGAGACAAAATATTTTTGGAGCAATTTATTGAAAACAACACTTAAATTGAAACAGGCTGTTTCACAGCTGATCAAAAGTTTAGGACCACAGGCCAAAAATGTGCAAAAATGTGGATTCATTGTCCTTGTCTGTCAGGTAATCACACTATCATGATGTTCTGATAGCAAAGGCAAAACACGGTTGTTAAACTGCATACGTGGGTCTCTGGCAGCATCATAGCTGCTGAGTCTGGACGCAGGAAGTGAGTCATTTGTAATCTCTTGGCTGCAGCACTTTCCTAGTCTTTAAATCTTACTGACTGCCCAAAGAACTTCAGAGTGCACTTATACACACTTGTATACACCATTTATTCATGAATACATTTTCTTAACCGCTTATCAAACTTGAGTTAATGTGATTTAATGTCATTGTACTTGACCTGTCTGAGTTTAATGTTGTGCTTGACGAGTTTATATAAACTTCCTCTCAAAATTTCAAGGTCATGTAGAAATATCATTATTTCCAAAGAAAATGGGAAGAACGGTGCCTGCAAGCACCTTCTGCATTGCTCTGATGTCATATATAAACACACCTGTGTACAAAGCCTTTTTTGATTAATTTCACACTGTAAATGACCGTGGCCGACCCGATGGCATAAACATGCTTTTCAACACACTTTATTAACACTCACACGGTTGCTATACATCCACACACAGCTGCAGCTAGCCCGCTACCAGCTCAACACACCAACAACCACATTGTTAACCACATCTCCAAACTTTTAAGCAGGCGAGGCGTAATGGTGCCACGCAGGTGGATCAAGCGCACCTGCAGCAGCATCGTAAACCACGCCCCGCCACACACACATCAGATAATGCTGTTTTTGCTTTTACAAGCACATTGCTGGTTCTATAGGAGTGGCTCAAGACACTTGTAAAATTCAGAACACATTTTTACTGAGCTGAAAATAATGAGCCTACTACAGCTGTGACAGAGCAAATATAACTGGGTGGAGAACCATATAGTGGACCCAGAATGCAGGAGGCAGAGAGTACAAACAAAAATAAGCTTTTTTATACTTAATCTCGAAATGGTACACTAAATCAAGTGCCTAGGCATGCAGACCGCTCCTGCAAATATTTGTTAAAGAAAGCATCCATGCCATTCATGAACTGTCTGTTTTTCATAGGAGACTACACGGACTTCTACTCCTCCAGAGATCACGCCACTAATGTTGGGATCATGTTCCGGGGAAAGGAGAATGCTCTGATGCCAAACTGGTACACTGTGAATCCAACCAACAGTAAACACTTGATACAATGAAGAAAATGCTGACTGGGAGGCCTTAATGTGTAGTAATATTAAAAGAGATCATCTCAAACTGTCCACAAACTGTGGTATACTGAGGGCCGCTACAAGGTTTGCCTAATTAATTTGTACTTCAGAGCTTTGGTGTGGACTTGCAGGAATCCCCACTGAACACGTGAGCTCTCATGGGACTGATGCCAAGTATAAGTGTGTGCCCCTCTGAATCTGACACACTGTACTGGATAATTTCATCTCAGGCAGTGAAGGTTGCATAAAGTTACCTAACACTTCATTTTAACAGTTCATTTATAAAATGAAGCAATGTAAAAGCTCCAAAGGGCAAATGGTAAACCACAACATGTTGTATAGGGTCCCTGGTTGCTACCAAAACACCTGCCAAACTAAACGCCCATACAGTCTTTCTGAGGTTACTGCTTGAAAATGACATGCCCAAAATGAGTATTTCTGTAAACCACAGTAATCTGTGTAAATATTACAGCAGATGTTACTGTGTCAAAGTTACTAAAGCAAAATTATTTTTGGATTTTATTGCATATAAACACTTTGAAAATATGATTCAGAAAACATTTAAATCCAGAAAACCAGGAATCAAAATATGAACATGACCAACGATCGATGCTGCTGAAACAGAAATGTTACCGTGAGTTTTATCATCTCAAAGTCAGACTTTTTGCCATTTGGCAACATATGTGATTTGAAATTTCTTAGTATTCAACATTATTTACATGCCTAAAAATGCTTGTTTTTGGAATATCTTTTGAAGAATTACCCACACGCTCGCGTACATTGAGCTTTTTTACATAATTAAATGAGTCATTATTTACTATGGTTAATATTTCATCTTCAGCTATAAGTGCCTTTGTCTCATTTCTGTAGGTTATGCCTTCACCCTTATCTTCTTCTTGTTGTCACTAACTGTACATTTCGAAGATAACTGGAAATGATGCAGCTTATTTGCCAGAAATCAATTTCCTATCCATTTTACACATTGCAGACTTAAAGTGGCACAGCAGCTTGTTGTAGTAACTTGGGTTCTGTATTATGCAGGTTGAGGCTTCCTGTGGGATACCATGGTCGGGCATCATCAGTGGTTGTTTCTGGGACTCCCATCCGCCGCCCTTCAGGCCAGATGAGGCCTGACCAGAGTAAGAGCCTTATAATTCAAGGATTCTTTATTGTCATTCGCATCACATGTTTACATGAGGTGGAACGAAATTATGTGCACATGTTCCCTCAGCGAAAGAAACAGAATGACAAAGAAACAGAATTAAAAAGAAACAGAATAACAAGTAATAAGTAATAAAGTAGTCTCAAGTCTTGTGAAATCAAACCATTTACATCTTAAGATTTCATGTAAACCTTTACTCATCAAACAGGATAAGTAAATTAAATCAGTGCTAATTTAACGAATCAGCAGTGATATCTAATGCTAAGGAATTTACAGCAGCAGCAAATAGTAAAAAAGTTTTGATAAATCACTTTATACTATATGTTCAGCAAGACGCAAAGTTAGAGACCAGTAAGTGAACTAAATTCGATTGATCTATATTACCCCGAAGGACCAAATCAGAGTTAAAGGATCCAAATTACATCATCATATAAGTGCTAAAAATCCTCAAGGCTTTCCCTGATCTAGTTTCAATAACTTTATTTTATTTTTGTTTGTATGCTGCTTAACTAATTTGTGTTTTATTAGTAATCAGAATATCAATTAATGCATCTTTAGCATCTAAATTCAATCATATGCTGTATAGAAACCATTTACTTGTCCACAAATATGACTGCGTGATGTGCTCGTGACTTTGAGCAGCTTTGGCACAGTCTCACCTCGTATAGCTGACGATAACTGTTGCCTTTGTTCTTCTTTTTAGCAAAACCCCCAGTGTTTGGCCCGTCTAAGAAGCTGGACATTGAACTGGAGATGGTGATTAATGTGTTTATTTAATCTAACAGCCCAGGTGTATTTTATTTGTAATTGTATTCATTTAATTTCAACATCTGAATTAACTGAGAGAAAGATCAGAGTTCCTCTGGTCAGAATATTCAGTATTGTACTTCAGTATTTAGTTGTTTTCATATTCACAACTGCTTCTGTTTGTGATCAGGCATTCTTTGTTGGAGGAGGTAATCCGCTCGGGGAACCCATTCCTATCCAGAAAGCCCATGAACACATCTTTGGAATGGTGCTCATGAATGACTGGAGTGGTAAGAGTTTCTAAACAATACACCACACCAACATTTTCATGTTGTAAATGCTTGAAGATGGTTTTACTATGCAACAGAAATGGGAATGTTTATAGTAGATCATCTGCAGGAGAAGAAGGGGAGACTCCCAAAACGTTACTAGAGAACACATTGGTACGCCACCAACTGCAATGCCAAACTGTCTTCATTCTGAAATTAACTACACACCTAAGGTTTACACAGAATCTCACATTTCACATATGGTTGTGACGCTATTCAATAAGAACACCTATGAGACTCAATTATGTTCAAATGACACATTGTATCTGGTTGTAAAAGCTAATTGTCCTTTTATATTCATAGAATGTAATTTTACATGCTATGAATGCTGCAAGCTGTTTTCATATTTTCATAGCTACTAAAAGTGTAACTGAAAGTTCCTTTTTATTTCCGGTTAAAGTAAAGTGAAAAAATAAGTCATGAACTTCCACCCTCCACATCTTTACGGTCGCAACAAACCAAGTCTGCAGTTTAGTCTAATATGTATGCACTCCGTAGTCTTCTGCACAACACTGGGTGAGTTACTTCTGCCTTTTCAACACAACTACTATTGTAGCTTTGTCTTTTATTGGTACTTTGAGAGAGGCTACATGAATCCCACGTGTCTAAAGTACAGGAGCAGATATTGCTGCTTTGTTATCCCAAGATGTTCATTGAACATAGAAACACAAGACTTTCAAAATAAAACAAGAAACATGGAGATAGACATGACAGCACAAGCTTGACAATATGGAACACACAGACCTAAAACACATGACGGACTAGACAAGAAACAAGACACAAAAACCAAGGAGACAGATGATAGTAATGGCTCAACTCAACTAGACCCTAAATAAGAATAACACAAACCTTACACAAGCAACTCAAAAATACAGAATAAACTCAAAACCCCTGACAGGTGGGCCATGTGAAATCACAGGTCCGTGGATGCTGAGATTGAGTGAATCAGAGCGGAGATTGTAAGCCAGGCCTTCTCGTGTCTGAGTGTCAGAGAGATACAAGCTGTAGAAAAACAATAAAAAGCTAAATGTACAAAACCTTTGAATTTTACTTTAATTTACTCTAAAAAATATCCAGTAAGTAGGGAGTTGTCTTGTAAGTTAGGGAACATATTCTCTGGACGTCTGATATTTCAAGCACATCCTGTCTTACTAGTGTATACTGGACTCTTCACTTTAGTCCCCAGCTGTTCCTCCTAACAGTACAGTGGTAAGAGATTTTTCAGCCTGTGACATTTCTGCTGAATATGCAGCTTGAAGCTGAACTGATGTCACTCTTACTTTATACATGACTGCTGATGCCCTCAGGAGATCAGGCTGCAGACTTCACCACAGACTTTCTATGAATATTTGCCATCTAAAACTTCTCCTATAGAACTGCACATAAGCTAAATGCAATGCTTTCTTCTTGTTTATAAAGTATATTTTTAAGTGGAGAAAGCTCAGGCAATGAAATGTACCTGTGTGCAAGAAAAGAAAAAGATTCTGAAAGAAGACACATTAAAACTATTGCCATGCATGTCGTGGCGTGTTGGGGGAGCAGTTCTCTCCCATCATGCCTTGGGACATGTGCTGCTGTTTAGATGTTCTTGTTTCATTGCGGTTACGTTACTTTTAACTGATATCTTAAATATTGTGATTATACTGCATTACAAAGTCACTGACAGTTATTGTTTTATAGAAAGAACGCAGGACCATAAGTGAGTTCTGTTATGCTGTTATTGACACTCGAAGCACAGTGTAGCATCAGCAAATGTTAAAGCTTCTTTCCTACAAGCTTGGGATCAAACAGCAAGCTCAGTCTCTGCGTGCAGCTTCCTTGTTAAGATTCCTCTGCATGCCACAATATGTTGCTTTGTTAGCTTCACAGTGTTTAGCACCTCTGGGAACACTGTGTTACTGTGTCATGCTTCTGGGTTTTAAGTTTTGGAAATTATTTCATTAAGGAGACGATTTGACAGAACTGAACATGATTGATTGACATAGAGAAATGAATGCATTTGACAATTAGACTCCAGTGATTTAGGCAGAACCAACCTGGACTCTAGATGCTGGTTTTGGTGAAGATGAGCCTGAGCTCTGACTGAGGTGCCTGCGAGTTGGAGATTGGGAGGTGGTGGGTTGCACGAATGCTAAAGATAAATTGAATGATTCCCCTGGCGCACAACATGCACCATTCACACAAGCACTTTCTTCTGTGATTTTAAGTGCTGACTAACTACGTTCACATATATTCCTACTCCGATGGATGCATCTGAGAGCAAATTAATATCTCGCCCAAGGATATTTGGCATGAGACTAGGGGGAGCCAAGGAACCACCGACCTTCATGAGTGGAATGAGAGGCTGAATGACGGAGAGCACAGATTTAAACCATGCAGAGTGGAGGCTGATTGACTCAGAGAAGATGACTGGATAGAGTAATGATGACAGTACTGAGCTAGACAGCGAGGGAAACGGGTAGTGAAGTAAATGATGGACTAGCAGCCAAAGAACCAGGAAAGATCTTCCTTACTGAACCTATGGATAGGCTTCATTTTCTGTTCAGTCCTTGATGGGTCATTATTTAATAATAATAATAATAATGGATTGATAAAGAGCACTACAGGACTTGAAGTAACAGAAGATGGTTTAACCCTGTCATGCATGAATTATGACAACCTCAATCAGAATTTTTTTTCTTAAGTATTTTTATTCATCTTTAGGCATGAAAAGATGAAAAAAGTCCTGATTGAGGTTGTCATAATTCATGCATGACAGGGTTAAATAACAATCATTACAATCAAACACGTCACACATCTATAGTAACATTAAACGACCAGTGGGAGGCAGGTATGGAGGGACACATCAGAGTCCAGTGTAGTGGTTTATGTGCAAGCATGAATGCAAATGTATGATAGGTACTCCTGCCAGGAACCAAGAATGCCTGCAGTCAAAGTACTGTTCGAGTTAAACCAGTACGAAACAAACATTTCAAAATGGACCCATACATTTTTTGAACATTAAAGAATAAGTAAGCCAAAAAGAAAAAGAAAGTACTTTCATTCACACACATTTTTAATCTGATAGATGCATCAGAGAGCAAATTGAGGTTAGTATCTTGCCACAGGATATTTGCTATGCAGACTGGAGCAGCCAGGCATCAAACCACCAAGCTTTCAGTTAGTGGAGCTGCTCCACCTCCTGAGCTACAGTCAGTTACTCTTCGCAAGTAACAGTCCTGTTACACTGCCATAGCGCCATCTGAGTCATTGTTTGTGAAAATATATACTTAAACAAAATCCACTGTCTACTTATGAACTGCAGCTACATTTCATGAGAGGAACCATCTTCATTAAAACTAAACCTGTAGGCGGCCATGCTGGTATCACAGTCGCCAATGCAACTTTGAACCAAACGATCATCTAGACGGTTTAATGAGACAGTCTCCACTGCAGCTGTAAATTGTAGAAAATGTTTCTTAATTTAATGAAAAATATATATTTCTAATCACTGATTTGTTATAGATGTAATTTTAAACATTAAAATGTTGTGAGATTGAATCAGGTTCTAAAGGAAGTGGAATCTGAGGATCAGTGAATTGAATAAAATATGAAACAACAATGAATTATGGTACCAGGTATGAACTGTATATACTAACCTTTCAAGATCAAGATTAAATGTAACTTTTCAACAGTTTGTTTTAGTAAATATAAAACATTACTTAGACTAAACATGTGCGTGTGTTTTAGAAATGTCCCTTGAAAAATCGATTCATAAATAAATAGAATGGATGAATTGTCCCTCACTACCAATTCTCATGGCTGAACATGACAAGGCCATGTATTTGTTTGTGTTCACTCACATAAATACACAAATCATTACACTCTGCATGATTTGGAAACAAAGATATTTAATCTGGACGTATATTTTGTGCAACGTGTAGACTATAAAGAAGTCTCAGTATACACTTGTCAATGTGGCAACGAAGAACACAAAGTTTTATGAATGGAAAACCATATTTTCACTCTTGTATTAACTGATAATTATGCACTTTCAATTCAATTCAATTCAATTTTATTTATATAGCGCCAAATCACAACAAATGTCGCCTCAAGGCGCTTCATAGATACAGAGAAAAACCCAACAATCATATGACCCCCTATGAGCAGCACTTTGGCGACAGTGGGAAGGAAAAACTCCCTTTTAACAGGAAGAAACCTCCAGCAGAACCAGGCTCAGGGAGGGGCGGGGCCATCTGCTGTGATTGGTTGGGTTGAGAGAAGGAAGACAGGATAAAGACATGCTGTGGAAGAGAGACAGAGATTAATAACAGATATGATTCAATGCAGAGAGGTCTATTAACACATAGTGAGTGAGAAAGGTGACTGGAAAGGAAAAACTCAATGCATCATGGGAATCCCCCGGCAGCCTACATCTATTGCAGCATAACTAAGGGAGGATTCAGGGTCACCTGGTCCAGGTGGAAATTTGTGTCCAGGAATACAACTTATTAAATTAAAGCTTTGCCACAAGAGTGGATTGAATAATCTGCAAACCTTCCTAATTTTCTCTCTTCTCTCACTTGTGTTTATTCTCAGCTAGAGACATCCAGGCCTGGGAGTATGTTCCACTGGGACCTTTCCTGGGGAAGAATTTTGGGACAACTATTTCACCTTGGGTCGTCCCCATGGAGGCGCTGCTACCCTTTGCTGAGCCTAACGCCATTCAGGTTAACACAAGGTTCTCAATTAACAACAACAAAGACGAGGGGCATGTAGGGGCATGTAGTACATCGCTCCAAAATAATTAAGGAGCACATTTGAATCAGACCATAGCATCGAGTCAAAAGATGAACTTGGGCGTCTATTGTCTTATGCAGAGTTAACTGCATGGGTGTAGTTTGCTGTTGGGTTGGATGGGGCTTCCTCAGGCTCTGTGGGGCTTGGTGGTGCTGCTGCTGTAGGCCTCAGTCTGGATGGGCCCAGGCACCCACTGTCCTTGGTGGGTATCAGGGAACGGGTCACACATGGGGGTCAGGGGGTGAGCTGACTCCAGGAAGGGGCTTCCTTTCTTCACACACCCCGTTCTCTGTTTGCCATCTGGGGTGGAGGGTTGGGAGGAGAAGCTGGTCTGAGTCTGGGCTGTGGGCTTCCCTGCTGTTGCAGGACCTGGGGTGGTTTTCCTTTCTCCACCCCAGCGTAAAGGGAACCATGTCCATGGGATTGCTCCTCTGGGGTGCTTGTGCCTGGACCGGGGAGCATAGAGTATGTCGAGGGGAGTGTGTGTACTACATTTATTTCTGTGTGGGTCCATGTTGGGCAAGTGAGTATTTGTGTATGTGTGCATGAGGGTGGGAACGGATCATTGTGTCTGTGTGAGCTTGTTCATCTATATCTAGGTGTTAGGTCAGGTCTCAGATTCCACCTCTCTCATCTCAGGCCCCTCCCACCACACACCCTCCCAGTGGCTGGTGCCCCCAGCTGCCGGTGCATTGGTGGTTATGCCTACAACTGGGTGAGTACTGGCTCACTCCTGGTGGCGTAGCCGGCTGCCAGTGGAGCCTCTGGGCTCTGTGGCTTCTGTACAGTGGCTGATGGGTGACCTCTGTCCGGGACACTTCTCAGGTCTTTTCTGAGTGGGTGGTGTGATTGCCCCTGCGGTGGTCCTCATGCTCTGGGCGGCCTCCAGATGTCCGGGGCCGGATCTCCTCCATGCCTGCTTCTTTAGGGGGCGGGGCTATGACTTCCCACACCCACTTTTTGACACAGGTGTACACACAAGTGTTCATACAGGTGTAGAAACAGGTACTCAACACTCAGTATTTATTATTTACTGTTATTATGCTCATGTTGGTTGTTGCCGTGGTTTCCCTGCTGTGTTGTTCTCTTGTTGGTTGTTTTTTTCCAGCAGGTGGTCGAGTATATTCTCAGTGTCCTTTCTCTCTACCCGTCTTCTCCTTTATTCCCCTCTCATTCGTTTAACTCTCTCCCCAACTTCACTTTCCTTCTTCTTAATCTTCTTTCTAGTCATAACTTAAAATAAAGAAAAACCTAATCAAGTGGACCAGTCAATCAAGACCAGTTTAGCAAATACATAATGGTCCATTAGGGAACATACATCGATTGGGCATTTTTCTTGGTCTTCAATAATTCTGATGGCTGGACAGGACAGGCAAAAAAAAAACAAATTAATTAAAATAATGCTCGACGAGGCGCTAAAGGTCCTCAACCCATCAGCAGAACAGGAGCTTGAACTCTAGAACAGTGGAGATGTGTCTCTGAAGTAATGAACCGTGCTTCTGTCAGTCTGATAGAGGAGTCTGGGTTTGGTTGTTGCCATAAGAGTGGTGCTTCACTGCCATTGTGCCAAATAAAGGAGGGAGGATTATGGTGTGGGCTTTTTGGGACCAGCCCCTTACTTCCAGTGAAAGGAACTCTTAATGCTTCAGCGTTCCAAGTCATTCATGTTCAGTTTCATGTTCCCAACTTGATCCCTTCCTACATGACTGCAGCAGCGCACAAATCAAGGTCCATAACGATGGGATTGACTGGTGAGATTGACAAGGAAGAACTTGACCTGCACAGAGTCCTCATCTCAACCTGATTGAACACCTTTGCGATGAATTAGAGCAAAGACAGACCTTCCCATCTAACATCACCTCACAACCTTTTTCTTTCATCTAACCTGTGAAATGAAAATGTTCTTTCTCATCTCTTTTTGCTCACTTTTCTTTTTCAGCTTTGTATTTTGTGTCTTCCAACAGGATCCAGAACCCCTCCCATACCTGCAGCACCGTGATGCGTACACTTTCAATATTAATCTGTTTGTTTCACTAAAAGGTACCATCAACAAACTAGCATGATATCAACTGTACTCATGGTCAAGTTCTCTCATGAGGAGTAGCCCTGTCCCTGCCAGTGTTAAGTAATATATAGTAATAGAGTTTTTGTGATGTTTCAATAGGCAGTAGGCAGCATCCTGAGTCTCATTCAACCTTTTACATACTGTTGATACTTTAATGAATGTTAATAACAGAGTTGTAAACTTCACTGTCGTTGGGTGTGTTTATGTATAGCTGAAGTCTGTCCCAGTGCAGGTGAGTCACATATTGGCCTAAACAAACGACTGGGTAGCATTAGCACTTAATAGACAACAATCTTCTGCTGTTTGCTTTGGGAATAAAATATTCAAAGAAATACAATTTTTTTTCTCGTAGTTTGATCAGATTTTTTTCAAAAAATGAGAATTTTCTGGCCTTAAAAGTTTAAGATTGGGTCGACCCCGTTGGAGTTTCTGGTTTTTAAGTGGGCCGCAGGACGCTTGACTTTGGGAAGGGCTGGTGTAAAGCATTATTTCTGTATTTACTGTAAACTGGTGGTTGCCTGAAAACCAAATCTCCAAATGAAACAAAAATAAAAATGAGAAACTACAAGACTACAATAACTTTGATCCTAGATTATTATTATTATTATTGTTTCATTTGGAGATTTTGTTTTCCCTTCAGTTTAGCTTCAGTTCGTTTCCAGAGTAAGTTTATTCTTTTCAGTTCAGCTTTTAGTCTTTTTAGTCAAAACATTTTATTTTAGTTTGCTTTTAGAAGTGTCAGGTCTACTCTGCTATTATAACATAAAGGAAGTTGTCAGAGGCCAATTTTTCAGAGGTTCAGAATTGAACCTGCAACAAACACACTGACAGTCTGACAGTCCAGGTCAGGCAACAAACACAATTGACCGAACCCTAAAATAAGCTCATTTATTATATACTTTCATTTGAACTTGGTTATTTTAAAAGTACACAATGCTGCTTTAATTACTTTTATAAATTTTTTTTTTAAGGATAGTTCTTATTTCTACTAAATAGAAGAAGATGGATGGAAGGATGCAATTTTATTTCAGTTTTCCCCACATTTTTAGTTTAGTTTTAGTTCACTATAATAATGCTCTTGGTTAGGAGAGTAACATGTTTTGAAATGAATATCTGTTCTGTTGTTAAAGGCAAAGGCATGGCTGAAGCTGTGAACATCTGCAGATCAAACTTTAAGGTAAGATTCATGGGTGCAGAGCCAGAACAACAATATTAATGCATGTTTTAAACAAAAACCTTATTATATAAAATACAATTAAAGATTATTAAAGAGGACTTGACGTGTTGCTGTCTCAGCTGTGCCTGTTTTGCCAGCATTTTATGGTTGCTTTTATTCTTAAATGATTATATTTTATTATATTTTTGGCTGCACGTGATCACCGCTAAAGAAAAACAGCATGTATAAACAAAAGTAGTAAGCCATCTACACATTATATATGCAACAGAAGCTCAGTCATGGAAATCCATGCTGTGAAGCTCTCAGCACAGTTTTTGTGCTGATGTTAATGCCAGAGGTTTGAAGTTATTGAGTCATTTAAAGCCTCGGCTCTCAGCAATCCTTTGATTTAACTTGACAACTTGAGTTGCTGCAGCAAAGAAACAACATAAAATTGGCCACGGAATAAGGGAAGTCTAAGGAGCTTGGTAAGAAAAGCGTCTGGACTACTTCAAGTTTCCCTCAAAACGTTTCACCTCTCATCTGAGGGGGTCCATGTCTCTCTTGGGGGGACACTCCCATAGGGCCTAAAATCTGTGACTCTGCACCAATTGTTCTTAGAGCTGAAGAAGCTTCTCGGATGAAAAGTGAAACGTCTTCAAGGAAACTTAAAGACGTTCAGACGCTTTTCTTACCAAGTTTCTTAGACTACAATGACCTGGAGAACCTGGAGAACCTGGAGAACCTTTCCAGACATGGAATAAGGGCATTTTTCTGAACTGATTTGAATCCTATTACAGTCACACTCAAAGTCCGTGAGTTCTTTAGAAAGACCAATTCTCTGGTAAATGTTTATGTTGTGTAAAATGTGTTTTCTGACATTTTTATCTATTTAGTGTAGCTGTAGCAATTCACTTCATTTCTCTCAGCTGGTCAGAAGACTGCAAAAGGAAGGATTGGCCTTTATTCGTTAGGAGAATGGAGGAAAAGTTTCAGTCGCTCTCTTTTAGAATAGAATAGAATAGAATAGAATAGAATAGCCCTTTATTGCCAATGTAAATCTACAACAAAATTATGGGTGATGCTAACTGTATAGGAATAAAAGGTAAATAGAAAAACAGCAGGAATAAATAACAAACAGGTGAAATATATACAGTCAACAGGAATATATAGAAAACAATAGGAAGGCACACACTGGAGAACCATGTGCTTGGAAGTATCGAGTCCATATTTGTGTGGCATGAGTTGTAAGGGTTGCCCAAATCCAAATGTCTCTGGGGAAGAAACTGTTTGTGAGTCTGGAGATGTGGAACCTGACTGACTGTGGTCCCAACCAGGGTGGTGGGTCAAACAGGTGGTGGGTGGATTCACCTGTGATGGGCCAAGTTTTTCTGAGACAGGAGGATCTGATGATGTCCTCCAGGGGTGGCAGAGGAAAGCCAACGAGTTTGGGGCTGTGTTAATTACCATCTGCAACATGCTCTCCACTGAGGAGCTGTAGAAGGCCAGCAGCAGCTTTCGGTCCAGGTTATTCTTTCTCGGGACACCGAGGAAGTGCAGCCAGTTTGGGCCTTCTTTACCAATGGGTTTGTGCTGCAGGTCCAGGTGAGATGAGCAGAGATGTGGTGCTCAGAAACTTAGCGGTGGAGACAGATTCCACCCGTTCATTTGTTATGAGAGGGGAGTGGAAGTCTGTACCTCCTGAAGTCCATTATAATTAATAATAATAATAATAATTAATAAATTAATAAAATGCATCATTATTATGAGTTCTTTTGTTTTATAGACATTCAGCTTCAGGCTATATTCTGAACACCAGCTAGTTCAAGGACATTTAACATGTTGTTGGAATTTGAACAGATAAACATGACTTTTGAAAGTCCCAACAAGACTATGGACTCTCTCCGGGGCTCTCTCTGCTGTGTGATGCACCGTTAGCTTGTGAGGTAAATTAAAGGGCCTGCACTTATTTGACATGTGAGTAGTGACTGAATCCTATTGTTATGGCACCAGTCCTGAAGCACATAAGCACAGAGCACCACCCCACCCCTTCCTTTACAGGAGTCTTTGTTGCGGTCCTGGTAGTGTAATGTCTGATCGGGTAACTCCACCGAGGGATCAGGGATGTTTGTGAGGGATCTGTCATTAATGAGGAGGATGAGGATGTTATTTTGACGCTGGATATGATAATCAGTTCTCCATCCCCCTCCGCTGTCTGTGTTTCTTGCTGTTTCTGACAGTGTACCACAGAGCGCTGGGTGGTCGCACAATCTCAGGTGGGATAATGTCGGTCGAATCTGAAGTAAAGCCCAGGTTCAGGCTGATGTCTGACGACTGAGCGTTGCAGGAAGCTGCAGTAAAAAGGCATAAAAAATAAGGTGCACAGTAGAAAAGCGTGCTGTGCCGCTGCATACCATGACTGTCCCCATCTTGAATTCACTAATGTTTTATTTCTGTGTCTCTGACTCAAGTACATGTACTGGACCATGAAGCAGCAGCTTGCCCATCACACGGTCAATGGTTGCAATGTCAACCCAGGAGATCTGCTCGCTTCAGGCACCATCAGTGGACCTGTGAGTGTCCACATGCACAACATGCTTAGGACTTGATGACTGTGATGTGTACCTTTTTGTCTGTCAGTTCTCAGTTTGTAGGCTAGATTACATAATATCACTCATTAACAAATTCTCTTGTGGGCTTTTCACACTGAGCGTTGTTGCTTTTCCATTGTCCTTAACTGGTTTGTTTCATGGCAGGATCCAGAGAGCTTTGGCTCCATGCTTGAGCTGTCGTGGAACGGATCTAAGAACATTGACCTGGGAGGAGAAGGAACTAGAACCTTCTTGAATGATGGAGATGAAGTCACTATATCAGGTTGGTCTGTTTAAAACGTACGCTTTCCACTTCATATCATTTGGATTTATGTGACAATATTTTAGAAGTAGCAATAAGAGTTTTACATCTTTACATAATGCCAACATGGACATAAAGATAAGGTTAACTACAATAGACAAAACACAAGGATTGAAGAACATAACTGCATGCTGGTACACTGTCGGACTCTCGGTGCTTCAGGCATTTCCAGATAAACTCTTACCTTAATTTTGCAGCTGAAGTTTGGACTTGTTGAACATTATGAAAGGAATCTGTTCAGTTTCAAAGTGTATTTCAATATTTTATTATTATTGTTAAAAACAAATAGTTAATTAAAGCCGGTCGGAGCGGGCACGCTCTGTTTTGCGTAACTATTTTTAAATCCCGGTAGCTCTGCAACCACGTAAGCTAGCGCAATAATTTTTTTGCATATGAAACCGGAGGAGTTGTACTTACATCTTCTGCCATCAGCTTGTCCTCGGTCACAGTTTCCTTCCACATATAGCTTTGCAAAAACTGCATAAAAAGCACTTGCAGCAACAAAAACATAATATTCCAGAAACATGCTTTGCCGATCCGATCAGCTGTTCATAACACTTCCTACGTCCATCAGCGCGAACTATCGCATGTCTGCCATGACCTGCCCGAAACCGGAAGTGACATCATTTTCGTGGAAATGTAGTTTTTTTTTACCATCAGGGCCTCATGAGCCTATACTTGTGTTTTTAAAAGTTATCTTTGACTTTATGACTTTCTGTGTGGTTTCTGGGATGCTTAGGACTCATATTGCACTGCTGGAAATAGTTTATTTTGATGCATATGCTGCTTTTTTGCAAACTTGCACTATAATATTTATTTTCGTTTTTCCTGCAGTGTATAAAAATTGGTGTATTTCAAAAATAAAACTATGAAGACACTTAAAATAAATTTCCTGTGGTGGGAAACTATTTTGGTCAACTTTTTTGTATTTACAGTTTTGAGGGATAAGCCTCTTAAATTTCTCTAACTAGAAATATATGTTAAAAAAACAAAAACGATTTTCAATTTTTTTGTAGTTTATTGCACTTTTTTGCAATTTATGTAATTACTATGCACTTAATGCAGACATATCATTAAAATCTAGGCTGTAATGGTTGTATTGATGTATAGCAACTTGAAATGCTCCCAAAAATGGCTCCACAGCATGTAAACATATAATATAAGCTCTGGCGGACTTGGTTCTATGGTAGGTCTTAAAGGGTTAAATAATAACAATAATACATAAACAAATGTAGGGCTGTTTGAGATAACGATATCGGCTCGGATGATGATATGAAAACATCCATCATTTCATATCACGCTATCGTTTGTTTCATGGTGTTGCAAATAAACTATTTACAGCAACATTTTATCAGCGTTGTGATGGTCACTGTAGTGGCTGTATTAATGTCTTAAAGTTCTTGCTTTTTTGGATATAAGTGGCCTTTACAACTTATATCTAAAAATGTATCGTTTCATGCATGGGTCAAAACACTCGACGCCCAGCTGGAAACATTTCATGCAAGTCGAGCTGCCTGAGATTCACAGAATTAGCAGAAAATCTAAATTTTTCTGATACATATCGTTGTCAGGACAATAAATGTCTTATATCGGGATATGAGATTTTGGTCATATCGCACAGCCCTAAACAAATGCATGGCTACAAACAGATGGCTCACTGAAGTAGAGAAAGGTTTACTTTTATATTGCTTAACAGAAATTCAGCTTTCGAGCTCACACAGCATCATGACGCTGATCATATACGTGTCCGATGGCTTCCTCTGTTTAGGTTACTGTGAAGGAGATGGCTACAGGGTGGGCTTCGGGACGTGCCAGGGAACAATCCTTCCAGCTTTGCTGCTCTAAAACAGATGTCTACTTACACAAGTATTTGGCTTTGATAACAACAATGGAAAACTGCAACATGGACCTTCCCCCTCACTCTCCTCTTCTCTTTAAAAGGGCACTATGGGCTTTAGTAAAGAATGAATGCAGATTTCTGACCTTGTTACTGATATATAATGAAATAACCATCCAGCAGAGAGATTGTCCTGTATCATATCACCATGTTACTGCTGTACCAGGATCAGTGTTACTGATGTATCCCCTCTATGATGAAATCATCCATTTTAAATTTGGTTGTGTTGTTGTGTTGTTGTCTTGTTGTCATTACTCAGCCACCTCAGGAACACAGCTGCATTCAGAATGATCCAACTGGAGCTTCAACTCCCCACTTCCATAGCCGTTGATCTGAGATGAATATATTATCTCTCTATGTCACCTTACAGAGAACTTAAAAATGGTTAAATGTAAATGTTCAGGTCATTCTGATTTTTTTGGCGCTCAGGACTTGTAAACATTTTGACCTTATTATCTGAAACTCCAGTGGAACAGGATATGACCAAAGATAGGAAAAAGATGAATTGGTAAACTTGAATAGAGGGTAAAGATGATGATGCAAGAATGACTGCTTCCAAAAATCTGACAATCATTTCTGAAGAGCTGAATAAAAAATTAATAAAAAAGCTGTCTGGAGGTGGTGATTGTGTGTTTGCATCAGTGTGCAGTGAAGAAGAAACAGCGTCATGACACACTGTCTCATTATTGCTTTGTGTAAGCAAGGTTTCAGGTAATATAAGAAGATCAGAATCAGATGTGTTCACCCAAAGTTACACTGAATCCAGGTTAGAAAGAAAATAATACCTTTAACATCACAAGGAATACTCAAACTTCTGTAATCTGGACCAGGATTGGACATATTGTACATTTCCAGATAAAAGTAGGAAAGAGCAATGAAGCATTTTCTTTTCACAAATTTTTGTAGATTTCTTCTAGGACCCCAACTCTTTGAGAGGTGAGAGTATGAGGAAATAAACCAGTCATATGGAAGAAAACAAAACGGATGAAATGAGATCTCCCCTGATGATCATGTTTGTTTCTAAAAGATTTAAAATCCCACTTTTCAATTCAATTTTATCTATACAGCTCCAAATCACAACAAAAGTCTCCTCAAGGCGCTTCATAGATACAGAGAAAAGCCCAACAATCATATGACCCCTTTGGAAGCACTTTGGAGACAGTGGGAAGGAAAAACTCCCTTTTAACAGTAAGAAACCTCCGGCAGAACCAGGCTCAGGGAGGGGCGGGGCCATCTGCTGTGATTGGTTGGGGTGAGAGAAGGAAAACAGGATAAAGACATGCTGTGGAAGAGAGACAGAGGTTAATAACAGATATGATTCAATGCAGAGAGGTCTGTTAACACATAGTGAGTGAGAAAGGTGACTGGAAAGGAAAAACTCAATGCATCATGGGAATCCCCGGCAGCCTACGTCTATTGTAGCATAACTAAGGGAGGATTCAGGGTCACCTGGTCCAGCCCTAACTATATGCTTTAGCAAAAAGGAAAGTTTGAAGCCTAATCTTAAAAGTAGAGATAGTGTCTGACTGGCCAAGGTAATGCCATCCAGAGTAAGAATCTGGTTAGATACCATATTTCTAAGATTTTCATAGTCGAGTACAATAACCTCAGTTTGATCTGAATTAAGAAGCAGAAAGTTAGTGGCAATCCAGGTCTTTATGTCTTTAAGACATTCCTGCAGTTTAACTAATTGGTGTGTGTTATCTGGCTTCATGGACAGATAGAGCTGGGTGTCATCTGCATAGCAGTGTAAATGTATGCTATGTCTTCTAATGATGCTACCTAAGGGAAGCATGTATAATGTAAACAGAAGTGGTCCTAGCACTGAACCCTGTGGAACTCCATAATTAACCTCAGTGTGTGAAGAGGACTCTCCATTTACATGCTCAAACTGGAGTCTATTAGATAGATATGATACAAACCACTGCAGTGCAATACCTGTAATACCTACAGCATGTTCTAATCGCTCTAATAGGATATTATGGTCGACAGTATCGAACGCTGCACTGAGGTCTAGCAGGACAAGCACAGAGATGAGTCCACTGTCAGAGGCCATAAGAAGATCATTTGTAACCTTCACTAAAGCTGTTTCTGTGCTGTGATGAGCTCTGAAACCTGACTGAAACTCTTCAAATAAACCATTCCTCTGCAGATGATCTGTTAGCTGTTTGACAACTACTCTTTCAAGGATTTTTGATATGAAAGGAAGGTTGGAGATTGGCCTATAATTAGCTAAGACTGCTGGGTCTAGAGATGCTTTTTGAGTAAAGGTTTAACTACAGCCAGCTTGAAGGCCTGTGGTACATAGCTGATTATTAGAGATAGATTGATCATACATAAGATTGAAGAATTAATCAATGGCAGGACTTCTTTGAGCAGTTTTGTAGGAATGGGGTCTAAAAGACACGTTGATGGTTTGGAGGAAGTAATTATTGAAGTTAACTCAGAAAGATCAATTGGAGAAAAAGAGTCTAACTTAACATCAATGGTACTAAGAGTAGCTGTAGATAATATTACATCTGTGGGGTGATTATTGGTAATTTTTTCTCTAATGATAAAAATTTTATTTGTGAAGAAGTTCATGAAGTCATTACTAGTTAACGTTAAAGGGATGGTTGGCTCAAAAGAGCTCTGACTGTTTGTCAGCCTGGCTACAGAGCTGAAGAGAAACCTGGGGTTGTTCTTATTTTCTTCAGTCAGTGATGAATAGTAAGATGTTCTGGCTTTGCGGAGGGCTTTCTTATAAAGCAACAAACTATTTCTCCAGGCTAAATGATGATCCTCTAAATTTGTGACACGCCATTTCCTCTCCAGATTACGAGTCATCTGCTTTAGGCTACGTGTTTGAGAATTATACCACAGAGTCAGGTACTTCTGATTAGAGACCTTAGTTTTCACAGGAGCTACAGTATCCAGAGTTGTACGTAGTGAGGAGGTGAAATTATTAACAAGATGATCGACCTCTGTTGGGGTAGCGTTCAGATAGCTGCTCTGCTCTGTGTTGGTACAGGGCATTGACGATGATAACAGTGGCTGGATTATATTCTTAAACTTAGTTACAGCGCTTTCAGAAAGACGTCTACTGTGATAACGTCTACTCTCCACTGCTGTGTAATCAATTATTGTAAATGTAAATGTTATCAGGAAATGATCAGACAGGAGAGGGTTTTCAGGAAACACTGTTAAATGTTCAGTTTCTATGCCATATGTTAAAACAAGATCTAGAGTGTGACTAAAGTGGTGGGTGGGTTCTGTTACATTTTGAGAGAAGCCAATTGAGTCTAATAACAGATTAAATGCCATGTTGAGGCTGTCATTTTTAGCATCTACATGGACGTTAAAATCACCCACAATAATTATTTTATCTGAGCTCAGAACTAAATTAGATTAAAAAAAAAAAAGTCTAAAAAGATAAAAAGTCTGAGAAATCAGACAAACTCTGTGTAAGGCCCAGGTGGACGATAGATGATAGTAAGTAAGATGAAGTAAGGATCTGGTTTCTGAGTTTACAGCTGGGGTGGACAATGTTAAGCATCAGGCTTTCAAATGAATTAAAAGTCTGTCTTGGTCTAAATAATTTAAACTAACATAATCATCCTGCTGCAACCAGGTTTCTGTAAGGCAGAGTAAATCGATTTGTTGATCAATTATTAAGTCATGTACTAGAGACTTGGAGGAGAGAGACCTAATTTTTTTTTTTTGCCTGTCCCATTTGGTTCTTTAACCGTCAGAATTGTTGTCTGAAGACCAACAAGGAGACCCAATGGATTTATTTTGCCAAATGGATCATCATGGCATTGCCGTATTGGTCCATTTGATCGACCTTTGTTTTTATTATTTATTTTATTTTATTTTCAGTAGTTACAGACGGGACAGACATGAGTGAGGGATAGGAAAGGGAGAAAGAAAGAGGAAGGAAAAGAAAAACAGAAGGGAAGAGGGACAGTGAGAAAGGAAACTTAAAAAGAGAAAGAAGAGAAAAAAATCTCCTAGATCACCTGATGAGAGAAAAAGAGAAAACAAGCAAAAACAAACAAAGCAACATACTAAACACAACACCATCGCGTTAATCTAGCTAAGTGTAAACAGCAGTAAATATTGAATGTTGTTGTGCAGCAAGCAGGACAGACAGCACACAATGTGATTGGAAATAGCAGCCTATGAGGTGTAGTTTATGTCTATGAACAGTGCACACCTGTGTGGATCAATTCAATTCGATTCAATTCAATTTTATTTATATAGCGCCAAATCACAACAAATGTCGCCTCAAGGCGCTTCATAGATACAGAGAAAAGCCCAACAATCATATGACCCCCTATGAGCAAGCACTTTGGCGACAGTGGGAAGGAAAAACTCCCTTTTAACAGGAAGAAACCTCCGGCAGAACCAGGCTCAGGGAGGGGCGGCCATCTGCTGCGACCGGTTGGGGTGAGAGAAGGAAGACAGGATAAAAGACATGCTGTGGAAGAGAGACAGAGATTAATAACAGATATGATTCAATACAGAGAGGTCTATTAACACATAGTGAGTGAGAAAGGTGACTGGAAAGGAAAAACTCAATGCATCATGGGAATCCCCTGGCAGCCTACATCTATTGCAGCATAACTAAGGGAGGATTCAGGGTCACCTGGTCCAGCCCTAACTATATGCTTTAGAAAAAAGGAAAGTTTTAAGCCTAATCTTAAAAGTAGAGATAGTGTCTGTCTCCCGAATCCAAACTGGAAGCTGGTTCCACAGAAGAGGGGCCTGAAAACTGAAGGCTCTCCCTCCCATTCTACTTTTAAATACTCTAGGAACAACAAGTAGGCCTGCAGAGCGAGAGCGAAGTGCTCTAATAGGGTAATATGGTACTACAAGGTCATTAAGATAAGATGGGGCCTGATTATTTAAGACCTTGTATGTGAGGAGCAGGATTTTGAATTCAATTCTGGATTTAACAGGAAGCCAATGAAGGGAAGCCGAAACAGGAGAAATATGCTCTCTCTTTCTAGTCCCTGTCAGTACTCTTGCTGCAGCATTTTGGATTAACTGAAGGCTTTTCAGTGAGTTTTTTGGACATCCTGATAATAATGAATTGCAGTAGTCCAGCCTGGAAGTAATAAATGCATGAACTAGTTTTTCAGCGTCACTCTGAGACAGGATATTTCTAATTTTAGAGATGTTGCGCAAATGGAAGAACGCAGTCTTACATATTTGTTTAATATGTGCGTTGAAGGACATATCCTGGTCAAAAATGACTCCAAGGTTCCTCACAGTGTTACTGGAGGCCAAGGTAATGCCATCCAGAGTAAGAATCTGCTTAGATACCATATTTCTAAGCTTTTCAGCGCCGAGTACAATGACCTCAGTTTTATCTGAGTTAAGAAGCAAAAAGTTAGTGGCCATCCAAGTCTTTATGTCTTTAAGACATTCCTGCAGTTTAACTAATTGGCGTGTGTTATCTGGCTTCATGGACAGATAGAGCTGGGTGTCATCTGCATAGCAGTGTAAATGTATGCTATGTCTTCTAATGATGCTGCCTAGGGGAAGCATGTATAATGTAAACAGAATTGGTCCTAGCACTGAACCCTGTGGAACTCCATAATTAACCTCAGTGTGTGAAGAGGACTCTCCATTTACATGCACAAATTGGAGTCTATTAGATAGATATGATACAACCCACTGCAGTGCAATACCTGTAATACCTACAGCATGTTCTAATCGCTCTAATAGGATATTATGGTCAACAGTATCGAATGCTGCACTAAGGTCAAGCAGGACAAGCACAGAGATGAGACCACTGTCAGAGGCCATAAGAAGATCATTTGTAACCTTCACTAAAGCTGTTTCTGTGCTGTGATGAGCTCTGAAACCTGACTGAAACTCTTCAAATAAACCATTCCTCTGCAGATGATCTGTTAGCTGTTTGACAACTACTCTTTCAAGGATTTTTGATATGAAAGGAAGGTTGGAGATTGGCCTATAATTAGCTAAGACTGCTGGGTCTAGAGATGGCTTTTTGAGTAAAGGTTTAACTGCAGCCACCTTGAAGGCCTGTGGTACATAGCCGATTATTAGAGATAGGTTGATCATATATAAGATTGAAGAATTAATCAATGGCAGGACTTCTTTGAGCAGTTTTATAGGAATGGGGTCTAAAAGACACGTTGATGGTTTGGAGGAAGTAATTATTGAAGTTAACTCAGAAAGATCGATTGGAGAAAAAGAGTCTAACTTAACATCAATGGAACTAAGAGTAGCTGTAGATAATATTACATCTGTGGGATGATTATTGGTAATTTTTTCTCTAATGATAAAAATTTTATTTGTGAAGAAGTTCATGAAGTCATCACTAGTTAACGTTAAAGGGATGGTTGGCTCAAAAGAGCTCTGACTGTTTGTCAGCCTGGCTACAGTGCTGAAGAGAAACCTGGGGTTGTTCTTATTTTCTTCAATCAGTGATGAGTAGTAAGCTGTTTTGGCTTTGCGGAGAGCTTTCTTATAAAGCAACAAACTATTTCTCCAGGCTAAATGATGATCCTCTAAATTTGTGACACGCCATTTCCTCTCCAGATTACGAGTCATCTGCTTTAGGGTACGTGTTTGAGAATTATACCACGGGGTCAGGTACTTCTGATTAGAGACCTTAGTTTTCACTGGAGCTACAGTATCCAGAGTCGTACGTAGTGAGGAGGTGAAATTATTAACAAGATAATCGACCTCTGTTGGGGTAGCGTTCAGATAGCTGCTCTGCTCTATGTTGGTACAGGGCATTGACGATGATAACAGTGGCTGGATTATATTCTTAAACTTAGTTACAGCGCTTTCAGAAAGACATCTACTTTGATAAAGTCCACTCTCCACTGCTGCATAATCAATTATTGTAAATGTAAATGTTATCAAGAAATGATCAGACAGGAGAGGGTTTTCAGGAAACACTGTTAAATGTTCAGTTTCTATGCCATATGTTAAAACAAGATCTAGAGTGTGATTAAAGTGGTGGGTGGGTTCTTTTACATTTTGAGAGAAACCAATTGAGTCTAACAACAGATTAAATGCCATGTTGAGGCTGTCATTTTTAGAATCAACATGGATGTTAAAATCACCCACAATAATTATTTTATCTGAGCTCAGAACTAAATTAGATATAAAGTCTGAGAAATCAGACAGAAACTCTGTGTAAGGCCCAGGTGGACGATAGATGATAACAAGTAAGACTGGTTTCTGAGTTTCACAGCTGGGGTGGACAATGTTAAGCATCAGGCTTTCAAATGAATTAAAAGTCTGTCTTGGTCTTTCATTAATTAATAGACTGGTGTGAAAAATTGCTGACACACCGTCCCCTCGACCTGTGCTTCGAGATTTCTGGTAGTTAGAATGACTCGGGGGTGTTGCTTCATTTAAACTAACATAATCATCCTGCTGCAACCAGGTTTCTGTAAGGCAGAGTAAATCAATTTGTTGATCAATTATTAAGTCATGTACTAACAGAGACTTGGAGGAGAGAGACCTAATATTTAATAATCCACACTTCACTGTTTTACTCTTTGGTTCAGATGTGGATACTGTATTATTCTTTCTTTGTAAATGTTTAAGTTGTTTGTTGCCGGTTTTTAGTTTGTTTTTTGTCTTTTTGGAAGCAGACACAGTCTCTATGGAGATGGGTTTTTGGGGGGATAGCAGGAGGAGAGAAGCTGCAGAGAGGCGTGTAAGACTGCAACTCTGCTTCCTGGTCCCAACTCTGGATAGTCATATTTTGAGGGGTTTAATAAATTTGTCGATATTTCTAGAAATGAGAGCTTTTCCATCCAAAGTGGGATGGATGCCATCTCTCCTAACGAGACCAGGTTTCCTCCAGAAGGTTTGCCAATTATCTATGAAGCCCACATCATTTCTGGGACACCACTCAGACAGCCAGCAATTTAAGGAGAACATGCGGCTAAACATGTCACTCCTGGTCTGATTGGGGAGGGGACCAGAGAAAACTACAGAGTCCGACATTGTTTTGGCAAAGTTGCACACCGATTCAATATTGATTTTAGTGACCTCCGATTGGCGTAACCGGGTGTCATTACTGCCGACATGAATTATGATTTTACTGAATTTACGTTTACCCTTAGCCAGCAGTTTTAAATTTCCTTCAATGTCGCCTGCTCTGGCCCCTGGAAGACAATTGACTATGGTTGCCGGTGTCTCTAGCTTCACATGTCTGAGAACAGAATCACCAATTACCAGAGTTTGACCCCCAGCGGGTGTGTCACCGAGTGGGGAAAAACGGTTAGACACATGAACGGGTTGGTGGTGTACCTGGGGCTTCTGTTTAGGACTACGCTTCCTCCTCACCGTTACCCAGCCGTCTTTCCGCAGCTGCTTGGGATTTGCCGGGGAACAGCTAGCGGGGCCTACGCTATCTTCGGCTGCACCAGCTACAGGGGCCTGGCTAGCTGAGGGTGAGAGAAGGGTGCGAAGCCGGGTCTCCAGTTCAGTAATCCTGGCCTCCAGAGCTGCAAATATGCTACATTTGTTACAGATATCATTACTGCTAAAGGAGGCCGAGGAGTAACTAAACATCTGACACAATGAGCAAGAAAGTGCAGAAAGGACAGGTGAAGTAGCCATGGTGCTAACGGGTCGGCTACGAGCTAAGCTAGCGAAACAGTACAGAGACAGTGAGTGAATACTATAAATTAGGTAGTGAGTACACAGAAAGTGTGCTTCGGATGAAGCACGTGAAGATTATACTGTGAAAAAAGAATGTATTTAAAAGTTGTTAATTAAACTGCTAAGCAAATAAGCTACTCAGAAACACCACTGTGTTTGAGCAGGAACAGGAAGCGATACTATACCACAGAGCGAGCGAGCGAACACCAAGTGACAGCGCCACCGACAGGACACAGAGCCTCTCCAGATCACAGATCTCTCACAGATCAGCGCGCTTGTATTCAAAAGGTTTCCCCATGTAATGGTCTGCTCGAGGGTGTAGAGAGCCATAGCCCTGTCCCCCAGGGCATGAAGCAGGCATGGAGGAGATCCAGGCCCCAGACATCGAGAGGCCCCAGAGTGTGAGAGCCCAAGGAGGACCACCAGAGGGGCATCAGTGCCACCCTCCTGGGAAGAGCTGAGGAGAGCCCCAGATGAGGGGTCACCCAGTAGCCACGGAGCAGAAGCTAGAGGGGGCTGCAGTGGCGTGCCCGCCGGCTCTGCCGACAGCCAGCTGTGCCAGAGTGAACCGATCCACAGGCCCAGAGGCCCCCCGCGCCCCGGAAGAGGCCTGACCGAGCAACAGACGCCAGGCCCCGCCAAGTAGTCACCGGGAGTGAGCTGGTACATAGAGACCTAATATTTCATAATCCACATTTCACTGTTTTACTCTTTGGTTCAGATGTGGATACTGTATTGTTCTTTCTTTGCGATTGTTTACGTTGTTTTTTGCTGGTTTTTAGTTTGTTTTTTGTCTGTTTGGGGGCTGACACAGTCTCTGTGGAGATGGGGTTTTGCCCTTTGACAGGACTAGAAAATGTGTTTTTTAAGTATATATAGAAAAATACACGAAAAAGAGCTGCTGAGGGTAACATGCTGATAGACACGTAGCAGAAATCCACTCGGTTTGAAAGCTAATTCAGTCCAGGTCTTTGGTCCAGTCCCAGCCACATGATGTTGTGTGACATCACATGTTGACCTGGAAACAAAGTCTGACCACATAAAGCCTAAAACCTTGTTCTGTTTTCTTTCTTTCATTTTCTTTTGTTTAATTAATTAATTAATTAACTTGAAGTAAAATCTGAAATGTGTTTTTCTGAGTGTTAGAGGATGCACCTGTCCTGGCTACTGTTATGCACCAAGAGGAACCCAGGACCCAATGGTGGACCTGCCAATTCTCAAATCTCAATGAGACTCTGTGGTGTTGGGCAGTGAACACAGTAGAGGGCACGGGGCCCTCAGGCCACCCTCATGAAATGTCTTTCTCATTGTTTGGTCACACCAGTGGCCTGCTGGAGGCATTTTGTTGGACTACTTGTGCAACATTGATAGGGTCCAGGTATTCATGAAAGTTTAAATTGATTACAAATAATTAGCAAATTACACAAGGCTCTTTGGCGCCATACAGAGGCCAGTGACAAATGCTGTAATCCAGACTGGAATGTCTTGATGCATCCTCTATCATCCTGGCAAGGAAATCCTTCCCTGCATTTCACTTACCTCGACCATCCAGGCAGTGGGACAGTGTGCTCTCCACTGAGGAGCAGTAGAAGGCCAGCAGCAGCTTCTGGTCAAGGTCATTCTTCCTGAGGACACGGAGGAAGTGCAGCTGCTGATGGACTCAGGTGAGTGTAGTGCATGCAGGTGAGAGCGGCTGATATATGGGTACCCAGAAACCTGAAAGTGGAGACAGATTCCACCTGTTCTTCAGTCATAATGAGACACGAGTGGACCTGTCTGTGCCTGCTGAAGTCTATAAGAAGTTCTTGAGAATATCACATAACCAAAGATAAAGAAGACCCTGTTTCTGTGAAAGCTGTCTAAAAGACACAGGAAGTTTCTTTTTCTGTGAACTGGATCTGAGGTAATTCTGAGGATCATCACGAGCTTGCAAGGAGACTGTGAGCACATTACGGAGCCACCAAAAAGGTGAAAAATACCAGCAGTTAGGGAGCGTTTGAACATTCCCAATAATAACATACGTCTTCTGAAATGTCAGGGGATGGTTAGTTAGAGAGGTGTGTTTGTGAGTAATTGATCGGAATTAATACTACTACTACTACTAATAATGATGATGATAATAATGATAATGATAATAATAATAATAATGATAATGATAATGATAATAATGATAATGATAATGATAATGATAATGATAATAATAATAATAACAATAATGATAATAATAATAATAATCATAATGATAATGATAATAATGATGATGATGATAATAATAATAATAATAATGATAATGATAATAATAATAATAATAATAATAATAACAATAATGATAATAATAATAATAATCATAATGATAATGATAATAATGATGATGATGATAATAATAATAATAATTATTATTATTATTATTATTATTATTATAATGATAATGATAATGATAATATTGATGATGATGATAATAATAATAATAATAATAATGATAATGATGATGATGATGATGATAATAATAATAATGATAATAACAATAACGACAATGATAATAATGATAATGATAATGATAATGATAATAATGATAATAATAATAATAATAATAATAATGATGATAATAATGATAATAATGATAATAATGATAATAATAATAATGATAATAATAATAATAATAATGCAATTTCTCAAATGGAAACCAATGTTTAATAGTTCAACTGCATACAACAACTAAAAACGAACCCTTTCAGTGTATTTTCATGGCATATCAAATGTGCAGTAATGTCAAATAAAATAAGGTATACTTGTCTCCTGTGTGTGTCCATGTGTGTATTTTTGTGCATGTGTTTCTGCATGTGTAAGTGTTAGTGAATGAGTGAGTCTGTGTCTGTACTTGTGCTTTAAAGGAGTATGTGGATGCTGCAGTAAAGAAAAGTTTGCCCTGTGCTCTGCTGCAACATGTTATACTGCTGAAGATGACTCATTGTGATGGTGTAGATGTTAATAATTAATGTTAATATTAATTCGCTGTCCAACCAACAGCCCCTCAGCTCAGAGTTTTATTGGCCCATGTACATTTTTATTGATCTGTGAAAAGCACTTTCATGTGTGCATTTTTACTAATACTATTATAGTTGGATGCTGGTCTGCTGCTGTTGTTTAATCTCCCTGCCTGCACGTCTCAAGCTGTGCCGGGATTCTCCTTCATGGTGGAGCTTCCTGGTTTCTGCCACACCTGTTGTCCATCTGGCTGATCTTCTCCAGTCTCCATCAGATCATTTTCCTCCTTCATGTGTTTCTCTATTGGCTGAAGTCTTGAAGTCTTTATACATTTTGTCGTCAACAAAATGTCATTTACAGTTTTATTGCTATAATACTTTTTATTTTATTTCACTTTAAATCACTCACTGCTCTGGTTCTTGTATAACATTTTTCTGCTCTTTGTGAACACTCCAAGTGCTTTATACAACTTGCCTCTTTCACTTTTTCACACCGTTTTATACAAACACTTTTTCTACACACATGCTCCAACGTTCACACACATTCATACACATTTACTGCCGGTTGTTTCAGGTATTACAGAAAGTGGGAAGGCTGCCATCAGCCTTTAGTTTGGTGCCTAATTTAACTTCGTAACTAAGTTAACAGTTCATCTGTATATTTCAGTATAACGTCTGTTTGCTGTTGATATGTTGCTGTATGAAACAGTGATCACTAGGGATGGGTATTGATAAGATTTTCACGATTCCAATTTCATTTTCGATTCTTTATCGATTCTTTTTTAAAAGGAGAACACTAAGGTCGATTAGCTCAGAACTTTGTTTTATATCTGCTCTTTGAACAAGATAGAAATTTAGGAGTAACATGGCCTTACAAACCCAACAGTGAGATCTTAAGAGATCCACAGCCGACGGCTCTTCAATGGGGCGTCACAGGGTCCCCAGGAAAAAAATTGTAAATGTAAAATAATAAAATAAATATTCTTCTGCAGCAATAACAAAGTATAACATAAATTATTCTGTAGCAATTACACAAGAATATCCAGTAATGTCCCTGCCTACAATTAAACACATTCACTTACTGAAAATCATCTGCTGTGGCAAACGGCTGCAAGCCTTTGACCACAAACTGAGTCACTGCTCGCTGACATTCGTCTATCCTGCCTGAAAGGAGACGCTACGGTAGACTGCAGCGAGAACTGCCAGCATCTGAGCCAGACTCTGTCTCATCATGGTCACCTAAACGCACAGTAATGGCAGATCGCGCTAACATAATACACACTGTTAGTTGATTATTTACCTGCCGCATTAACAGGAGAGGACGTGCAAACGTTACCGCTGCTGCTGGGTTGAGATTCACGAGTCCGGAGCGGAATTAAAAACACGACATTCATTTATGGTCATCGCGTGTTTTGTGAGCAAATGCTTTTGCATATTCGTAGTGTTTCCTCCCTTAAATGAAATATCTACTTTGCAAGTATTGCAAGTTGCCCTGTTGTCATCCGTTCTCGTAAAGTAGAACCAAACTTTTGAGCGTTTGAGCCGCTTAGGCGCCGTGTTTCCTGCCAGGTAAATGACGCTCCGCAACGTGGTGACGTCATTCGGGGCGACTGGAATCGATAAGGGAATCGTTTGCAAAAATGGCAAACAACTCCAAGGAATTGAAATAGTGGGAACCGGTTCTCAACAAGAACTGGGTTTCGATACCCATCCCTAGTGGTGGATGGAGCAGCGGTAAATGGATGAGGCAAGTTGTATATAGTGCTTTGAGGGCTCAGGTAGAGCAGAAAAGCACTACATAAGAACCAGACCGTTACTTTAGCTGAGCTCACCATGTCAGGATCAGAATAATCAAAGTTGGAGCTACTAACAAGAACTTTGACTCCAGCAGATAAAAAGTAAGAACAAACAAGTTGCAGAAAGTCTTAAGATACTATACACACAAGTTTGTATAGCTTGTAAATGCAAAACTGTGTAGTTCATTGTGCATATGGGTATACAACCTGAATGATACAGCAGTGAGTTATTTCAGTGTCCTTCCGAGTGACAGCCTGAGAGAAGAAACTGTCTCTGCTGGTTTCTGTAAACACCTGCCTGAAAGCAGCAGTTTGAATAGTTTTCCGGGATGTGAGGGGTCTGCAGAGATGGACCTGTGCAGGTCTTGGATGGAGGGAAGATCAGTACCGACAATCCTCTCTGCAGACCTGATTCTCCATTGCAGTCTGTTCCTGTCCTGCTTCGTAGCTGAGCCAAACTGGACAGTGAGTAGTGGGCACAGGATAGACTGGATGATGATGATGATGGCAGCGCAGAAGATCACTAGCAGCTCCTGTTGTAGGTTGAACTTGAAGTCAGATAACACACACCAAGTAGTTAAACTGCAGGTATGTCTTAAAGACTCAAATACCTGCATTACCTCTAACTTTCTGCTTCTTAATTTAGTTAAAACTGAGGTTATTGTACTCAGTGCTGAAAATCTTAGAAATCTGGTATCTAAGCAGATTCTTCCTCTGGATGGCATTACCTTGGCCTCCAGTAACACTGTGAGGAACCTTGGAGTCATTTTTGACCAGGATATGTCCTTCAACGCACATATTAAGCCTTCAGTTTCCAGGTCTCTCTTCTTCTGAAACCAGCTTATAGTTTGGATTCGGGAGACAGATGCTCTTTGTAAGATTAGGCTTAAAGCTTTCCTTTTTGATAAAGCATTTAGTTTTGTTTGGATCAGGTGACCCTGAATCCTCCCTTAGTTATGCTGCAATAGATGTAAGCTGCTGGGGGATTCCCATGATGCATTGAATGTGTCTTCTTCAGTCACGTTTCTCACTTACTATGTGTTACTAGGCCTCTCTGCAGATAACGGACCCTCCCTGAGCCTGGTTCTGCTGGAGGTTTCTTCCTGTTAAAAGGGAGTTTTTCCTTCTCACTATCACCAAAACTCTTGCTCATGGAGGTGATATGATCCTTGGGGTTTCATCTGTTTTCTTTGTATTATTGCCGGACCTTCACCTTACAATATAAAGCACCTTGTGTCATGGTCCCCGTGTCTGCCCGGCTGACTCAGGTTGGCTACATATGTTTCTTGTTTACATCTACCTCTCTCACGCTTGCCGTGTCTCGCCAGGGCGGAGCTCATTGCGGGCTCCTGCCCCTGGCCCTCGCACCTGAAGTTAATCACACACCTGAGGCTCATCACCTAAACTCATCCACTACTTAAGGCAGTGGTTGGAAACATCTCGTTGCTGGACTATTGAGTAACCTCAGTAGTAAGCTCCGGAGTACTAGTCTCTTGTTGCCTTTTCGTATCGCTGACCCTTTGGATTAATCCCTCGTTGTCTGTAAACAGGAATTCCGTTTCCCTGAAGCCTTGGTGTGCGGGCTTGCTGGTGTGCTGTGTTTTTTGTGAAGTCCCTCGTGTGTGAAGAGCTCCTTTCCCGGATTTCCCTGTGCCCTGGATTCCCCCCGCCCTCTCACTTGTATATCTTTGCACCTGGTGTTGTATAGTAAGCTGCCTTGTCTGCGCTTGAGTCCATCCCACTTCGTGACACCTTGAGGCAATTGTTGTTGTGATTTAGCGCTATATAAATAACATTGAACTGAAATGAAGTAAATATCCAATCGGTTGTCGCAAAATGTTGCAGCATCACCTGATCCTGTCAGTAATCATCTGTGTTTTTCTTTTAGTTTGTTGCCTATCTGTTTCTTGGTAGAAGGCATAATAACTAACAATCGCGCACACATTCACATAAATGCATTAAGGGCAACTCAGTTTCAGTATCTTGCCCAAAGATATTTGGACATGCCTACTGTAGTAGCTGGACACTTAACCCCTCAGTGGTAGATGACCAGTTCTACCAGTAGTTAATGCCTATAGAGTGCAGCCCTCAGACTCTGGGATGCGAGGTAGAGCAGGTCATCTACTGATTGGACGGTTAGAGGTTCAGTCCCTGGAGGCTCCAGGCTGCATGTCAAATATCCTTGGGTAAGATACCACCCCCAGGTTGCTCTTATGCATGTATCAGAGTATGAATATGTTTTTCTGGTAGATGGCTGTCTGTGGAGAAACACACTACACAATTTTGAAACCCGAATGAAAACTTGTCCGAGGACTTTAAAGGATTTGAGGAGCGGATCTAGAACTCTGTATTAAATGGCTCCTCTGTTGTTTATTATGAGCATAGGCACTTCATAACATGCAACTTACATTTCATACATGATAAATGCAGTCTATGCACAAACATAAGTCAGACATATGCAACAAGAACACCCAGCTTATTTTAAACTAGTGGCTGAGGCAGGCAAAGCTGTCAGTGCTATACCGCCCTAAACCGGGACACATCTGACAACATTCGATCTCTGCTTTGGAGTTTGCATGGATACGGTGTGTGCATTCCTTCACCACCAGGAGAGGAAATCCTATAAAAACATGCATCAGCACATAATCAAGCAAGACTGCTGTTGTAAAGGCTACAGATTGTTTGAGCATTCATCTTCACAGACACTACATCAAAAACAAGCTATAATTCTGTCAAGTCAGAGTTATTTAAAAAAACATATAAAATTTTCACATGTGGCTGATAGCGAAAGTAATATTCAAAGGCCTCGTTATGTTGTATTTGTGTAATAAGTGATATAAAGGGGCACTCTGGTGATTTGGCTTTTCATCTCCATAAGTCAACTTGCAAGGGTCATATTTAAAAGACTGAAATTGCTACAATGTATCTGTTAGTATTGGTGAAAACCTTAAAAACCTTTGACCCTACAGCTCCAGTAATGCAATTTGTTTTCTGTAGAGCCTGGTAACCACTCATATGTTATCTCGTTGTCCGTTATTAAGTTCTGACTAGTACTTGAAATTATTAGTAAACTTGTTTAATCAGTTAAGTGCCATTGTCTCTGTCCAGAAAAGTATGCTAGTCCAGCGGTCTCCAACCCCCGGGCCTCGGACCGGTGCCGGTCCGTGAGTTGTTTGGTACCGGGCTGCGAGAGTTGAGGCTCAGGTGTGAAATGTATAGTTTTCAGGGTTTTTATCGGTTTTCAGCGTTATTTTGTTATCGTTTTTATCGTTTACTCGGTTTTCCTGGGTCTTTTCACGTGTGTTATGAATAAATCTTCTTTTCTTTGGTACCGGTACTAGTTTTATTTTGTTGTATTTATCCGCGACACCTTAAAGGCCGGTCCGTGAAAAAATTGTCGGGCATAAACCGGTCCGTGGCGCAAAAAAGGTTGGAGACCGCTGTGCTAGTCTACCTTTTCTTATGTGATGACAGCATTGAATATTTAAGTAACTGGGGCTGTTGCATTTGTTTAACTTCTACTGTGGATGGCCAAAATAACATTACATCATATGTCAAAATCATACGATATACTGTCAGCACATAACAGAGATCATGGCTAATGTTCTTTAACACAACTTGTTTTATTTTTGCAGGTAGTTTTGTAGGCCATCATTTCAATAGTAATAATGAGACCTGGGACCAACACAAAGGTTTGTTAAAACCATGACCTGCCATGGAATTAATCAACATTTAAGAAAGATTTGTTTAATTTTTTACTTGGAAACTTTGGCCTGTAGTCAAAAATATGATTATTTAGGTATTCGTTCCCTGGAATTATGTGGCAAAACAAGGCATTCGGCTGGAAGACGGGAACGTTTTGGGAGTGACATCAGGCAAGAGAGAGAGAGTGAGCGAGCGAGGAAGATAGCGAATTTTGACATGTGACATTTAGCGTTTTAGGAGTGTGTAGTTTGTGTGTATTGTTGTCTTATGTAGTTAATGTGTAGTGTAGTCATTTGTTTGTTTTGAGTGTCAAAACAATGAAGCCACTGATGAAGGCAGATTGTAAACGAGTGATGCACCTGTTGTCAGGCCTGCAGTTTTTAGACCCAGGACTGTTCCTCTGTCTTGTTGTGGACAGAAATGGTCAAATTTGTGTGGCATCTTATCGTGAAACCAGATTGTTCTTTAATTTAGTCGTTTTAAAGGGTTCTACAAACACGCCTGAGAAATTGGCTGCAGTTTTAGGTAAACAGCATGTTACTTTGCTGTTGGCAAAATTTGTGCATACGTTTTTAAAAATGTTCGATTTATATTTGCATTTAAAAAATGATTCGCTAAACATGTTTGTGAGTTTTTTCCGACTCTGATTTTATGTTTTATGTGTGATTTTAGATCAGTTGTGTTAACGCGGGATGGCAAAATGAAAAATTGATGAGAGGTTGTGCTAAAACATTATAGCAAACAAGGCAAGACAAATAGTTTTTAAAGGTGAAATAAATATAAAAGTAAGATCAAAAGTATTTAAAAAAAACAGCAAATTATGCCCTGGGCCGCAGAGGGTTGATGGTTAACCTCGTGTCATCACATCATGTGATCTCTTGACTGAAATTTGGTCAGTTTTCAGTGTCTTTCCCTTTGCTGTTGGGGACCAGGTAGCACACCATCCCATGGCCCAACTTAAATAACCAAACATTGCTGTTGTTTAGTTTTTTCTGTCTTCATTTATCTTCAGAGCCTTTAGTTGTTCTGCCCCGAGACCTCACACTGTCTCACCACTTTTAAATCACGTCTCAAAACTCATCTATTTAGAATTGCATACACCTGATCTGTCTTTGTCCATTTTTACCTGCTCAGTTTTTATACTTGCCTTTATACTTTTATGACTGTTTATGTCTAAATTTTATTTACCATGTTTATTATATATACATTTTTTTTATGTTTTTTATGCTATTGTTCACGTGTCATTGTAAGGTGACCTGAAAGGTGCCTATAAATAAAATGTATTATTATTATTATTATTATTATTATTATTATTATTATTATCTCCAAAGTAATGGCAAATCTCTATATTTTAGTTTTTTTTAAATAAATAAATAAAATTTTTAAAAAGAAACTCAATCAGGTGTCCATAAGGTTAACCTCATGGCTTCATGATTATCTACTGCTAATTTCTACCAAAGTTCCAAAAACAGTGAAAAACAATATTTTGTACAACTGTAATAAACTGTGGTTGATGACTACATGTAATTATCAGTCATCAAATGATGACTTTGATTTATCCTGTTCCAATATCTTCAGAAGTTACATCATATTTGTCAGCATTACAAAACTTGCAATAAACTAAAACGATACTTTAGATTATTCTTAAACTTTGCTTAAGTTTTGTGTTATCACTATCTGGTATTTTTCTTTGTTTCCACTTCTGTGAAAGGATTCTCTTCTTTATATCATCGTCTGTAATGTTGTAAAGGGAAATGTGCGGTCAGTCAAGTTTTTGTCCACTTGTAAATACTAACTGTGTTTATTACACAAACAAGAAGTCAGGCTCAGGAAGACATCCCTGGCACAAAAGCCAAGGTTATTGTATTGGTTGTATTAGTGTCACTCCAACAATGTTTTTTCAAATAGCAGCACTTCCTTCAATCTTTGCTGATGTGTAAATTCCATGTTTATGTCTGGATTTTATACAATTTTCCATTGTACAGCAGTACATGTGTTCTGGAGCTTCAACATGTTAGAGAAAAACACACACTGTCATTTAGTGACATGAAAAATGAAAAACCACCACTACCCTCTTACTCTAGTTGGTGCCACTCGTGTTATGATATGTATATATGTGTTTCAGTTTGTTAGTCATCCAAGAGCTGCTCCTCCCATGTGGAGGTAGGAATCGCACTATATGGGTCCATTATGACCTTGGCACAGCGGATGATCATGGCCATCAGCAGCAGGCAGAGGAAGGCGACACAGGCTAACGTCAGGCCCTGGTCCACATCCACAAAGGCTGGCTCAGCAGTGCCTTCCATCTCCATGACTGCTGTTCACTGCTGCTGTCCTCAGACACGCCCACACACCATGCTACCATCCTGAAGACCTGACTGGAAGCACAACAAAGAGACATGGTGAGTGTTATACTATAGATGTGTGGAGGCTCCTCAGACTCTGCTCATAATCTCTTCAAACTGCCGCCATCAGGCAAAAGATACGGACGCATCAGAACAAAGACTAATAGACTAAGAAGCAGTTTCTACTCTGACACGTGTGTTTTATCATAAATTATTATGCACAAGTTTTTTATTTTATTTTATTTAAAAACTGAACAAATAAAAAAGGAAAGAAAAATGTTTATTTATAGCATATTTAAAGGACATGTTGTTGTGTTTCAGAGCTGCAAAGGTAAAAGTCGAATTACCTGTAGCAGCGAGTCTGGTACATGAACTATGAACACCTGCTCATCAGCTGATCTAAGTATTTAATAAGGGGCATGTCAAGGTTCGCAGGGCAAGCCGTGTGGAGTTATTAAGAAGGGCCCAAAAAGTAAGCTTTATTAACAGGAGGTGAAAACAAACAACAGCGAGGATGGCGAGGACAGAACTAAGCCAAAATCTGAACTGGGAAAACTAGAGAACAAACCTGAAACCATAACATGCAAGAACACGGGATGATGAAAAGAGATACGAAGAGACACCAGGAAACACAGGCAACCACACACTGACACACGGAGGGAAACAAGGAATGGCAAACAGGAGGGAGGCACAGCTGATCCTAATTAACACGATGAGACACAGACCTTCAAAGTAAAACAGGAAATCCACAGACTGAACTTACAGACACAGGCTGTGTCCCAATTCAGGGTCTGCAGCCTTAAAGGCCGCATTTTAAGGCCGATTACGTCACAGCGACGCGACGAAGGCTGTCCCAATTCGAAGGCTGCTCGAAATGCGGCCCTCAAATGCGTCCTTCATTTCCCTGAATTTTAAGGACGTGGCGGTGTAGACTTCGTGGCCCAACATATCCCAGAATGCATAGCGCAGCGGTGGGTGTGGATAATTTTGCCGAAAAAAAACGATGAGGGGTGCCCGAAGAGTAAACTTTAAGTAAGTACTGAACATGACGTCACTTATTTATGTGCAAATGTTTAATAACGAAGAACATTAAAACATTCCTGTTGGCCACATGTCGGCAAAGTTATGACATTAGTGACGTTTGTACTAACTTGGTTTTAAAGCCTTTACTTTAAAATATACGCCGTTCAATAGCTGAGCTTAATCAGAGAATGATCAAAGCTCATGTAGAAACAAACAAATGAACAAAAGATTTTCTCCTTCATTTCTGTCAAACAAAGCTGTATGAAACGTTTCCAGCTGTTAGTGTCATGGTTGCTAGGCAACCTGGGCAGCGCAACAGAGGCTACACCGTCCCATTTCACAAGCCTCGCACTTCCGGCCTTAGCGGTCTTTGAGTACGCGGCCCTTGAGGACCGTTGAGGCTGCAGACCCTGAATTGGGATACAGACACAGACTCAGGGACACGAAACAGAGAAAGCACCCAGACAGGGATAACTAGACACTAAACAGAGGAGGCGCAGGAAGAAAGCCTAAGACCTAGAAACCCTGAGAACAAAACCTGAACACTAACAGAGAATGAATGAAATGAGAAAATCAAATCAGAACAAAACTCAAAACGCTGGGTCACCAACCGAGCACAATGACAGGGCATTTATTAGAGAACAAAAGGATTTAAAGATGAAATCTAGACAGGACCCAAATGCAGCAGCTTTAATACTGTAGCTTGTAAACACAAAAGTAGAACAACCAAAATGAATCTGAGAAACCAGGATATGTACGGTTACTGCGTAACTCGTAAGATTCTTGAAGACACTACTGCCACACCTCACAGCTTAACTATAAAACAGCTGTGCAGACATGAAATCGCTGATAGTTTCATTGTGTTTCCACGTGTCCTTAAAGTTGGGGAGAGAGTTTCTCACTCAGAGAACCAAGGTTGCAAAATAACAGCATGCTTTCTATCACATCAAGACTCTCTGTCCACTCATTTACATTTCCATATGTAAAACAGCGCATGGGGAGACGGTGTGGTCCAACACCTTAAGCACATTCACATGGCCACCAGCTCAGCACCCTGCCAGAAATGAAGCCAACCCTAAGAAGCAGAGGAGCTCTCAGTCTGAAAGACACAAAACTGACACAAAGATGCAAGATCCAGGTACCACACTGTAATGGAGTAGCTGCTCTGCTGACCCGCACCAGGCTGACTGTGGAGACAACACCTAGTTGGCTACCGCCAAGATACACCGGGGCCGTGTGCTCCCTCTTCCTGTCAATGCTGTAAAAGCTAAAACAAACGTGGACTGAGCTTCTTCCACAACTGCACAAAGGATTAAGGAATAGATGTAGAGTTTGAACATCTTGAGGGAGGGTTCTTTTACATTTTGAGAGAACCCAACTTCATCGAATTATAAATTAAATGCCATGTTGAGGATATCAGTATCTCCATGGATGTTAAAATAACCTTCAGTATAGAGACTGTGCTGGGAGACACAGCAAAGCTGACAATGCCATGTGTTGATGTGCAATCCTGGAGGAGCTGGACTATCTATCTGTGCAACCTTTAAGCTCGTGACACTGACCCTAACTAAAGGCAAAAATAGTGAAAAACACTTGGAAAGATAAGGAGGGCAACAATGTTAGCAGCATGTAAAACCATTCCCTTTTTGGGGTTGTCTCATTGTTGCCTCTCTAGTGCACCTGTTGTGAAGTTTGTTAACACCAAAGTAGCTAAACCTGATCAACAATCCCCTCTGCTACTTAACTAACCAGAGTAATAGCCCTGACTAGGGATGGGTATCGAAAACCGGTTCTTGTTGAGAACCGGTTCCCACTGTTTCAATTCCTTGGAATCGTTTGCCAGTTTTGCAAACGATTCCCTTATCGATTCCAGTCGCCCCGAATGACGTCACCACGTTGCGGAGCGTCATTTACCTGGCAGGAAACACGGCGGCTCAAACGCTCAAAAGTTTGGTTATACGTTACGAGAACGGATGACAACAGGACAACTTGCAATACTTGCAAAGCAGATATTTCATTTAAGGGAGGAAACACTACGAATATGTAAAAGCATTTGCTCACAAAACACGCGATGACCTTAAATGAATGTCGTGTTTTTAATTCCGGACTCGTGAATCTCAACCCAGCAGCAGCGGTAACGTTTGCACGTCCTCTCCCGTTAATGCGGCAGGTAAATAATCAACTAACAGTGCAGATTATGTTAGCGCGATCTGCCTTATTACAAACCTGCCATTACTGTGCGTTTAGGTGACCATGATGAGACAGAGTCTGGCTCAGATGCTGGCAGTTCTCGCTGCAGTCTACCGTAGCGTCTCCTTTCAGGCAGGATAGACGAATGTCACCGAGCAGAGACTCAGTTTGTGGTCAAAGGCTTGCAGCCGTTTGCCACAGCAGATGATTTTCAGTAAGTGAATGTGTTTAATTGTAGGCAGGGACATTACTGGATATTCTTGTGTAATTGCTACAGAATAATTTATGCCACCCAGGGGAATTTCACTCCTAGGAAATATAAAGATGGAATATTTAAGCAAATTAAATAGAGGGCTGCACAGGTTTTAAAATGCAACCCAGTGAGATACATTTAAATATTAAGATATTTATTACATGTATAAAAATAAATTATAAGCAGTTGCAGGCTGGAGCACAATCAAGAGTCGACTGAAGCAGATAAATCTGTCCAATGATCAAGTAAAAACAAGAGGAAGGCTGAGCTGGACTCACCAGTCGCTCAGGACAAAATGAAGAAGAAAAGGAGCAAATACTAACTCACCAACGTTACACCCAGGTGCTGTGAAACAAAGGGGGTGTGGAAAAGGACCACCTGCATGGAGCTCGCATGGCTTCAGGCTTATCCTCCTGGAAGCCGATCCAGCCACTGAAATAATCAACATGAAATGGACATTAAAAATCACAAAAGGTAATAAGACCTTCAGCACAAGACTTTGAGTTTTAATATATTTGATGTTTATGGATTATGTTTAAGTTCATTTAGTCATCTTAAGCTCCTGTTTCCCAGTTCTTTGTTTATTAGACTCCCTCGTGTCTAAGTCGCCCCTTCATGTGTTTCAATAATGTCTCCTCCTCTTGCTTACTTGGCCCCCCCCCAAATGACCCATTCCATCTATCATGTGTATTTCCCCCAGCCATCATGTTCTTTTTGTACTTCGTTATGTCCATGTCTCATGTCCCCTTTTCCCTCTGAATATATCTGCAGTGTGTTCCTCGTCTGTTCGTCATGGTAAGTCTGCGGGTCTCTCATGTTTCATGTCTGTGTGTCCTATGCTGTCAAGCTCGTGTTATCATGTCTGCATCTCATTATGTTTCCTGTTTACATGTACAACAAACTTATGGGTGTTCCACCCCGCTGTGAATATATACACAACAAGAGAAAGGCACACAATGGACAGCAATGTGCTTGGAAGAAGTAAGGAGTATAGAGTCCATATGTGAGAGGCCTGAGTGATGAGGGTTACTGAGACCATGGCTCAGATTGGTGATGTGGGTGGGTAGGGGTGTGGTGTGGGGTGATAGTGTTTGTTAACAGTCTGAATGGCCCAGAGAAAGAAGCTGTTAGTGAGTCTGGAGGTGGGACCTGATTGACTTGAGGAGCAGACCAGAGGGCAGCAGGTGGGCGGGGTGCAAGGGGTCACCCTGTGTCTTTTCCCCTTGTGTTATTTTTGGTACCGATACTCGTTTTATTTTGTTGTATTTAAAGTCCGGTTGGCGCAAAAAAGGTTGGGGACGGGATTTAGACAATAGGCTGTTGACAGCGTAACGTTAAAGTTCGGTTTAAAAGGATAAAACAATGCTTCTGTTGTGTCGAACTGTATGCACTTGTGGGAGTTATATGGTACATACGTGTTACTCTGTCTTTGGCAGACAGAGTCGCTAAGGGGGTCTGAAAACTCGCCAACTTAGCGAAAGTCGCTAAGTTGGCGAGTTTTCAGACCCCCTTAGCGACTTTTTTTTTCTAAATAGCAACTAGCGACAAATCTGGCGACTTTTTCTGGTATTATTGGAGACTTATTTATGACGACTTTTTGACGTGAAAGCGCGTATCGCTCTTACTCTCAACAAGCAGCGGTGCTGCCGTGGGCACCTCACCCGTGCCAAAGCGCTCACAGGTGGAGGATAGTCCTCCCCCAGCTGCTATCAGGGCAGGAGATGTTCACACCTGTGCGTCCAAACTGCAAATGAATCGCGCATGAGCGAAGCCGCTGCTCCCACACTGACAGTAATGCAGTCAGTTCTTTTCTTACTGTTATGCTGTTTTGTGGATCAGGTTTAAAACTACTTATAAACACACACACACAAAGTAACTCCACCAGAGCGCCTATTTCGGGTCACTTTTGCCGATCCAAGCCCGGGTAAAGGAGCAGGGTTGGAATTGTGACATTAAAAAAAACAATAATTGCTAAAATAAATTTAATTCGTAGTTCTAAATAAACACTAAATGCATTTAGGGCGTTTTTTTACTCACTTTATGTCTCTTCCACGTTGTTATTTCTCTCTCCAACTCCAATTATGCAAATTAGGCGATGACGTCATTTAGCGACTTCTAGCGACTTTTAGGACAGCCAATAGCGATTTTCCTTACTGAGGAGTTGGCAACACTGGGGGTCACCTGTGATGGTCCTGATTTTTCTGAGACAGGAGGATCTGGCAGAGGGCAGCCGATGATTTTTTGGGTGGTGTTAATTACTCTCTGCAATAATTTAATTAATTAATTAAACAAATAATTAATTACTTCGTGGCATATTTAATTCATTCATTTTGGCGCCTCTGTCCCTCCACAGTTCACAGCTGAGTTAACGTGTTACAAAAACACACTTGCCTCCTCAGGCTATAGCGAGCTGAACCCGAATACGGTATTCGGATAGACACAAATATCGTGTTTTTTTACGAATACTTATTTCGAATAAATATTTAAAAAATATTTGTATTCAGGAACAATAAACACTTGATATCAAACAGCTGAGTGTCCTTATTAGACCGCAGTGCGTGTAAAAGGTGACTGACACAGGCTGCTCCACGCAGCAGAGAAGACTCGGTGACTGAACTGCATCACTGTTTTTGTTGAATAGATTTTTTGGACCTTAACTGGGTTCCGGAGGCAGTTTATAACTTTAGCGAGGATCAGGAGATTATTCCATTACGCTGCATTATTGACGTGTGCAGTCGGGTCTCTCATGTTCGCAACCCCCGGGCTTGGCTTGAGGTTCGGTTGTGAAATTTATGGTTTATAGGGTTTTATTCGTTTTTATCGTTACCTCAGTTTCCCTGTGTCTTTTCCCGTGTGTTATGAATACATATTTTTATTTATTTATTTTTGGTACCGATACTCGTTTTATTTTGTTGTCCGTGCAAAAAAAAGGTTGGGGACGGGATTTAGACAATAGGCTGTTGACAGAGTAACGTTAAAGTTCGGTTTAAAAGGATAAAACAATGTTTCTGTTGTGTCAAATGGAAAAGAGTGTTGCTGCTGCTGAGCACCTCTTGGTCCTGCACCAGCCAAAACAACTTGATCAACTTGTGTGAAGCATTTTACAGTCAGTGCTGCAGATGAAACCAAACTGCTATGTAATGTATTATTATGTATTATTTATTTGAATCTTTATAGAGATGTTTATGTATTATATATACTGTAAATCATGGTGTCCCCATGAAAGATTTGTAAATCCTAAAATACATTTGGATGCAGGCAAACGTCTAACAAACACATCTAGATTCTGTAGTTTCACAATTTTCAGGCGACTATATATAATAAGGTCATCTAAACCCTTGCATCTTGTGAGTTATGATCTGCCACAGCCAGGTGTTGGGGTCATTACTCAAGAAAAATAATGCATTGCACATTACTCATTACTTATCATAAAAGTAATTGAGTACGTTAAGCATTACATTACTGTGTTACTGACAAATGTATTACACCAACACACAAAGTCCAAACTGGCTTCCACCAAAGAGCAGAAAAAAAAAGAGTTCCCCATACACATCTTAGCAGATGCACCACAGGTATAACTTCAGCATGTACATGGCACAATTGGGTTGCCTTTTTTTAACCAGTGATATAGACTTGCCTGTATAACATACGGTAGAGTAAAGATCCATAAATCTTATCTGGAACGGGAGATCCTACAATAGACAGGAGGGCCAGAAGCTTATCACCAGGGCTAAGCTTTGCTCTGTGCTCAGGAAGTTGTTGTTGTTGTTGTCAGGGGCGATTCTAGGATCAGAGCTTTGGGGGTGCTGAGCACCCAGAGAGCTGCCCATCCAGGCAAGATAAACTTTACTCGTCATAATGAGACGTCTTCCCTGTCTCTGTCAGTCCCTGCATCCTTAAATGTCTCCAGTTGTCCCGAGTTCTCTCTGAATGTCTCCTTGGTGCATTTAAACCCCTGTTCCTCTCTGTCCTCATCGTCTGCTGACTTCATCTCCATTATCAGTCATCATAATTTTACCCTCTCTGTGCAAGTCTGCAAATTTCTTTATTAAATCATAAGATTCTTAAATTCATCAAGTCTCTCTGTGCCTGGGTCCTCGTCACAAAACATGACATCACTGTTTTGTACGTTTTAACACAATTTAATCCCCACATTTTTGAAAGAAAAGCAAAACACTTTTTTGAAAAGTCTGTAACAAAACCATCAAATCTGATAAAGGTTATTTAAATGCTGCTAAAGAAGAATGGATTGGAATAAAAAAAAACATATCCTAACCTTAATTACTGCGGGAGAATAATGAGTGATGCTCATAGTGAGTAAAAAGTAAACTCAGTGCATTTTTTGGACAGAGATTCACTTTTAATGTGTATGTATAATATAAAATAGATACATAAAAAATACACTCCAAAAATAGAAGAGTCCTTGAAATGTACAAAATATTATTAAAAAATTAGAAAATTGAGAGACCTTGGCCTATGGTACAATGTATACAATATATGAAAAGATCTTTACTGCAGATACTACTATGGCTCTGCAGATTTTTTCTTGTCTTTTAACCTATGTCGCCTCACCTTGAGGTTGGTAAATCTGTCACATTTTGGTGGTCAAGTCTCTCACGCATCTCTTTCTCAACTGACATCACAGCCAGGTGCTGGAGTCTGCTTTGACCCATGGTCCTTCTCAGCCAGGTATGGAGCTGACTCAAGACACTAAAAGACCTCTCACAGCTACAGCTGCTAACTGGGTTTGTTAGGGCAACCTGAATAACAGTTTTCAGTTTGGGGAAGATCTGATTATCCAGAAGATTGTACAATGTTAACATATCTGGAATGGCACCAGCCTCACTCTTGAGCTTCAAAAAGTTTTTGGCAACCCGACTTCCTCTGACTGAAGCTCAATATGGTAATGCAGTCCAGGGCTGACAACCCAGTTTGTTTAGCAGATTCTGTATAGCAGCTTTAATATAGGGAGAACACAACTTCCAGATTGTATGAGTAAAATTAGTTTCTGTCTTGCCTGTTAGTACTCCCTGTCTGTTTCCTTACCTGGTTCTTCCTGATCTTGTACTTTCTCCTCATGTTCTCCTCTTTCCTCTCTCCCTCTTTGGACTGACAATCATACACAAATAGATTGTATTCAATTAGATTTAAAAAAAAAAATACTATTAAGATCACTAATAAAAAAAAGTCCTCTCTCAGTGTACTTTCAACCAAAACGCAAATAACCAAACCACATGCACATCTAATAAAGGATACAAATATTGAAACACTGATCCAACATTATCCTTTATTGATGGATCATTTGATTTTACACTTTTACCTAAATGTGGCTCCTTCTTTTGAAAAAACTTCCTCATATCCATTATGAACCTGGCTGCCTCTTTGTACTGCATCCAGTCAGTTAGCTAGTTAGTAACTTGGGTTCAATATCGGCACATGCACATATGACAAAATAACCAGTTTCTCTCATTACATTTCAAACAGGACAGTAGTAACAACAGCAGGCTAGATAATGTTAAGTTTTAGATTTTAAATAGGCTATATAAATTTCAATGGGCGCAACGGGACGGTCAAATATCACTGATTTTACTACAGAGCAGGACGGATTGTAGGGTAGCAAACATCGTCGGAAAAGACATTTTCAACACTGCAGGTTACCTGGTGTAATGTTTTTCAGCTAAAAAGAAACATGGTCTGACTCCTACCAAACTATATAAAGAGTAACTGAAGGTTAAATGCAGCTAATATGTCCTGTTTTAAGCCAGGCACTTACCCCTCCGCTCCGCTGCGTAACAGCCACCATCGCTCTGGCAGCAACGGCGCTGCAGAGCAGGGGAGAGCCGAGCTGGAACAAACCATTTTGGGAGGGGGGGGTGGTTATCTAAACTTTTGCTGTTAAATCTTCCATCTCAATTAAGTACTGTATATTTTTTATATTTTTAATAGTGTGTCACACAAACAACAAATATTGTCAAAAAAAAGTAAGAAATCTTTGGGGGTGCTTTGATTCATTTTGGGGGTGCTGAAGCACCCCCAAAAATGGGCTAAAATCGCCCCTGGTTGTTGTTGTTTTAAATGAAAAAGTTATCAACTGTGCAACTGAATCAAACCCAGCCTGCAGAGCTTTTGATGCACTATTACACTATTTCTATCACAATGCCAACTATTAAGGTTTCTCCTGTCACAATGGGCGTGTACATCCCTAGCATGACTCTTGTGGGTCAATATTTTGTCATCGACTAAAGCTGCTTTTTCAAGAACATTAGTAATTTTGTGCTCTGATATTCAGTTCTTAAATTACTACAAGACAAATAAATCAAAAGGCCTTTCAAAAGTATTTGCAGCAGAACACTACTGATTAAAATTAGCCAACAAATCCTCATCAAATTCCACATTAGCTTGCCAGGACTGAACGTGCTGGCTGGATGTCTGTAACATTAACTCAGACTTTAGTTCAACCTCTGTGCTTAATGCAAAGTGAACGGCCTGAGCTTTCTCAGTAAATAAACTATTGAGCAACAAAGTTTGTTTTGAATTCACCCACTGCCTCAAATTAGCCACCTGCTCAAATAAAGACCGAATCAAACATGAGACACAAGTTCGTCCTGATATGAAACTTATCCTGGCCACACTGTCCCTGCATCAACAGCAACTCCTGCTGCTCAAAATTATCCCTGTAGTCACCAGAGGAGCAACTACTGGCTCTAAACCCAAACTATGTTTCTCAGCTAAAACTTTAATAACCATTCGTCTTGAAGACGATAACCTTAACGTCAGTCCATAGTGTCCAGCTATTTTCAACAGCTGTTCCTTGGTATATTTTCTAACAGGATCCAAGAAGGAGAGCCAACAAAAGCTGCGATTGAAGCCACGGCACAGGATGACACAAAACATCAAAGAGAGCACAACCACTAGAGTTTTCCACTATCTGCATAACCGCAACTAACACTACACCCCTAGTCTTTATGTGCCGTTTACACAAGTAGGTTTGTAAAGCAACCTACAAGCTGGCAACCCCACAAATTCCTGTGCACATGTAGAATTGTCCAGAGGCAGCTGACACTAACCATGACACCACAACACAACCAGGATGTGGGAAAGAGAAACGATGCACGACTAAAGCTCATCTAAGCAAACACCAATCATTGTTCTCAAGCCGTCCAAACATCGAATCTCTGATGGAAAACAAACACACCTTATTTTGAACACCTGGTGCATCCACCAAAAACCAAACCAAACCTGGCTTAGTGCACAACAGGATCAAATGAGCTAATTAGTACAAACTCAAATGCACTAAACTGACCAAACCTGGACAAGCTCTCATTTTTATCTGAACCTGGAGATGTACACTAGCAGTTAAAGGTTTGGACACACCTTCCCAATAAATGTTTTTTCTTTATTTTCATGACTATTTACATTGTAGATTCTCACTGAAGGCATCAAAACTATGAATGAACACATATGGAATTATGTGGTAAACAAAGTGGGCGATCGTGGCTCAAGAGTTGGCAGTTCGTTCTGTAACCGGAAGGTCGCCGGTTCGAGCCGGCTCGGACAGTCTCGGTCGTTGTGTCCTTGAGCAAGACACTTCACCTACCGCCTACTGGTGATGACCAGAGGGGCCGATGGTGCGATATGGCAGCCTCGCATCTGTCAGTCTGCCCCAGGGCAGCTGTGGCTACACCTGTAGCTGCCTCCACCAGTGTGTGAATGTGAGAGTGAATGAATAGTGGCATTGTAAAGCGCTTTGAGGGCGCTATATAAATGCAATCCATTATTATTAAAAAAGTGTGAAACAACTCAAAACATGATTTATATTTTAGCTTCTTCAAAATTTCATTAGTGCTTCGCACACTCGTGGCATTCTCTTGATAAGCTTCATGAAGTCTTCACCTGAAACGGTTTTCCAACAGTCATGAAGGAGTTCCCGGAGAATGGCCCTTTTGACTTCACTCTGTGGCCCATCTCATCCCAAACTAGGTTTAAGTCTGCTGACTGTGGAGGCCGGGCATTCTGGCACAGCACTTCATCACTCTCCTTTTTGGTCAAATAGTCCTTACACAGCATGGAGATGGTCCAAAGCAAACTGGATGTGATGGCATGTTGGTGCAGGATGCTGTGGTAGCCATGCTGGTGCAGTGTGCCTTCAATTTTGAATAAATCCCCAACAGTGTCAGCAGCAAAGCCCCCCCACACCATCACACCTTCTCCTCCATGCTTCACGGTGGGAACCATGCATGTAGAGACCATCGTTCATCTTTTCTGTGTCGCACAACGGAACCCGAGATCTCAAATTTGGACTCGTCAGACCAAAGCACAGATTTCCACTGGTCCAGTATCCATTCCTTGTGTTTCTTGGCTCAAACAAATCTCTTTCGCTTGTTGCTTTTCCATAGTCGTGGTTTCTTAGCAGCTACCATAAAGGCCTGATTCGCGCAGTCTCCTCTGAACCGCTGATGTAGAGATGTGTCTGCTACTGGAACTCTGTGTGGCATTTATCTTTCTACAATGTAGAAAGTGGTAAAAATAAAGAAAACACATCAATGAGAAGGTGTGCCCAAGCTTTTGACTTGTAGTGTAAGTCATGAAAGGGCCAAATCAGAAACCAGAGTTTTATTTTGAACAGAAACAAGGAGTGTGAACAGGCTATCTGCAGCGCAACATCAACAGCAGTCAACTTCTGTAGAGATCCAGGAAGGAAACAGAGTTTACGCAGGGAGGCGATGGATTCTGGAACACTTACAAAAGGACAGAGTGCAGTTTTCAACCTTTTGGAAAGGAAGGTGAAGACTTCTCAAACAGCCAGTAACAAGAAAAAGGCCATTTATAGTTTGAACCAGGTGACGGATGAAAAAATGGACCTTTCAAGATCAGTCAGTGTAAATGTTTAATTTCAGATACGCACCACTCTTTTGTTTTTTGACCTGCACTCATGACTTCTGCATGCAACCTTAATTAAAGGTTAGTTTTTAGTTTAACCAGAGTACCTGTCCAAGTATTTCTCTCATTCCACACGTCATCAGAAATGACAAATGCAAAGGCAAACTTAACCTAATCTCTTTGGACATAGACACTATGCTGGTGCAGGTGTAACAGGCAGACCCTCACTACCCCCCCAACACACACACAGACACACACACCCCCTGTTTTCTATTTCTCCCATCTGTTCTAGTGTCTGGTACGGAAATAAGAATGGAGAACTGCAATTACAATCCACTGCTTCCTTAATTTCTACAAAAAAACATCTCAGTGCTGCTCAAATACAGCACTGACAACAGTTGGGGTTTCTTACCTGCTTTTCCTCACATCCTGCAGCTGCTGAAGGTAGGACGGCTCTGCTCTGCACTGAGGAGCTGCTATGACTGAGAGTCGGGGGAATGGGACAGAGGAGTGGATGAGGAGACGAGGAAGGATGAGAAGTTAATGGAAAGGAAGTACAAAGGGAGGGCAGAGGAAAAGATGATGTTGGGGGCAGATGGGCAGAGAGCAGGGGGAAAGAGTTACTGGTGGCTGCTGCATCTCCGCTCTGCATCTGAGTCTTATAAGCATAGCAGTGCAGAGTGCAGCACACAACCCTACCACTGCAGCTGCATGTGTGTCCACCTAACAGATGCAGCAAGCATTTATGGCACTGTATTTGCTGAACTGCCAACAAAAGCTCTGGTGTCATATGCTACAACTGAAGAAATTACGCCATTTGATGATGTGCATTTACACTTTGAAAAGAGGATGTATTATTTAATCAGGCTAAAAGTTAAATCTGATTTAAATGAACTGGGGATGTTTGTCTGAATCTATGTTTTTCTTTTGATCAACAATAAAAAGATGCAAACAAAACATCACCTTATCTAATAAGAGTTGTGTATCCAAACTCTGGCATACAATAGCATTACACACTTCCTTCAGAACGTTCAGCTACACATTCACATGAATTTCCCCAACTCTCTTGAATTGGTCAGGGGCTGTGGAGGACATCTGAGTGCAGCCAATTCATTGACAGGTTCAAGAATCCAATCAGAGGTGATCCGAGTTTTTTGATCTTACGCCACATTCTCCTGCTGGAAACAGCCAAAAGATGGGAACTCTCTGGGATAGAGATGATGGTCAGCATTAGCACTTGGGTAGGAGGTGGTGTTTATATTAAAGTGAAAATTGCTAAATTGGGTGTGGAAAGTGTGCCAAGAAAATATCCCTTGCACCAGTACATCAAAATCATCAGGCTGAACTGTTAAAAGCAGGTTTTTATGTCATTATGCCAAATTCTGACCCTAGAATAGAAGTGAATAATTTATTTCAAACTTGTAAATATAACTAAAATAACAAAAGGAAAAACACTTAAAGGCATTAATTTTTCATGAATGTCTCTATAGCTACACAATAACATTCAATAACATTGAATATGTTATTTATTGTCAGTGTGGTAGAATATATGTGATTCCCAAATGTTATGAACTTTAGCCAAGCGAGTAAAAATCATTCAAATCATTTGCAATTTTTTTACGTCACTGATTATTGTATTTTGCATTTGGAAGTTATTTGAATAGTCCAATCCTTTAGTTCCTTTATTTACAATATTATTGATTACGATCCATATGCTTTTCATATTATTTTTATTTTCATCTAAAAGCTCACTGTAGTAATTTCTTTTGCTGTGTTAGTATTACAGAAAAGAAGTTGTCATTAAGTGTATATAACTGTTATATAACTGTTAAATCAACTTTCTTAAAAACAGAAATGTTACCACTCCGTCCCTACATATTTTACATTTAAGATAAGAAGCAGTGAAATAAGTAAGGACTGAAGATCATAATAGTATCAGAGGATCTGCTGAGACTGAGGTGTTTACTTTGTCCAACTTCTCTCATTCACACAATAAAACATCGTCTCAACTTAATTATTTACTGATGAAATCATTTTCATCTAATGTAATTTAGTAGATGAAAATAATGTGAATGTTGACAAAATCCGTTACAAGTATATATATATGTATATATATACACACATATATATATATACATATATATATATATACATATATACACAGCATATATATGCTATATGTATATATATGTGTATATGTATATATATATATATATATATATATACACATACATATATATATATATATATATATATATGTATATATATATATATATACATATATATATATATATATATGTATATATATATATATATACATATATATATATATATATCCGTGTGTGTGTGTTGGTGGTCTTTTTCTTAATTATTTTTCTTAATTATTATCAGTAATAAGTGTGAAATCTTTTCAGTTGTCGAAGATTGCATTATCCCGTGCGTAGAGGGAAAATAAGACCTGTACTTGTGTCTTAACTGTTTCAGGTTTTGCCAAAATTGATTGATTTAATATAAAAAGGCCAATGAGGAGTTAAACTCAGTTCAGTTGTATTATATAGCGCGAACATCAGTCAGGACCCTGCAGTGATACGGATACTGCAATAATACTTAATGGGAGATAATATTTAAGGCAGAACAAATGCAAAGCTTAACAACTGACGATCTTGTGATAAGTCCACGACTGCACGTCTCGGTGCCGAGAGGCAGAGCAGCGAACAACCGTAGGCGGAAATGTATTCTTCCAAGCGTCCCAACAAGCCCACTGAAACCACTGATGCCTGCTTTCACCGTGCATTACGTACACTATCCACACTGTAGAACATTAATTTATTCAAGCAAGTCGAAAGTCTCGCGGTGTTACCATTCAGACATCTTGAATTTTATTAAAACCACTCTTTTTCATTAAAGATACGTCACATATATATTTTTAAATCTACCCATCTGTCTCTCTCTCTTTATATATTTATATAGACGGGCTTTGTTAGCTGCTTGAGTCCACATTATTTCCCGCTGCTTTAGCGGATGTGTAGTTGGTGGCTAGACCGAGTCTCGCGTGCTAATCCCGCGGAGAAGAGACAGTCTCTCACGGGGGCTTTCGAGCCGTATTGTGCGTCATCTGCATCGCCGCCGTTTTGTTATTTTTCTCCGCCGAGGAAACATGGCAACCCCGGCTGCGGTCAACCCGTCCGGTAAGTGAGCAGCTATAGTGTGCTGGTGGAGATAAAACGGGATATGTTCACGACAGTAAAGGAGAAAAAGCAGCCGGGTTTTGTTTCGACTGTTGCTGAAGAAGGTCGAAGCTCCGACAGGCCGCCGTAGCCTGGCTCCAGCATCCATATCCCTTCCCCCACCAAGCCGACATTCAGGCTTTTCTTCCCAGGTTTGCAGCCAACTTCTGTCGAAATGACGTGGTTGCTGTGTGATTTTACGGGTTTATGCCCATTTGTTGTCATACTTTTGCTCCGATTCGTGTCCCGTAGAGCTACTAGCTGTGTGGCTTTGCCTGTCCAGCCCGTTGCTTTCCTCTCTCAGTGATACAAAAGGTTATTTTGCATATTGTTGCCGTGCCCCATTGCCCTTTTTATGCTCCGTGTTGCCTCTAAGATATTTAAATGCTTGTTTTTATCAAAGAAGAGCAGTCTCACATCGGCATTCGCCTTATTCGTGTATCTCTGTTCCGAGCCTGTTGATTCTTTATCGCACAGAAAGCCGATAAATATGTTCCGCTTGGACAAAGCGGAATGCTGTTCAAAAGTCTGCCCCTGCACTTTGGGATTCCCTTTTGGTTTGGGGTAAATAAACAAGTAACTGAAAGGTAACTGCAAGCCACGGTGAAAACAAGTGAGCTGAATCCATATATCTAAACTTTTAGAGACCACAAACATGCTGCAGAGTCGAGGGGAAATTACGGGTCAGCGGCGGTGGCGCGTTGGCGGTGCGTGGACACGAGTGTCCATCTGACAACTGATGCAGAAAACATCAGGTGTCAGAAATATGATGCACAACCTTTTGTGGGCTACTGGTGCCTGTGCTGTTGTCGGTCCTTAGCCAGGCACGGAGAAGTTATAAGATACAAAGAACTGAAACAAAATGCTAAAAACAATAAAAAGTGCCCACTGTAGCCAGTGTCTCACTTTCATCATGCTGTCCTGATCTTTGGTATTATTTTCTCCCATTCCTGGTGAACTCCACCGTTCACCAGTCAGCTTCTGGCAGTTGCAGCATGCATGGAAGTTGGTTAAAAAGCCCTCTCAACATGCTTGTTGTTGCCAAATACTTGCAGATATGCAGACGGACACAACTGCAGCACCAAATGTTAAGCATCAGCATTAATAGACGTTAGCTGCTCAAATCAGTCCTAAAAATTTCACTGCAATTCTGATACATTGTCCTCATTTTGCCAGTTTATTAAATAAGTTGTATGTGAAGTTCTACCTGTTTGCTACATTAATACTTGGTAAAGAAAGAAAGTCTATACTACTAAATAGGTTGAATTTTTTTTAATTTTGATGGCAATTCAAAGGGAAAACAACCACAAAATGATGATAAAGTTACACAGCAGCTTCAGGACTCACTGGGATTCATTCAGCAATTTTCAGGATGCTGCTGAACCATTTTCATCAGCAACAAACCAGATTTCAAGCTCTGACTGTCATCCTAGACGAGAGCCCTCCACAGTCTGAGATTAAATGGGGCCAAGCAGTCAATTACAAGCAATCTGTTTTTGATAATACAGTAATTAACTGTGGTAAATCATTGAAAGTCACATGTTTTTTGCCGTCTACACAGGTAGGAATTCCCATTTAAAAAGTCCATTTGTCCTCAGCAAGTTTTCCTGTTGTACAAGGAAATAGCCTGGACTCGACTCAGCTGGCACAACTAGAGTTGAGTTCTCTCACGGACACAGACTCTGCAATCTGTTTACATTTATTCGTTGGACACAAATCATTTGCAAACCTTCCAACAGTCCAAGTGAGACAGCGACTGTCTGTGGAAACGTTGCGTCTTCTCAGGCGATCTGTGCACTCGTCCCATGATCAAAGGTGGTTGTTAGTAGAGCAGGGCGACATGACCAAAAATATTTATCACCATATACAGTGGGGCAAAAAAGTATTTAGTCAGCCACCGATTGTGCAAGTTCCCCCACTTAAAATGATGACAGAGGTCAGTAATTTGCACCAGAGGTACACTTCAACTGTGAGAGACAGAATGTGAAAAAAAAATCCATGAATTCACATGGTAGGATTTGTAAAGAATTTATTTGTAAATCAGGGTGGAAAATAAGTATTTGGTCAATAACAAAAATACAACTCAATACTTTGTAACATAACCTTTGTTGGCAATAACAGAGGTCAAACATTTACTATAGGTCTTTACCAGGTTTGCACACACAGTAGCTGGTATTTTGGCCCATTCCTCCATGCAGATCTTCTCAAGAGCAGTGATGTTTTGGGGCTGTCGCCGAGCAACACGGACTTTCAACTCCCGCCACAGATTTTCTATGGGGTTGAGGTCTGGAGACTGGCTAGGCCACTCCAGGACTTTCAAATGCTTCTTACGGAGCCACTCCTTTGTTGCCCGGGCGGTGTGTTTTGGATCATTGTCATGTTGGAAGACCCAGCCTCGTTTCATCTTCAAAGTTCTCACTGATGGAAGGAGGTTTTGGCTCAAAATCTCACGATACTTGGCCCCATTCATTCTGTCCTTAACACGGATCAGTCGTCCTGTCCCCTTGGCAGAAAAACAGCCCCATAGCATGATGTTTCCACCCCCATGCTTCACAGTAGGTATGGTGTTCTTGAGATGCAACTCAGTATTCTTCTTCCTCCAAACACGACGAGTTGAGTTTATACCAAAAAGTTCTACTTTGGTTTCATCTGACCACATGACATTCTCCCAATCCTCTGCTGTATCATCCATGTGCTCTCTGGCAAACTTCAGACGGGCCTGGACATGCACTGGCTTCAGCAGCGGAACACGTCTGGCACTGCGGGATTTGATTCCCTGCCGTTGTAGTGTGTTACTGATGGTGACCTTTGTTACTTTGGTCCCAGCTCTCTGCAGGTCATTCACCAGGTCCCCCCGTGTGGTTCTGGGATCTTTGCTCACCGTTCTCATGATCATTTTGACCCCACGGGATGAGATCTTGCGTGGAGCCCCAGATCGAGGGAGATTATCAGTGGTCTTGTATGTCTTCCATTTTCTGATGATTGCTCCCACAGTTGATTTTTTCACACCAAGCTGCTTGCCTATTGTAGATTCACTCTTCCCAGTCTGGTGCAGGTCTACAATTCTTTTCCTGGTGTCCTTCGAAAGCTCTTTGGTCTTGGCCATGGCGGAGTTTGGAGTCTGACTGGTTGAGGCTGTGGACAGGTGTCTTTTATACAGATGATGAGGTCAAACAGGTGCCATTCATACAGGTAACGAGTGGGAGACAGAAAAGCTTCTTACAGAAGACGTTACAGGTCTGTGAGAGCCAGGGATTTTCCTTGTTTGAGGTGACCAAATACTTATTTTCTACCCTGATTTACGAATAAATTCTTTACAAATCCTACCATGTGAATTCATGGATTTTTTTTTCACATTCTGTCTCTCACAGTTGAAGTGTACCTCTGGTGCAAATTACTGACCTCTGTCATCATTTTAAGTGGGGGAACTTGCACAATCGGTGGCTGACTAAATACTTTTTTGCCCCACTGTACATTTGAAAATTTGTGATAACGACATAACTGACGATATAATTGACACTAGACAAAATACTTTACAACTCCACAACTTTAGTGCAAAAAACCCATCAATGTATTTTCACTTAAACAAGCAGCTGTTTTTATGTGCATTAAAATTATATAAAAATGTAACAGTGCAAATGCAAATTCCTCGCTGACAGTTTAACCAAAAGGCATTTCCAGTGGAAACTGGCCGACATATCCTCAGCATAACCATGTAGAATATCCACAAAACTTAAAAAGAGGTTATACACACACAATACGGTAATATTATGTTGAAGCACAGTACGTATCACTCCGCGAGGCTCCGCCTACGATGCCGTAATACTCCAACAATCCATCAAGCAGTGCGGCTTTGTAGCTTAGCAAAGTCGTACTGAAACATCTGACAGATGTTCGAGCGCCGTGCACATAAAATCGTCTCGAGGTCAGTAAACACAACCAGAGTTCATACATAAGGCACACGGGATTATAAGGGGCTCTGTCGACTTTCAGAAAAATCAAAGGATTGATTTTAAGTTCGCCGTATTTTCCAAACAACACGGTAATAACGACGGCCCGCTAGCATGCGCTACCAAAAATAGTGCTTTGTTGTGTATCTGACGAAAGCTAAACCAGTTCCACCACTGAAGCTGCAGCATTTTTACAAACCAGTTCAGGTTCATCGTTTCATTTAACAATCAGCTTTCGCTCTTCTTATTCTGCGTCGCCGCCTTGTGTGTATGTAAACATAGGCACTGCGCATGCGCGGTTTACCCACATTCTATCGCCATATTTCATTTTCCTATCGTTGCCCAAAATTACACCGGTATCACCGTGAACGGTATGATATGGCCCAGCCCTAGTTGTGAGTGTGGAGCACCCTTAAGAATTTTTTCTTGTCACACATAATATGTCACTGTAGCATAAATGAATTCAAGTTGACGTAATCTGAAAAAGTACTGCGGCAAAGTCATTATTCCTGTGCGGATGACAGAGACTCTTGAAGAAACGAGTCGGCCTTAATGCTTCGCGTCACTTCATTGACAGTGTAAATGAAAAGGGAATATAAATAAAGAACTGCCTGGTTATTAGTACCTTTGCTGCATACAGAGTGTTGAAGTGAGGTGCAATCAGAATGAAAAATGAACAGTCCTGTCAGACAATGAAAGGGCACTGTCAGCAGACAAACTGCAGAAAAAAGGTGAAGGAGCGTGAACGGGCACGGTGGAGGGATTTCAGGAGTCATTTCTGACAGAAGGATGAAGCAAGAGTGATGAAGAGGGGGGAACTGAGAAAATGACAGGAGGCAGAGCTGAAGATGTTAAAGTTTTCATTGGGAGTGAGCAGGATGGACAAGATTAGAATTGAGTAAATCAGAGGGACATGCAGATGAGGAGAGTGGATATACTGGACCAAAGCTTTTAAATATGAAGCTACCAGGCAGAAGGAAAAGAGATCTCAGAGAAGACTACATGCAGAGGGCTGGTGTGACAGAGGTGCCTTCTAGGCATGTGGTCAATCGAGCAGCCGAAAGAAAAGAAGATGACGGGAGCAGACAAAACAAAACTCTTCTTATTCTTAGTCAAAGAAGATCTCAGTCAGTGCAGATGTCTTGTATGGAGGCTGCATCCAACTGTCCAGGCCAGCAAACTTATGACTTTGACTGTTCTCTCTTCATGTTATGCTATGTGCTGTAATGACGGGCTGGTCACTGCAGGGTTATTCCATAACTCTGTGGCTCAGACCCATTTGGTGTAAGAGGGTGAGAAACACGAGAAGTGAAATGATCTGATGAGGTCTGTGTGCTTTGAGAGGACACAAAAAATCAGGCCATAAATGAAACTGCAGCTCACAGAAGAGTAATTGCTAGAATGTAGCAGACCATCCTTGGTCAGATCTTTAACCTTGTTGACTTGTTCATTTATCAGTTAAACTAGTCTTATTTATTGCTGAAATCATTTTCCATTAACTAAGTGATCAGAAAACAGGAAGTTGTTATACACCTGTACTAAGGTCAGTTGATTTTGATTTATTCAATTCATAAACCTTCCAAGTAAAGTTTGTTTCATAGCCACACGAGTTCTGACATGTGAAAGTTCATGAGCCGGATATTTTATTTAAATCATAACAGTTGTGACTCAGCCCTGTGCAGAGAATGTCATTTTTAAGGGATTTTTATTTTGAAACGGAAAAATAATGGAGTTTTTATTTATGTACCTTCCATCCCCATGTGCTGCTGGTAGTGCTGAGAGTATGTAAGCGGCTGAGTGGAATCATCAAGATCATATTGTTACATATTGAGCAGTAGATACTAGAGATGGCACGATACCACTTTTTTATGTCCGATACCGATATCATAACTTTGGATATCTGCCGATACCGATATGAATCTGATATAGTGTTTTTTAATCAATAAAACTGTTTTTTAATCAATAAAACTGTTTTTTTTTTAAATATCTTGCTGCACTTTGTATAAGTTTATACTCAAATTTAAATAAGCAACAACACTAAAGCTATTCTGTTATACCTGTATGTAAAAAATACACTGCACCCAAAATATTTCATAGTTCAGCAAAACTGATCAAACTTAAACCTGCTCCATCCTCCCTATTCTGCTATTTTAAAGAGGACTTAGCAGAAATATTAAGCAACCTAACTAATAGGGTTGCAAACTCCAGCAAAAAAAAATAAATAGGGAACCACCCTCCACCTCATGATGATTAATTTATGTAATCAAATTTAATTTGATGCAGTGTGAAAAAAAAATGCACAGAAATAAATTATTTTTCAAGAATAATTAAACAGATTCAACATCTTTCTTCAACAGAACTGCAGACTGCACAGATGGTTCCCAAAGGAAAAAGTACTACAGCTTACTAGGGTATATTAGACTTAACAGTTACTATATACAGTAATGGACTTCTATACATTTTACATCAGATTAAAACTTTGGGTGTAAGATTCAGATAATTATTTATTAAAAGCTCGACATTTTAAATGAGAATAAGAAAGAAAAGTATGTCTTTGTGCCCCCTTTTCCCTGTTCATGCCCTATCGGCCCCCCTGGCTAAACTTTGCTAGATCCGCCCCTGCACAGTTACGTCAGCTGTAGAAAAAGATCCTGGTGTAGAAATAATATTAAATAAATTCTAACAACAGCTGATCAAGCTTAAACGTGCTGCTGTTGTTCAGCCGCTGGTTTCCTCTTTCTGGTGAGAAGTGGGACAAAAACAAAGAAGAGAGACGATCAGCTGATCATTGATCAGTTTATGATTGAAGTAGCAGCAGGAGAGGGAGAGTTATGAGGTTATGAGCTACGGTTATGAGGCGAGTTACGCCGTGTAGCAAGTTTTGTGAGGTGCTTTTTTGATATTTAATGGATCGATTACATTTTTTATTTCTCTCTGATATCCGATCCAGTAATTTAGGTCAGTATCGGACCGATACCGATACGTAATATCGGATCGTCCATCTCTAGTTAAAACTAAGGATATCATTTCCACTCCCACTGTATGTGTCTTTAGCAGCATTTGTTTTTTTGTTATTTAGCTAGCTTCTCTCTAAACTTGAAAGACGTGTATCGTGGTATTTTAGTGTGTAATAATCCTCCTTTTTCAGGGCTGTTTGTTAAACTTTGTGGCTAGGGAAAAACTATGGAGGTCAGAAATAAAGCGTGACTGAAGAGCGGGAATAGAAACAACCTTGGTTAAGGGTGTGCAGTGATTGAAAAGGAGAAAGTAGGCAGCATTTCCTTCAGTCTCCCCAAAGGCTCATTACTGGATTTAACCCCAGGGCTTTTTTACTTCTGGCTTTCTGAAGCTGCTGGTCGAGCTGCAGACTTCTCACTGACTCTCTGTAAGACCGTCTCATCAACATAGTGAAAAGAGTAGATTAGAAGATGGCGGAGGCTAAAAACAGAGAACAGACACCTATTTGATATGAGGGATGTTTGTACTGGTGTTACTAGTGGCTTTTAATTTCCTAGGTTCCTTTTTGTTGTATAGATCAGGTTTCTATCATTTTGTTATGGCACTCAACAATGAGGAGACATTTAGCCTGCTTTATTTAGTGCAGTGTTTGTGTCTGTGTGCATGTGAGATTGTGTATGTATATATCTCTGGGTGCAGTAACACATACTGTATTAAATTTTAATTCATTTACTTTGTGCACTGGGCCGTACTGGCAGGTTTGCTTCACTTATCCATTTCACCTGGCTTAATGTGAGTGCAGCAGAAAGATGTGGAGGCACAGAGTGACGATAGATGGTCCTCACACTGTACCAGCTTAATGTTGAGTAAAAGAGGAAGCCTGTATTTTTACTGGTGTGTATATATACATATTAGGGCTGCTCGATTATGGCAAAAATGATAATCACGATTATTTTCACTGAGATCTCGATTATTTGACGATATTTATTTAACAATAACAATGTGTTGAATAATGACTTTAAAGATTGTCAAAAATAATATAAAATAGTGCAAATACTGATAACAGTGCAAATGTTTGCAATATAAGAAACAAATGAAAAATGTAAACATCTATGTTTAGTGAACTTTGCAGTGTTGCTCTGTGGTGCAGCTACGACACTGTAGCAAAGTTTACACACTGTGTCTACTTGATCCACGTCTGACTCATGAACCCATAATGTTTCCACACCACTCAAGTTTTTTTACCTCTGTTCAACCAACAGCAGTCACTCTCCTCTCCAAATAACTTCTGCTTAGCTTTCCGAGCTTCCCTCGGTCCTCTTAATCAGCGGTCCCCAACCCCCGGGCCTCGGACCGGTACCGGTCCGTGAGTCGTTTGGTACCGGGCCGCGAGAGTTGAGGCTCAGGTGTGAAATGTATAGTTTTCAGGGTTTTTATCAGTTTTCAGCGTTATTTTGTTATCGTTTTTATCGTTTACTCGGTTTTCCTGGGTCTTTTCACGTGTGTTATGAATAAATCTTCTTTTTTTCGGTACCGGTACTAGTTTTATTTTGTTGTATTTATCCGCGACACCTTAAAGGCCGGTCCGTGAAAATATTGTCGGGCATAAACCGGTCCGTGGCGCAAAAAAGGTTGGAGACCGCTGCTCTTAATTGTTGTGACACGTGTTCGAAATGCAGAGAGGTGCGCTCGATTTGCCACACGGAGCAGCGCGAGAGTAAAGCACGAGGGAGGGGCTAATAATCGGCTGCGTCATTTTTAATGATCGTTGAAAGATCGTAATCGAGATTAAAATTTAATTAATTGAGCAGCCCTAATATGTGTATATATATATATATAAAGTGTGTGTGTGTGTGTGTGTGTGTGTGTGTAGGCCACCAATACTATGATTAAAATCACGACATGCTGCTGGTAGCATGAAAGCTGCACAGCTATTGAGCCAGCTTGGCGCATTAAAACTAAAAACTAGGTTAGGTCAAGGAAAACTACTTTTTCATCTGCACATCTCAGGCAGAGCACCACTATTGCAGCATACAAAAAGACAACAGGTTTTTCTAATGATAAAAGTCTTTTTACAAGGAAAATCAACAGTTTCTTGATAAGGTGATGTACTCCCATGTGCACAAGTCATCATACTGCACTGATATTGACTCTCCAAGGCTGCTGAGCTCTGAGGGATAGACTAACATTCATGCTGAGGTCTTTCCATCGTGTCATGTTTTGATGATAGTAGGTAAAAAGCCTCTGTGTCATGTTTGTGTGAATGTCAGGAACTTTAATTGGGCTGCTGTTCATCAGCTCTGCTGTCGTGGCTGTTATGGTTGTATTTAAATAGCTACAGTATTTGCTGCCACCCTTGGCAGTAATTTAATAAATTAAATCATCATTTAAAAACCATATTTTGTATTTAAATAAGTTATCTTTGTCTAAAAACGTGCTTGATAATCTGAAAGTGTGACAAATATTTTTAACAGCACTGCAACATAAAAGCAATGTAAACATACATGTGAGTAGTTTAGAACATTTGACACATCTTACAGTACTTTAAATGCACATTTGCAAATTACAGTTTATATTAAGCAATGGAGAAGACACATAGAGACCCTGGTGACACTCACAGAGGACACACAAGCATAGAAACATAGCTTGTACTCACTACAGCCTGTACATACTTATAGTTATAGAATATTCATAACATACTTCATACCGTGTACATTATAACATACCATAATAGACCCATTTCTGTAATATACTTACATATCTATATTATTGCTAATATATATTGTAATATATCTATATCACTAAAGCACTTCTGGATGGATGCAAACTGCATTTCGTTGCCCTGTACCTGTGCATGTGCAATGACAATAAAGTTGAATTCTATTCTAATACTATTCTAAACAGTGTTATAGCTCACCACACATCTGCAAATTATATTGCTTTAAGATTAGAACCATAGTTAGTCCTCCCTCTGTTATATCTTCCAGAAATGGGCAGTGAGTTGCCAGGGACAGTTTCAATGCCAGGAGCTGTTGGATCTGGACCGGTGAGGATGGGTGGAGCCGTCCCAGGTCGTGGGGGCAAGAGGAGATCAGGAGGGTGAGTGTCTTTACTGCTGATATGCTGTGGAAATTAGCTTTAAAATTAAAGGATCAAAAACGCTGTGTTGGGTCATCAGTCCTTTAAATTCTATTAGTGTTAAATTTACTGTATTCTGAAGGAGTAAATGCAATCAGTGTAATTGTATTGAGGTTTAGGACTCTCGCAGTGTCCTCAATACTGCAGCATAACTATTGACAAGACAAATGTTCTTATTGTCTTCTGCTTTTAAATTTGTCTGTATTTGGGCAGTGAGTACACCATCAAAGAGCGATTTCTATCACTTCTGGGAACAATGCTAAGCCTCTCATCCTCGTTGAAACCATGCAAGATTTAACTCGTTGGTATTTCTAATTCACAGCGGTATGATTACACAGTTCACTGGACAACTCGCTGCAGTAAACTTGCTAATTGCAAACTGCTCAGTGGAGTTGGTCCCACTGTGGGACATGAACTTGATTCATTGCTATTGATAATGGAAAAATGCAGTAGTTCAGCATTTTCCCATTATCAATAGTAATTATCAACACATTGTGTCTATTGATAATAATTATTGATTTCTCTAAGAAGCATGGGTGCTCACGTAGTTGCATCCCACAATCTCAATACCAGAAAGACAATCAAGGTTTAAATGAAAACCTAGAAGTTATTGTGGGCGTCTCAAACTTTGAAAGCTTATTGTTTATGAGAATAGTTTCTCCACACAAGATACTATTGGTGAGGTCCAGCTGTATTAACTGAAAAAGTAACAGTATATTAGGGCTGCATGATTAATCGTTAGAAAATCGCGATCTCGATTCATACTTATGTGCGATCTCATTTCCAAATGACGATTTAAAAAAAAAAAAAAAAGACGACGATTGTACTGCATTTTGATCCGGGACGTAATCTGCATGAAAACAAGCGCTCACTCTTCCTGCTCAACAAATGGGCGGAGCCTTATACCACGTGATACAGAAGCTGGCTGCTAAAATTAGCAGGAAAAAACAACGGAGAAAGTGACAGGAGGAAATCCGTCCCGGTCAACCACCCAAACATCAATAACGGGAACCTTATACAGCGCTTCCCTATACCCGTCGAACTCCCGCAGGCACAAAGAAATTACGGAGGCTATCACTTATCAGCTGACCAAAGATATGGCTCCATCAACACTGTGCAAAACGAGGGATTTAGGAGAACGATCAACACCCTAGACAAACGCTACACAGTGCCGTCCCGCAACTATTTTTCTATTGTTGCACTTCCTGCTCTATACACGCAGTGTCGAGCAACGGTGGAGACGCAATTTCAAGCAGTACAACATTTTGCAGCAACGACAAAACGTGAGACATTTGTTGTTTTTATGTTTATTTATTGTTTTTATGTTCAGTCTCAACTGTTACGAAGTTGATGTGCAGTTAATAAGTGCAATAAATATTTATACTGGGAAAGAAAATCGTGAGAGAATCGTGATCTCAATTCTAAGTAAAAAATCGTGATTCTCATTTTATGCAAAATCGTGCAGCCCTACTACTACTAGCCCTACTGTTAATACTGTTCTATCATTCACAGTTTCTGTGAGTATAAAACGTGCGAGGATATTTTCTCACCTCTTTATATGAAGAATATTCTAGTGGCCAATGGAAAATGGAAGAAGTTGTTTGAATTTGTCATTTCAACTTTAAAAAGGATTTAGGATGGAACCAGATCTCATACTGAAGGCTGCATTAGCATGGACGTCACAGAATTAAAAGAATGATCTGGAATACACATCGATCGCTCTAGACTTTGTATATTTCTGTTTGTTGTACATTAGTTGGTCAGTTTACACTAACAGTGCACTTAACCCATGCACAGGCAACGTAGAGAGTAAGGTATGGCACAAGGTTGCAGTTTACTCCTGTCTGTGGTGTTCCTGCTGTATGTGCTCAGCTCAGAGTGTATGTGAACGTGTTTGTGTGGTTTCGAAATGATGTCAAGGTAACGAACAGCTAAAGTTTTCTCTGTTTCCTGCAGGGTGCATAACAGTTTTAATTCTCCAGCAAGTATTCTTAACAGCAAACCCTAACCCTGAAAAAGGGAAATGGGCCCATGCTCCTGTTGGCCCACCACTCACAGGAGGCGCCGTAGGGGTTGGTAGCAAAGTGTGTTGGGCGGCGGCCAGAAGCGGAGGCCCTGGTGGACCGATCCCCAACTACCAAAACTAGTGACTGAGACATGTCACCTCTCTGGTGGGGAAGGAGCCTGTTAGTGCCTGAGTTTGACAGAGCTACCAGCGAGATATAGTCTGTCACCTCCGTGCACGGCTTGGGCTCTGGAGCCACTCTCCTGGAGAGAGGCTGGACTCTGTCTCAGTCTGCAGTTGACTTTGGTGAAAGGTACGGGCTGGGTGGTATCGTACCATCCCCTCATCTTGCTGCCTGTAATGTTGGGGTTTCTCCCAGTGGATGAGAGGGCTGGTTCCCTGCGCCTTTGGTTGGGGAACAGGTCCTGACTGTTGCCTGCACTTCTGCACTGTACCCAGCTTTCTTGGGGTTCCTGGGTGGGTGCTTGAGGGCACTTCGCCTGGGGACTCTGTTGTCCTTCTGGGAGACTTCAACGCTCATGTGGGCAACAACAGTGAGACCTGGAGGGGCGTGATTAGGAGGAGTGGCCTCCTGGATCTGAACCTGAGCAATGTTTTGTTATTGGACGTTTTTGCAAACCACAGTTTGTCCATAATGAACACCGTATTTGAACAGAAGCGCACGTGGCACCAAGACACCCTCAGCCGCAGGTCTGGTCATATGATTATAAATTCAATCACCAGACCTGTGGCCTAATGTTCTGGACACTCAGGTGAAGAGAGGAGCTGTCAACTGATCACCACCTGCTGGGGTGTTGAATCAGGTGGTGGGGAAGGATGCTGGACAGACCTGGCGCAGCTAAACGTATAGTGAGGGCGCTGGGAGCACCTAGCAGAGGCCCGGCCCACTAGATCTTAAACTCACACCCCCGGCAGAGCTTCAACAAGCATCTGAGACTGTGGACATTGAGTCTGCACCTGAGTTCAGCATCTCCAAATTAAAGTGAATAAATAACTGTAAGTGACACTTTACTCACTTACAGTTATTTATTTACCTATTCAGTCAGTTTAATTTTAAAACGGTGTATACTGTATATTCTGTGTATTTATTATCTCACTCTTATTGCCTGTTTATGCCCTGTCCTTCAGCGTCATCTGCTCTGGTGTATCTTAATTGCCCCCTGGGGATAAATAAAGCCTTTCTGATTCTGATTGCTGAAGCTGCTGCACCGAGTGGAAGGCTTTTACTTTGGTGGTCTCAGAATCTCAACACTGCTTTTCACAGATGATGTGGTTCTGTTGGCTTCATCAGGTGATGGCCTACAGCTCACACTGGAACGGTTCAAGCCGAGTGTGAAGCGGTGGGAATCGGCACCTCCACGTCTGAGGCCATGGTCCTCAGCCAGGAAAGGGTCGAGTGTCCATTCTGTCTCAAGGACAGATTCTTGCCCCAAGTGGAGGAGTTCAAGTATTTTGGGGTCTTGTTCACAAGTGAAGGGAGCGGGGGCAGGGTACCTGATCACAGGCAGGGCCTAGGTGTTGACAGTTCTTACCATTCAGCTCCTCAGGACTTGCCTGACCCTTTGGTACTTGGTGGTTGCAGCTTTCTTAGCGGCCTCTTTGTGGTTCCCATTTGCCTGTGGGATTCCCAGGTACTTGTAGCTGTCCTCAATGTCTGCAGTGTTGCCTTCTGGTAGTTCAATTCAATTCAATTCAGTTTTATTTATATAGCGCCAAATCACAGCAAATGTCGCCTCAAGGCGCTTCATAGATACAGAGAAAAACCCAACAATCATATGACCCCCTATGAGCAGCACTTTGGCGACAGTGGGAAGGAAAAACTCCCTTTTAACAGGAAGAAACCTCCAGTAGAACCAGGCTCAGGGAGGGGCGGGGCCATCTGCTGTGATTGGTTGGGGTGAGAGAAGGAAGACAGGATAAAGACATGCTGTGGAAGTCTTTTCAGTCCACTCATTTCTGCCTACGTTTCCTCTTCATTACCATCCGCTGTCTTTGAGTCCATCTTTGTCCAACCATTGGTAGGAATTCTATCAGTGACTAAGGAGCTTTTCCTCTTCTTGCGAATTACAAATTGCTTGTAATTTGTCTTCCAAACATAGTTTGTGGCTCTGTTCTGATACGTTTATGCAATATTTTAAATTTTTATTAAAAACATATGAATTGAATTAAGAAGTGGTAACTCTGTTTCCTGTTGTTGTTTCTCAGAATGGACTTTGATGATGAAGATGGAGAGGGGCCGAGCAAGTTTTCAAGGTGAGAACATTCACAGTAGATGGCGCACATACTGTCTGAAAGTGTTTAGTACATAGTTCATGAAAACCACACAGTTTTTGTTTCAGGGTATCGGCAGGTACAATGAGTTGTTAATGTTTACTTGGATCAAAGTAGGTTTAAATTGGCCGCTTAATTTGAGGTATCGTTCTAAAAATTCATGTTTTGTTTTGAGGATCCTCCTGATACCCTGTTTGTAGCTGATGTGGACACATCGAGTCTTCCTCTCACTGCATCTCAAGTGTCCTCTCACAATTTCCTTTCATTTCAGCCTGTCTTTCATTCGTTCCTTCTAATACAATGTATGTGTGAGTGTGTAGGATAGTTCTGAAATATAGTCAGTGCTGTTTAGAGCTGGCAGGATCTGTTAAGTTGAACAGTGACGATGGAGAGGAGGTGCTGCTCTCTGCTGGCTACACGAGGAACTGCATTTTCATGGACACGTTTCATGTGTGATCGATGTGGATTGAGAAAGGCATACCATGAAAGGATGTGCCGCTGCACATCGTACATCTGCTGTTTCCACTCCAGCATATTCATCATTGCTTTCTCCCATACACAACAGCTTTCATTCACCTTGCATCTTATTTCATGACACAAAAAAACGAGCTGAAAAAACGAATTCACTTTTATTTTGGAGGGGGGGTGGGGACAAACAAAATACAAGCTCTCAAGCAGATACGTCACATTTCTTGCCACACTCACCTTGAGGTTGGACGGTGCAGATTCACCAGTTTAATTATTTAACTTTTCTTTGTTTTTGTTGGAATCTGAACAACTTAAAAAGACTTTTATACAGATGTTGTGTACTTAATTTAATCATAGAAACAATATCCACTAGTGGGTTTTTTGCAACTTGCTTGTTAGCTGCTTATGAGCTATTGTTTGACTGAAATTCTAGTAAATGTTTAGCATGAGTGGTCAATCAAGATGTCCTCAATCTAGTGAACAGTTTTCTAGCCTCATGTAGAATTTGACACTAGATGACATTTGAATGCTGGGTTTACAGTGGGGCAAAAAAGTATTTAGTCAGCCACCGATTGTGCAAGTTCCCCCACTTAAAATGATGACAGAGGTCAGTAATTTGCACCAGAGGTACACTTCAACTGTGAGAGACAGAATGTGAAAAAAAAATCCATGAATTCACATGGTAGGATTTGTAAAGAATTTATTCGTAAATCAGGGTGGAAAATAAGTATTTGGTCACCTCAAACAAGGAAAATCCCTGGCTCTCACAGACCTGTAACGCCTTCTGTAAGAAGCTTTTCTGTCCCCCACTCGTTACCTGTATGAATGGCACCTGTTTGACCTCATCATCTGTATAAAAGACACCTGTCCACAGCCTCAACCAGTCAGACTCCAAACTCCGCCATGGCCAAGACCAAAGAGCTTTCGAAGGACACCAGGAAAAGAATTGTAGACCTGCACCAGACTGGGAAGAGTGAATCTACAATAGGCAAGCAGCTTGGTGTGAAAAAATCAACTGTGGGAGCAATCATCAGAAAATGGAAGACATACAAGACCACTGATAATCTCCCTCGATCTGGGGCTCCACGCAAGATCTCATCCCGTGGGGTCAAAATGATCATGAGAACGGTGAGCAAAGATCCCAGAACCACACGGGGGGACCTGGTGAATGACCTGCAGAGAGCTGGGACCAAAGTAACAAAGGTCACCATCAGTAACACACTACAACGGCAGGGAATCAAATCCCGCAGTGCCAGACGTGTTCCGCTGCTGAAGCCAGTGCATGTCCAGGCCCGTCTGAAGTTTGCCAGAGAGCACATGGATGATACAGCAGAGGATTGGGAGAATGTCATGTGGTCAGATGAAACCAAAGTAGAACTTTTTGGTATAAACTCAACTCGTCGTGTTTGGAGGAAGAAGAATACTGAGTTGCATCCCAAGAACACCATACCTACTGTGAAGCATGGGGGTGGAAACATCATGCTATGGGGCTGTTTTTCTGCCAAGGGGACAGGACGACTGATCCGTGTTAAGGACAGAATGAATGGGGCCAAGTATCGTGAGATTTTGAGCCAAAACCTCCTTCCATCAGTGAGAACTTTGAAGATGAAACGAGGCTGGGTCTTCCAACATGACAATGATCCAAAACACACCGCCCGGGCAACAAAGGAGTGGCTCCGTAAGAAGCATTTGAAAGTCCTGGAGTGGCCTAGCCAGTCTCCAGACCTCAACCCCATAGAAAATCTGTGGCGGGAGTTGAAAGTCCGTGTTGCTCGGCGACAGCCCCAAAACATCACTGCTCTTGAGAAGATCTGCATGGAGGAATGGGCCAAAATACCAGCTACTGTGTGTGCAAACCTGGTAAAGACCTATAGTAAACGTTTGACCTCTGTTATTGCCAACAAAGGTTATGTTACAAAGTATTGAGTTGTATTTTTGTTATTGACCAAATACTTATTTTCCACCCTGATTTACGAATAAATTCTTTACAAATCCTACCATGTGAATTCATGGATTTTTTTTTCACATTCTGTCTCTCACAGTTGAAGTGTACCTCTGGTGCAAATTACTGACCTCTGTCATCATTTTAAGTGGGGGAACTTGCACAATCGGTGGCTGACTAAATACTTTTTTGCCCCACTGTATGTGTATGTTAGCGTGCTGTAACATGAAGTGGATCGTTAAACTCATTTAATTTATTAAACAATTAAAAAGATCGTTAATTTAATTATAACTGGTCTCAGTTCGTTGGTGCCTTGACGTGGCAGTAGTAGTGTTTGTGAGTCGCACATGACCTGAGAAATCATCTTGTTTTTCATTTTTGTGCGTCAGACTTTGTCGATCCTAAATCATGAACATGTAATGAAGTGTTGCATGGCAGCTAAATATGGACAGTGAAGCTGCTCTTGATACTTTTCCTGTATGTACATGTTAAGAGTGTTACATGCTGTGTCCTCTCCTCTCTGCAGGTATGATGATGATGAGCAGAATCCTGGTGGGGATAAGGACAGATATGCCAGGTAGGCTTAGCCAGCTGGGCAGCAAGAGGATTTCCATTGATGCAGGGATCAACAGACACTTTGATCCGAACAACAACACAAACATTTGTGTGTTGTTAGAAATGCTCACAGCAAAAGAAGATGGCTAAAAATAAAATTGGAAGCTTTGAGTTTGTTAAACACACCCAATGAGGTGCTTTAGTATGAGAGAGGTGAGCACAGACATAAGAGTTAATAATTCCCACTCAGTTTGTAGGTTTTGTTTTTGTAACATCAGGTCATAAACACATTCTTTTACTGCGAGGTAATCGGAGCGCCGCATCCAAGATGGCAGCACCAAAGTCTCTCTTTTAGCATTATATCCTGTGGCCTGGATATAATGGGATTTAGGATTGTTTACTCAGCGATGTGTAGAACACGAAGTCTTTGTTAGACAAACAAAAGGGAACCAAACAAACTAAAAACAGAAAGGTAAAGTTAGACACTGGAATTAGGAGAAAAAGAAAAGTAAAATCAGTAATGAATTCATACGAAGTTAAAATAATCCAAAATAATCATAAGAAATAAAAAGCCAATTCCAGAATCATGAGGTTTATTCTGCGTGTCTTATCTCCTCTCACAGGTGCGTCACAGCATGGTCGACGTTTCTGCTACAGAAACGAGCAAGAACCGGACTTTTTATCAGCCTCGCATTAAGATTTGGCTTCACTGTGTGTTTTGTTCGCTCTTCATGAGCACACCCAAACCATAAATGTAAAATATAACTATGATCTGAAGCCACAGAGCCTTAGTTGTACTCTGGTTATACCTTTACTGTTACATCTAACAAGATTTCCAGGATGTTTTTTTCCATACTTGGATTCCCAACATGTGGGACAGATGTAAGCGAAGCCGAGAGCTTCCCTTGTATGCTGAGCTTATGCAGAGCTTGGTATGTTTTATTTTGGTATTGTGCAATTATCTCGTATTTTATTTTATCCATTTATTTTTCAATTTTTACCCAAAATCTTCTGACTGCATCCCAAATATTTCAGAGAATTGCGAGTTTTATGAGAATCTGTGTCAATAAAAACGACCAACTGGACTCTAGCATGATTGTTATGTATATCCATACCTAGGGATGGGTATTGATAAGATTTTCACGATTCCGATTCCATTTTCGATTCTGTTTAACGATTCGATTCTTTATCGATTCTCTTATCGATTCTCTTATCGATTATTTTTTTTTAAAAAAAGGAGAACACTAAGGTCAATTAGCTTAGATCTTTGTTTTATATCTTCTCTTTGAACAAGATAGAAATTTAGGAGTAACATGGCCTTACAAACCCAACAGTGAGATCTTAACAGATCCAACCTACGACTCTTCAATGGGGTGTCACAGGGTCCCCAGGGAAAAAAATTGTGAATGTAAAATAATAAAATAAATATTCTTATGTAGCAATTACACAAGAATATCCAATAATGTCCCTGCCTACAATTAAACACATTCACTTACCGAAAATCGGGGGCATCTGCTGTGGCAAACGGCTGCAAGCCTTTTACCACAAACTGAGTCACTGCTCGGTGACATTCGTCTATCCTGCCTGAAAGGAGACGCTACGGTAGACTGCAGCGAGAGCTGCCAGCATCTGAGCCAGACTCTGTCTCATCATGGTCACCTAAATGTACAGTAATGGCAGGTTTGTAATAAGGCAGATCGCGCTAACATAATCTGCACTGTTAGTTGATTATTTACCTGCCGCATTAACGGGAGAGGACGTGCAAACGTTACCGCTGCTGCTGGGTTGAGATTCACGAGTCCGGAGCGGAATTAAAAACATGACATTTATTTAAGGTCATCGCGGGTTTTGTGAGCAAATGCTTTTACATATTCGTCGTGTTTCCTCCCTTAAATGAAATATCTACTTTGCAAGTATTGCAAGTTGCCCTGTTGTCATCCATTCTCGTAAAGTAGAACCAAACTTTTTAGCGTTTGAGCCGCCATGTTTGCCAGGTAAATGACGCTCCGCAACGTGGTGACGTCATTCGGGGCGACTGGAATCGATAAGGGAATCGTTTGCAAAAATGGCAAACAATTCCAAGGAATTGAAACAGTGGGAACCGGTTCTGAACAAGAACCGGTTTTCGATACCCATCCCTATCCATACCTGCTGGTAAATCTGTAAAGTCTGCAGCTTAACCTGCTGACATTCACACAACTTAAAGATTCATTGGTTGTTTTTGTGTCTTCCCCAAATAAAGTGGGACCAGCTAATCTGGCCGTTTCAGACTGGTGTCTGTTTGTATAATAATGGTCAGAGGAGGAGATTATGTCCAGGATTAAGACACATAGGTGTTTTTATAGAGTACTTAACAATACTTGGAGGAGCCACTGAAGTCCTTAACTGTTAGTGTCCTGTGTTATTGTCACTGCTTTCTTCTTACATGAATATTTAAACACAGAATTGTTAAAATAAAGAAGAATAATTTGACAGCGAAGCGTATCTTTGAGATCAGATTGTACAGTCTTTCATCTAAAGTTCCAAAACATCCTGATAAGATGCATCCCGAGGCTGCAAGGGCTTCTCAACTTGCATCTTCCATCCTGTAACTGATCTTCTCTCTGTTTTAGAGAGAACCACAGTGAGATCGAGAGACGCCGGCGCAACAAAATGACCCAATACATCACCGAGCTATCGGACATGGTCCCCACCTGCAGTGCTTTAGCTCGAAAACCTGATAAGCTGACCATCCTGCGTATGGCTGTTTCCCATATGAAATCCATGAGGGGGACCGGCAACACATCTACCGATGGCGCCTATAAGCCCTCCTTTCTCACGGAGCAGGTACTGCACTGTCAGAGGAGCAGAGCTCTAGCTGCTCACAGCAAAGATGGATGGCAGTGGAACGGGCATAGAACAAATATTTTTTTATTGTGAAATTTCATCACAACAAAATATTCAGCAGTCAACTGTTAGTTGAAGTGGGAACAACAGCAAGGATGTGGTTGGTCGAATACAATCACAGAATGGGGTCAGTGGATGCTGAGGTGGGCGGTGCACAGAGTTAATCATTACAGACCTCCAGACCTCACGTGGTCTTCAGGTTAGCGTAGAGGAGAAGAGTGAGTGTTGCAGATTGGGTTTCCATGGCCAAGCAGCTGAAACCAAGCATACATCACAAAGCGCAAAGTGTCGAATGCAGGAGTGTAAACATACTGCCAGTTGTCTCTAGAGCAGTGATACGTATTCTCTGGAGCGATGAATCATCCTTCCCCGTCTGGCAATCAGATGGACGAGTTGCTGGGAGAACGGTACTTGTCGGACTACACGGTGCAAAGTTTGGTGGAGAGGGGATCATGGTGTGGGGATGAAAATTGTCCATTTTGGACAATTTCATGCTCCCACAGTTTGGGCCCCTTGCTGTTCCAACATTAGTGTGCACCTGTAAATGGTAAATGGCCTGTATTTATATAGCGCTTTACTAGTCCCTAAGGACCCCAAAGTGCTTTACATATCCAGTCATCCAACCATTCACACACACATTCACACACTGGTGATGGCAGCTACATTGTAGCCACAGCCACCCTGGGGCGCACTGACAGAGGCGAGGCTGCCGGACACTGGCGCCACCGGGCCCTCTGACCACCACCAGTAGGCAACGGGTGAAGTGTCTTGCCCAAGGACACAACGACCGAGACTGTCCAAGCCGGGGCTCGAACCGGCAACCTTCCAATTACAAGACGAACTCCCAACTCTTGAGCCACGATCGCCCCCACTTGACTGGCCAATGTTAGTGTCTGACCTCACAAACGTGCTCCTGGAAGAATGGTCAAAGATTCCCATAAACAGGCACTTAAACCTTGTGGAAAGCTGTTTTAGCTGCAAAGGATGGACGGACAGGATTAAGAATGGGATGTCACTCAAGTTCATATCTATGTTAAAGGAGACAAGCAAATATACTGAATGTCTTCTACTGTGCAACAAAGACCCCTTTTGTTAAAAGAAGTCTTTGAACTGCACGTCTTTAAATCGGTGACCAAAAATCTGCACGCTGTAAAATCTCGTTCGCTCCCAGAACTAAAAAAAAAACAATTATGCAAACTCATTGCCTCAAAAAAACCAAGTAAAGTTTACTTAAGATAACTAAGTTGGGCAATGTAGCCATTCTGAGTACACAGTAATAAGAACAACTTGTTTACCCACTGACAAACATTTCAAGTTCTACTAAATTAAAAACAATTCGTGGCTACTTCCTGTTTTTAATTTTGCTTACACACAAAGTAAACGCAACAAAATCACACGATGTTTTATCATCCTTGAACTAACAACACTTAATATAAACAAATATGATTCAGAAACAATAATTAACGTGTTTTGTGATGGAGTTAAAATCAGCCCACTTTCATTTTCAAATGCATTATTATGCCATTCCCAAAGAATACTGTCAATGTGATATAAACAACCATCCATCCATTTTCCTCCACTTATCTGAGTCGTGGAGGCTACCAGCCAAAGCACCTCCTCCTCCCTGGCCACTTCATCCAGTTTATCCAGGGGAACTCCAGCATGTGTCCTGGGACATGCCTGCAGGAGGCGTCCTTGTCAGATGCCCCGAACTATCTCGACTCATTTCGATGTGGAGAAGTAGCAGCTGCACACTAATGCAGAGCGGGCACTCCACCCTTTCTGGCTGAGGACCACGGCCACAAATTTGGAGGTGGTGATTCCAGTGAGGGCTGGAGGCAACCACCTGATGCTTAACCAAGCTTAACCTGACAGGACACCTCTACAGCTTCACAAGAGGCACCAACCACCTTGCAGTCACAGCTTCTTGCAGCAGCTTCAAGATTCGTAAATCTTGCAAACCACAAACATGTTGAGAAGACGAGAGATAACAATATGGAGCTGTCGGTATTCCCTATCACTTTCAAGAGTTTAAGACTAGACTAACCAACCTGTGCACTGCCTGAACTGACTACAAAAAAGGCAATGACTCAGTTCCTCACGCATGGACCCTGGAATGCCTAAAACTATACAAGACCAAAAGGACACTAAGAGCCTTCATTAGAAATCCAATGGGGATGTGGCCAACAACACCAGAGGACAACTTTAAGCCAAAAGTCGGCATGAAGTGTGGATTTACCAAGGAGATGCTCTCTCTGTGTGCATAGGCCTGAACCCCCCTCAGCCAAATGATCACGATTGCTCCATTCGATGTCCCTGCAGCACATAAGAGCAGGGTGCTAGATGCTAGCAGGCAGGGCATACATAGGACGCCATAACCAGGTGTTATGAAACATCTGCACTGAGTATGGCCTGGAAGTCTAAATGGGACACACCCCTTAGGGTGGTTGAGGATGACCAAGTTAATCCTGTGGGACTTCCAGATACCGGTAAACAAACTGGTGATGGCTAACCAGATGAGAGGAAGAGGAAGATGGCTGTAATGGAAAATACACCTATATTAAGAGACGGCAACAAGTGTGAGAGATTCCAAGTGCAAGCTAGAAACGAGCAGCTCCTTCATGCTGTCTCTGACTTTAATATTGCATCTACTGACAGTCATGCCCTTGCTGCTGTTCTCCCTGCCTGCGGCCATACATGCAGATGGAGCAGCAGCACAGAGCTGCTAGATCTCAATGACGATAGCTTAAAGTGACAGTCGTCTTGTGACTGAAAACATATTTCTTCAGCATTACCAGAGGTGTAATTATTTTAAGTTAATCAAGAGTTTCCATCTTCTTATAAACATTTATATCTACTCAAATGTACATTTGCTTTATTAACTTTTACTTTTACTTCCTACATCTTAATTTGCGTTGAACACATTTTCACTGTGTGTTTGGTTGAAGTTTGCTTGATTTGTCTTTGTCTATTTCAGCGGTCTCCAACCTTTTTTGCACCACGGACTGGTTTATGCCCGACAATATTTTCATGGACCGGCCTTCAAGGTGTTGCGGATAAATACAACAAAATAAAACTAGTACTGGTACCGAAAAAAAGAAGATTTATTCATAACACACGTGAAAAGACCCAGGAAAACAGAGTAAACGATAAAAACGATGACAAAATAACGCTGAAAACCGATAAAAACCCTGAAAACTATACATTTTTACACCTGAGCCTCAACTCTCGCGGCCCGGTACCAAACGACTCACGGACCGGTCCGAGGCCCGGGGGTTGGGGACCGCTGCTCTACTTGGTCGTGCTTCTTGGTAATAAATCTTTCTTTCCCTGTAGGAACTAAAGCACCTGATCTTGGAGGCGGCGGATGGCTTCCTGTTTGTGGTTGCTGCAGAGACGGGTCGGGTCATCTACGTGTCGGACTCGGTGACACCAGTGCTGAACCATCCCCAGTCCGAGTGGTTTGGCAGCACTCTGTACGAGCAGGTCCACCCCGATGATGTGGACAAACTGAGGGAACAGCTCAGCACCTCAGAAAACTCCATGACAGGTAGAGAAAGATCGTCACAAATGAGTCTTGCAGCTTGAGCGTTGTACTTTTGATCATTGTTGTTTCGTAAAACGATTTGAGCAGCAGAGCGTCTTTATGACCACTTGTCAGGCTGCACTACGCGTACCTTTTAAAATAAGTAACACTCTGATATCCTTCACAGTTTGAAGGGTTAGCTCTTATTCTAAAGATTTGTTGACGTGTACGTCATAGACTGGATTCATCATAACACAGTACGACAGAAGTGACCAGCTGATCATCTCAACCCAGCGGCATGAGGCTCGAGTCACAAACATTTGGGTTTCCTTCTCACTTTGTTCATTTTTGGTTCGTGCCACCATTTAAGCTTCAGGTCCAACTGAAACCGTCCTACAGCTGTGTTTGGGTTTAGATGGTGCTGACATTTATTTGTGGAGCTCCACAGTCACCCAGGGAGATCACAGCTGGGTTCTTGTTGTTTGGAAGATGAGCAGCTTTCTTCAGTCTACCTCTGATCTGCCACCTCGCAGAACTGAGTGTCATTATTGTAACATTAGACACAGAGGAAGAATCGAAATGGGGAGAAAAGGAGAAGTCATTTAAGATTAGGAACATTTATTGAAGGCGTTTTAATTTAGCATTTAGAAATTGAACTCCGAAACTATTATTAAGGTTTAGGTCTGGTTTAAATCTGGTATTTTATTGTGTAAGTATTGTTGTAATCTGCTGTTATTATATTTAGTGTTACATTATAATTCGAGCTGCATACATATGATGTATTTAAAGCTGAAAGACTGACTGTAACATTTGAAATGTAAAAACCTCTGCAATACTTGGATTGCCCACTCGAGGGCAGCGTTGTTTTCTTAAACCTCCTTCAGACTGCAGTCTGGATCACCACAGAGTGTGCCTGTTGCTCTGTGCGTTGACTCCAGAGCCTCTGAGCACCCAGCAGTGCTGTGTAATCCACGTAACCCAGTAATCCCTGTGTCGAGCTCTGGCAGATGAAAACACACCAGCATGCACGCGTACACAAGCACAGCCTATGAAGTCACTGGGTTACGTTTAATTGACTCCTCTTCTTCTCCTCCTCGTCGTGTGCGTGGCTGCTTGGTTTTCCAGTTTGTTGATGTGGAAGGACTGAACAACATGCGTCAGCTCCCAGTAGACCAAAACTCCTCCAGAGGAGTTGCTGATGTCTGTAGCTGCAGAAAGAATGAGTTGATTATTTTTGGTGAGAAGGTCGTAGTACAGTTTTTTTTTTTATTATGGCACACAAAAATATTAATGCTATTTTTCTATTCATATTTTATCACAGATGTTTATCCCAGTACAGTTTGTGGAAGTCCCCAGAACCACACACCAGTCATTTTAATGAGGATATGTCCTTTAACAAGGACCTGCCAGTATTTCTAACATACAAATACTTTTGTCTCTGAGCGATGCTGAAATACAACAAATACTCATCTGTTGTTATCTCACTATTCTAAAAGCTCCCTGAAAATCCTTCAGGTGACCCAGAACGCAGACATGAGGATGTCAGAAGGATAAAGTGCTCACACGCTCATATGATCACAACAGAGCACTTTACTCTTAGAGTTCAGTCTGACTTGTTTTTCCTTACTAGAGTTTTAAAGGTAAAACAGAAGGCAGAGCCTTCGGCTGTCAGGCTTGTGGAAACAGCTCCCAGCTTGGATTTAAGAGAAGTCTTTGATTATGATTATTAAAATGCTGTTGGCAGCGTGGTGTTCGAAGGGTAGCACGGTTGCTACACAGGAAGAAGCTCCTGCGGCGTTTGTGTGTGCAGTTTGCAGACATGAACATGCGTGGCAGAGGGTTAGGTTACTGGTGCTAAAGTGACTGTAGGTGTGAGTGATGGTCTGCCTCCCTGTGACGGACCCGGCTGCTCACCCGGTAACATCTGGCCCAGGGCTCAAAGCAAACTTCCTGCACCTGTAGTTTTTAGTTTGTCCTGTTTGTTGTATGTGGTGCTGCTCACAGGGCATCAGCTGGTTATTTGTGTGTCTGATATAATACCTTACAGAATAAAGCAGTTTGAAGGTGTGTTGTACCTTATGATGGCTGAATCTCTGCCCTGGTCCTTAACTGAGACGTTGTTGGGTTCGTTTGTGATGAGTGAGTTGGTCCACGTTTACTATGGTGCTTAACCTTCTGTATGGATCATTAAGTTTGTGTGTAAAACATCTAATATCACAATATGTTTACATAACCTCCAAAACTATTATCTTCAACCACTTACTGCCTAAAGTTGCTCTGCTGTACTCATTCAAATTGACCCTTCATTATTTTTTTCTGCTTTGAATAAAAACAAAATCTGAATGAATTGAAATGTGTTTTTTTTTTTTACCATCAGCTGCACTCAGACTTCCTGTGGTCAGCACCTTTAAGAAACAAAATCATAGCACCAAAAAAGTTGGTCAAGCAAGAATTCATGAGACAAAATTAAAAGCGAAATAAAAACGATCTTTTTCTTTGTGTAAGCCACTAACCTGTCACTGTGAGAGGTTTGTCCAATGCTTCTTTAAACTACCGTAACTCTTGAACAGCTTGCGTAATCGTAAAAATTCCAACATAATTAATGTGTCATGAAACGTTGTGTGGCAGGCAGGAGATGAGGACTCACAGACTCAGGGGATGAACTCGAAATCACAGCTTTATTTGCTGGTCACAGAAAAACGAGCATACAAAGTAAACTAAGCTAAACTGGGAAACGATGAACTAAAACACACAGGGAGATCCACACAGCAAGAGGGACGACGCAACATTAAATCAGAGAAACACAGGGTTTAAATACACTGGGAAGTAACGAGGGGAATGAGACACAGAAGGAGAGCACAGCTGGGAGAAATCAGGACTGACGAGACAAGGAAGCAAAGTAGGATACACTCACATGAGACACAGACCTTCAAAGTAAAACAGGAATTAGCACAGACGCAAACTAGACTAGGGGAGACAGAGCAACTAAGAAACACAGACAACACCAACAACAAAGAGACACAGAGGGCAGCTACTAAATACTCAGAGAACTAAACAGAAGACAAGAAAACCAAACTAAGACACTAAAGAATAAGCTGGGACAACAAAGAGAACTAAGAACATAATACAAAAAACTCAGAGGCACAAGAAACTCAAAACACTGGGTCACTGACCCAGGACCGTGACATAATGATGCATTTGCAGCATGAGGGGAAAAAACTCCACGTGAATTTTTCCCCCTTAAGCACTTTATACTTGATGTTTACGATAAAGCCGTCATATGTGGGAAAAACTCCCGATACATTGAGTATATTAAATATATAACGCCTAGTGTGAATATCCAGTCAGCTTCATGGTTTCTGGACACTAAAAGTACTGAACTTTCTGAGGTCAGTGAAGCTTTTTTTCTGTCCGTCTCAGTAATCAGCTTTCTTTTCAAGCCTTCAATTCGAATGTCGCTCTTTTCAGCCCCGTCTCAGTGAAGAGAATTGGTCAAGGGATTTAATGTGCACTTAGATAACACAAGTGGTTTGATGTCAGTCACAGGACGAGTAATCAGGCTTTATTAAAACACTGTGTCATTCTAGATACAACAGACTGATTGGATATTGCTAAAATGGCAGTATTGATGAACTCTGTTCTGATCTCATGATCCTGCTTGGATCTACTCCCCAGAAACTGACCCAGTGCCATTTGTTTGGTTCATTGCCACAGAGGAAATCAGTAAATGTTCTTTTGAATGTGATAAAGGATGAGCCAGTACTCACTGCTGGTGTCAAAGCAAAAGTACACAAGTACACCTTAGCTTCACTGTGTTCGAGCCATCACTTACAATCTAAAGTTCTCTCCAATAGAGATAAATAGATAAAACTACATGTCCACTTGATCATGAAACACTGTGTGCACTCAGGATTACAAACAGCTTTAAAGCTGATTTCAAAATAAAAAACAAAGCAGTGCTGGACCGAACGTAAAACACTGGGCAGAAGCCCCAGGACTAGGGCTGCCACAAACGATTATTTTGATAGTCGACTAATCAGATCATCATCCATTGGACGTAAAACGTACAGCTTATTGCACCAGCAGCATCTGCTCTTATATAACTATCATTAGCTTACAGCTTTAAGTGTTTAAGGTATGTGCTAACTAAAAATAAAGACAAGATGATAGTTTATTAAATTTTAATGAAATCTGCAGATTGTTTCGGTGAAGTTTAATAAACTCCTTGCTATCTAAAATATAACAGGACACCGGAGTAAATTCTCGAGCATCTCACACTTCTGATAATCAGCTGTCTGCTTGACGTTTATTCAGCTGTGTAAAAACTATAACTTTAATCTCAGCCAAACCGATTTACTCAGGAACAAATAAAATACTGAAAAAAGCCAAACAATAACATTTTTAAGTTATCTAAGTGACTTATATATCATGTTTAACCTGAGTAGCGAAAGACAGCGGTGGGTCCGGTGTTCTCACGGCTCTAGTTAGCCTAGCCCCCGGCTAGCTATCGAGCTAGTGGGTAACAGACGTCTCCGAAAACGTCGGAGCGCTTTTGAAAATATGTGGTGTCTTGATAAACTGAGCAGATATTTGAGGTTTACACAGCTACATTCTCGCCTGAAAATATGTTAAACGTTTATTTTGTGACCCAGAAAGAATAATAAGAGTAATATTAAAACTAAGTAGCTGCCGCCATTGTTGGAAACTGAGCTGGGCTGCGCTATGAATTCTGGGACAGCTTCTTCTTCTTCGGGGTTTAACGGCAGCTGGCATCCTTGTACATGCAGTGCTGCCATCTTCTGTTTCAGTCCGTTATTACACTCTTAAATCCTACTACTTATTCCTGCGTCTTTTGTGATCTTACAAAGCTTCAAACGATGCGTCGACTATTAAATCAGTCGTTGACGATTTTGATAGTCGACGTAATCGTGACTAGTCGACTAATCGTGGCAGCCCTACCCAGGACCACGGCAGCGTTGTTGCAGACTATACATGTGTAATATTATTATTAAAGATGTTGTTTGTGTGTCAACAGGGAGAATTCTGGACCTGAAGACAGGAACGGTGAAGAAGGAAGGACAACAATCCTCCATGAGAATGTGCATGGGCTCCCGACGCTCGTTCATATGCCGAATGAGGTGTGTGTGACCAAGTTGTTTTCCAGGGGGGGGATTTAGATTTTGTGCCTTTCGAGCACCCAAGAGTCAAGAGTGCTGTGGGCTACCTAAAAGCCAAAACTTCCAGTGGGCCCACCCAAATATACATTGTTGTGGCAAATCCACTCAGCCAAAAAATTGGATCGGACATCAGTTGTAGAAACGATAGTCTTTATATAAGGTTTCAAAAAGGGGAATGTACAACAAATAAACTTCTCGACATCAGAGCAACATAATGGCTTCCCGAAACTTTCTTTGCTACCTAAAACCCAGAGTAACTTTCGTCTACCACAAAGGATTCTGGGAAACGCAGTTTTCTAATGAAAATACCTGTTAAATGCTCCGCTTTAGCAGAAAATTAAATCTATAATCAACAGCTCTCACTAAACATGTGACTAACACTTAAATCACTTACAAAATAACCAAAATGCTGTTATCAAACAATAAACTGCAACAAAGTTACAATATACATACTTAGTCATTTCAAAGTAAATTTCAGCTGCGACCTTTGTGGCCCAGCCCACACATGACTGCACTATAGAACAGCGCGTTGAACTCAGAGTTATATTACACAGCACATAAGACAAAGACGGACATTCAAAATGATATTATAGTAACGAATGGGTTAAGCTTTATGGAGTAGATCGTGGAAAGTTTAGCTTGGCCGTTAGTGTGATCATAAATTTCTTTTACTAGTTTCTCTGGGTTTGATTTCAGTTTTATTTGTCAGATTGTTTAAATATATGATGTAAATGTGATCCATGGAATTTTTCAACTGGTTACTTTTACTCATCACTGCATCAGTCATTTATTTGGGTAATGCTAAAGTGTTGGGGGAAAGCAGGGTAGTCTGATGTAAGGCCAAATCTGCTCTTTGATTGCTTTGAGCTTGAGACTGAAATCTGTTGAAATGCAAGCAAGCACAGATGAAATGGGTTACAGTGATTCTGAGCAGCGTTTGATGTATTGTAGCAGGAAGGGAGCGTCTTTGTTTTTTCTGCTTTGTTGTTGTAGCCTTTGCTGCGTTGCCCCTGGATCCCTTTAAAAATAGGCCATCTTAGACCTACAGGGCAGCGGTGAGACCAAGATTGAGACTTACGTTCAGTGTAATATCTATTGAGATGTCGTGGTTGCTGACGAAAGGAAATGGAAGCCTGGTTATAATGATGTGTCTCTATGCCTCCCTCTAATCACTGCAGCGTTAGTCCACACAATAGCAGCCTGTTAAGTGCAGAGTACAGTCACTAATCCTGCAACCACAACAGCCTCCCTGCTGTGTTAGCAGCTATAAAAAGGTAACAACATCTAATTTAAACAGGGGCAGTTAATGGATATGTTTATACCAGAAATATAAGATGTAAATCAAGCTGCAGAGCAGATCACATAAACGTCACATCAGAAAGAAGTTAGGCAGTCACAGAAATGGTTGGGGATCTGTCATTGTTGTGAGATTTTTACATCAATGTGGGCAGAGTAGAGCTCTGCTTTATTACTAGGGGTGGGTTTTTATAATCGATTTATCGATTAAAATCGATTCTGGCTTGGATGACGTAAAATTGATTCATTAAAATCCTGAATCGATTTTTTAATATAAATTTATTTTGCCCGAAACGCCAGAATCTCTGGTGAAATCTCACAAAATTTCAACAACCACTAAACAGCTAAGACAGTAAATGAGAGCAGGAACACGGATTCTGCACAAAGACTTAAACACACAGCACGACCGCGGATCAGAATCAGTGAGATGTCGCCTTTCTCACGGTCGGGGCTGAAAGCCGGCAGCTCGCTGATTCTGATCTGTGGGCGGGTCGGGCTTTGTGTTCACGCCCTTTATGCGCTGATTCTGAAGCTGTTAGTTTGATGTCTCTCCAAACAATATTGACCGAACCAGCAGCAAAAGAAGATCCAAACTAGCTTCACAAAAACATCGTCATGAATTCACTCTGACTTTTACTGTTTTGCTTCGACCACGATGCACAGCTCTCTCTCTCTCTCTCTCTCTCTGTACTGTTTTCTGCATTATTTGCTTCCTTGTTACGCACAAGTCTACCGTTGTTTACAGGCTGTCGGCCGACGTTTTTTTTCTTTTTCGTTTTACATTCTTCCGAAAAGAAAACCTAATTTCTGCCGTTCAATACTGAACAAATTTAAACTTTTTAAAATTATGCAAAATGCAAAACGCTTAACCGTGTCTCTAATAAAACCGCCGTAACGTAGAGATAACGTTCATGTGTTGATTAATGGTTTTCTTTCGTTTTTGATCTACTGCAGAATATTTTTATAAAATCCCAGAACAGGAAAACCTTCATGTTTTTCTGTTTTATCTTCAGCTACTTTGACACAAAGGCCTCTGCTGTGATGCTCACACCTTTGATAAAGTCTTGCGTGTGTCAGCTTCCTTTTTATAGATACAAAAATATGTAAATGTACTGATCTGAATTATAATATTTCTGACTGTCAAAATTTCCCAGATTCAAATCGAATCGTGGATTGAATCGATTCTAGAAATCAGTGACGATACCCAGCCCTATTTATTACCACTGGTAAGCTATTTACTGACAGCACAGTTTGTCTAAATGTGCCTATGAGACACCTTACAGGAGGTGTAGTCCATGTAAAACTATGGTCAAACCTCAAAAATGTGTATTTTTTCAAATAGGAATGGCTTTTTATCAATTATTATTATTTTTTTTAAATTAATGAATGATGTGTTGAGTTAATTATGTTTTATTTACATAGTACCAAATCGCAACAAGTACCTTGAGGCAACTCAAGGTACTTTATATTGAAAGGTAAACGGTAAATGGTTCTTATAAAGCGCTTTTCTACTCATCTGAGCTCAAAGCGCTTTACACAACTTGTGCATTCACCCAATCACACAAGCACATCTTTCTAAGTGCTTCATAGCTAACATTCACACACATTCATACTCCAATGGATGCATCGGAGAGCAATTTGGGGTTAGTATCTTGCCCAAGGATATTTGGCATGCAGACTGGGGGAAGCCAGGAATTGAACCACCAACCTTCCGATCAGTAGATGACCTGCTCTACCACCTGAGCTACAGCCACCCCAAAGAAAAGACTCTACAATAATAATTCACAATCAGAACCACAGCTGTAGGAACAGCAGTAATGGCCTCATTTACTTAAAATGTTACATTTGACATTGTTGGAGAATTTTCTAGCTTCTTCCACTGACTCCCTTTAGAGGTCACTACAGCCAATCATCTGCCACAATCTCCCCCTATCTTTAGCATCGTCTTCTGTCACACCACTCGTCCTCTTTCAGTACATCCATGAATTTTCTTTGTGGTCTTCCCCTTTTTCCTGCCTTCAGCTTCATATTCAGTCTCCTTTGTCCAGTAGATTCTCTCTCTCTTCTGCATATGTCCAAACTATCCCAACCTTCCCTCTGTAATGTCTTATGTTGTCCATCCTGCTCACTCCCACTGAAAACCTTCAACTATGGCACCACCACTGCTCCTGTTGATGAATACTTAACACTAAAAATCAGGAGTCTGTTCACAGTTCTTAATGTCATGCCTGTCAGTGTAAACCTTTGATCTTGTGAGGTTTATTTATTGACCTTTTGTCATGCATCTCACGCAATTCCAATTGAACAGTCCAGCAAATGATATTTTATGGTTTTATTTTATTGCATTGGACTTGGAGTTGCTCAGGTAGACTTCATGCAAATGGTGTTTCTCATAGACAGCAATTCTGTCTATAAGAATTATGAACAGAATCAGTGACAAAGGGCCGTCCAACACTCACTGGCAATGAGTCTGATTTCTTGTATGTGGTCCAAACTCTTGCAACGGTTGTATGAGGACCGAATGGCTCCTAGCAGTGGATCAGGCTCCACCCACAGACTCCTCAGAGGAACGTAGTTGAATGCCTTGGCCTGCCAGTACTGATCGGCTGCCTCCAAAGTCCCACGAGCCTGATAGGACTCCTCCTTCAGCATGATAGCTCCCTCCATCTCCAGTGTCCACCGTCTGGTTTTAGGGTTACCACAACGACAGGCAGCAGCCACATTTCTGCCACAGCTCAGTGAAGCAGTTTCATGTGCTGAACATGGTCCACTTAATGTCACCAGTCTCCCGCTGGATGCTAGCCTGCCTACGGTGCCTCTTGCAGGTGGGCTTACAGGAGGGTGGGCTCATGTCGCTTCTTCGGGCTATGCCTGGCTGCGCCCCATAGGCTAAGGCATGGCCACCAGGTGCTCTCCTTCGGGGCAAACTCCCCAGGCCGAGCTCCAGGGCAGGAGCCTGGTAACCCTATCCCACGATGGGTGAACTGTTCCCTGGATTTTACATTCATAGGGCTTTTCTGAATCCCTCTTTGTCTGGTCCCTCACCCAGGATCAACTTGAATGACAGCATAGCCCCTGGGATCGCTGGGACAGACAAAACCTTATCACGATAAGGTAGAGATTCACTGTGGGGCATTAATGTAGGGATTTGCTAATAACACAGACAATGTGATAATAAGGCCTGATATCTAAATATGAATAAAAACAGACGGGAATATTATTCCTTTGGTTATTATTGGTTTGCGAAGCAGCTTGAAGTTTTCGTTTTGTGCTTCAAAGTCACCAAAGTGCCGCGTGAACTCAGTGAACTCAGCTTATCAGCAAGGTGTGCCGACTTGGTTCAACATTACTTGCAGGGAAAGTGAGGCAGGCTGCACTGGTGCATCTGTGACGGCTTCACTTGAAATGCCCTCATACATGTCCATGAACTGACTCAGCCAGCGGACCTGATGAGGAATGTCGGCAAACTCTGAATCTATTTCCCACATAACACACTGAAACTGACGGTGATTTAAACCTTTAGCTCAGATAAAATACAGTTTGCGTCACGGTGATCATTACATGCTCAATTTTTAGGACTTTACCACACAGCGTTTCCTGGTGTGTGATCAGTGATGTGCTGTTAACTCACCGGTACAGTTCTCCTCCTGCATCTTTACTCACATCCTGCTGACTAGTCCACTTTTTCACCACACGACACCGGCGCTCCATCTGTTGTTTGTCCCAGGACAGTTTCATGTCGGTTACACTTTGACATACGTTTAAAAAAATGTCTTTTCCTGTCGTTGTGCATCGATTAATGTTCAATATTTCCTCTCCACGGATGAAGATGGTCAGCTGTCCAATGTCCATCATGTCTGTACTTTCATCCACAGAGAGTATGCAGTAAAGTTTTTGCTTCTTTCACACAGCTGTGTTCTTAAATCAGTGGCCATCTCACAAACCCGATCAGCAATCGTATTTCTGCTCAGGCTCACATTTGCCAAACTCTGCGTTTTGTCTGGACACAAGACGTCGCACAGCTTCATCCTGCAGCTCTTCAGAGTGGTACCAGCTGATTTGGCTCCTCTGCTACAATAAAACTTTCACAACAGCTTCACTTTGTGATTTTGCTCTGGTGACAAACGTCTGCTGAAATGTCAGATTCTTCTTTAGCTCGTCTACTTCCTGTAGTTTCTGCATTTAGGTTTTTCAGCTTATCCTGACGTTTTGTCTTGTAGTTCTGTCTTAAATTAAATTCCTTAATTACAGCCACATTAGCTCCACTAATAAGACACACGGGTTTACCAGCATGTCTGTAAACATATATTCAGTCTCTGCTTTCAGAATCAACTTCTCTCTCCACCATAGTGAGCGGCGAGCTTCACAATAACAGAAGTTTGACTTGATTGACGCAGGAATGTTCCCAGTTAGCTTAGAGTTCAGCAAGGAGGCTGCAGCGCTGCATTATGGGATCTGTAGTTTGTCTGTTATTAGCACCTAAACTCGCCGGGCCATACATAACGATAATAATAAATCTTTATTATTGTTGTGATGTATTATTGATGTGGCCCGCAGGCCTTGAGTTTGACACGTTGTTAACATATCCTGACTTTACTAAGATCAGGATCCAGTGGGTTTAAATCAAGTCTTGGAAGTGTGTGTATATTTTGTCGATCAGGTATTTTACAGTGATGACTTGTTGATTCTGTAACATTAGATTTGTACCCAGTCAGCTGTGAAAGTGCACTCACCAGGCTTCTAAATGCCACAAAAGAAAAATCCAATATATGGCTCATACCTGATTTTGAAATAACCTTTTTCACACCACATATCCTCAAGCTCTATGCCTTTTTATCCTTAAGTAATATTACTAGAAATGTTGTCTCAGAGTTTTCTTACCAGGTGGCTGATGTTCTGTATACAGATCATTAGAGTTTCCCTCTGTGGATATTCTCTCCACTCCATCGCTTCAGACTCTTTGCAAATCCAGTTTGTTTCTAAATTAGTCTTTTTCTCTGTGTTTCCTGTCACCATGTGACTCGGTTTGCCCCACAGCCCTCATTACCCTTTGGCAGAAATGACACGAAAGCAGCACTGGCTCCTTTGAGAGCTTGGAAAAGCCTCACCTTTTCCATTTTTCCCTAACATGCTGTTTCTGTTATTGCCAGAGTGTGCTCTTAGCTTGTTTGGTCTGGATCTGTCACAAAGGCCTGAGAGCTGCACGGACTCAGTGTGTTATATTCTCAGAAATCTGTCGAGATGACTTTTTTCCTGTTGCTATTCTGGCTCTTCGTAATTCAAACAGCATGTTGAAAACACTGAAACGCATCTGTGACACATGCAGAAACAGCACTAAAGGAGAACACAGCACGATCACCAGGCTAACATGTCTGTGGAGCCTTTATTAGATTGAGTCTCGTTTATGTAATGTTCATCCGCAAAACTAACCTATGGAGAGAAATTTGCCTCAGAAGTGTTGCAAATGTGTGAGATGATGTACAAGCATGAACTTTACTAATGCGTACAATAATTTGTAGGTAACCTTTAAAGACTAATGAACTTGTGCTTCAATCCACACAGAAATAATCAGCAATCTGACGACACGTAAAACTGTTTAACAAACTATTTTCCATCCAAAGCTGAATAAATACTTATTGTTTGTGCACACAAATCTTAGTTTACACTTGTGGATCATATCTCGCACATTTGCAACAGCTTTGAGGCAAATATCGATTTATGTCCAAATTTCAAAACGCTTTACCTTATTTGGTGATTTGAGCTTCCTGTGGTTTGGTTAGTGGAGTGGGCCGTCCACCAACCACAGTGTGAGAAGCATCTCCACACAGCTCAGACTCACTGGACAGTATCCACAAGTCTGCTAAGGTCAGAGGTCATCGTCAGTGAACGTCTCCACAGAGAATTCCCATTACATTACAATACTACACATGCCCCTAGACTTAGAGTGGGCTGAAAAAGATATAACAGGAATGACTGCTTGGACTTTCCATTTGTCCATGTCTGCAAGAGAAGCAGAGTCTAGGCATCGCTGCAGATGACAGACACAGTCCTTTCACAGCAGGAAGTAGAATCTACTGAAGGTTCATATGGATGGAAAAGGGCACTACCATGACGACAGAAATATTTTATTGTAGGAAATGTCTGTGAAGGTTCTCAGTCATCCAGGTCATCGTAGTCAAAGGAGCTTGCAAAGAAAAGCGTCTGGACTTCTTTAAGTTACTTGAAGACGTTTCCATCCTGAGTTATCAGAGAAACTCAGGAGAGTTTTCTCCAAGCATGACATCCCGGTGTACTTCAGACCCAGCAACACACTCAGACACAAACTGGTTCACCCGAAAGACAAAACCCCAAAACACAGACTTAACAATGTGGTGTATGCCGTACAGTGCAGCGAGGAATGCCCAGACCTCTACATCGGAGAGACCAAACAGCCACTTCACAAGCGCATGGCACAACACAGAAGAGCCACCTCCACAGGACAAGATTCAGCTGTCCATCTGCATCTAAAGGTCAAAGGTCACTCTTTCGAGGATGCCAATGTTCACATTTTGGACAGAGAGGACAGATGGTTTGAAAGAGGAGTGAAAGAAGCATCTATGTCCACTGTGAGCGACCATCTTTAAACGGAGGCGGTGGTTTACGACACCAACTCTCTGCCATCTATAATCCAGTTTTGAGATCCTTCCCAGACGCCTTAACGCCCACTCACATCCTGGGCCATCAGACCTCAGGAAATCACATGATAGGGTGGGGCCAGGTTTCACAATGAACTCACCCGAAACTCTGGCTGATTGGGACCCACACCCAGTTTCACACCTTGGCTCAGGCGATTAGAGGATCATCAGGGGGTCCTTTTGTCCCTCTGTGGGGGGAAACTCCCACCAGGTTTATATCTGGGACTCGCCACCATTTGACCTTAGAACTGAAGAAGCTTCTCGGATGAGAGGTGAAACGTCTTCAAGCAACTTAAAGAAGTCCAGACGCTTTTCTTTGCAAGCTCCTTTGACTATTGTAGGAAATCCACCTGTAAAATATTGGTAAAGTGGCGTATTGTGTGCCCAAAACTGTGCAGAATATGCCATCTGTCAGATGACACCGATGTTACATGTTGGATATGCTGCTGCTGAACTCTCAGTTCATAATGCTCGCTGTAGCTCAGGTGGTAGAGTGGGTCGTCTGCTGATTGGACGCTGGCGGTTCGATCCCTAACTTGGACAATGTACTAACCCCAAGTTGCTCTCCGATACATTGGAGTATGAATGTGTGTAGATATTAGAAACACCTTAGGAAAGCATAGAAAAAGTGCTCGTATGAATACGTCTAAAAAGGTGACTGAAGCTGCTAATATACCCTCACAATGCTCTCTCTGCTGTGCCTTCATCGCTCAGATGCAGTCAATCTGCTGCACTATATTAGCTGCTCTGTATAAAGCCGCTCCTAAACGATAGGTGTCGCCAATCAGACAATATCGCCATATGAAGAAGTTAACGCTGAAAGCCAAGTGGGTCTTTTCACAAAATCAAGTTTGCAACATCTCTTTCTGTGTGTCCGTGTAGCTTCTGTGTAGGATTACTATTAAAGTGGCGGTAAAAACGCTCGTGTCACAGCGCACCAAGTTATGACATTTAAGATGTGCACGACCGGCCGATGCACCACAAAGATTGTGTCGTGACACAGAATGTGATGTGAAAATCATCTTGAGACGCAAGTGACGTGGCGAGCATAAAGACCACTGGACTGGAGGCATATCGTATACAGGGACAGTAAAAACTCCCCATGTAAGAATCAGTCCATTTACCGTGCACTGTTTTTTGTTTTGTTTTCCTTCTTCTTCTTTGTTGTGGTGGTAATGTGTGATTGTGCAAACTTTAGGCGTGGGCCTGCATGGGCTTGTGACAGAATAATTATTTGGGAAGGCTTTTGATGCTCATGCGCTATTAAAGCAAAAACATATCAGTGTTGGACTGACAGAACAGGTGGTTGAGTGGTTTGAAAAATATCTTTCCAACAGAACTGAAGGCAGTAGCTTCCTTGGTGTGGTTAAAGGTGTTCCCCAGGGATCAGTTCTGGGCCATCAACAAGTATCAATTTCCATTTTTATGCCGATGACACTGTGATGTATTCTGTTGGCTCCACACTTCATCAGCTCCAACAATCCTTTAATGCTGTTCAGCAAACCTTCAGTTCTAAATTAGTTTCCAATGTTTCCAACACTAAATCAAATTGATTGAATTTTCCTTGGTTTGAAGATTGATTTAGTATTGAAATATAAATACTTCAGAATTTTGACTGATGACTCTTGAAAAGACTTTTGTCTTCCAATATGTGATCTTACAACATGCGTTCACAAAATCTGGTGCCAAGGGTTTGCACTTACGCATGGAATCAGCTCCACAATGAGCTACATTTGAAGGAGCTTGTTTCTCTGAGTTTAAACAAATGCTTAATATACTAAACCAGCGGTCTCCAACCTTTTTTGCGCCACGGACCGGTTTATGCCTGACAATATTTTCATGGACCGGCCTTTAAGGTGTCGCGGATAAATACAACAAAATAAAACCAGTACCGGTACCGAAAAAAAGAAGATTTATTCATAACACACGTGAAAAGACCCAGGAAAACTGAGTAAACGATAAAAACGATAACAAAATAACGCTGAAAACCGATAAAAACCCTGAAAACTATACATTTCACACCTGAACCTCAACTCTCGCGGCCCGGTACCAAACGACTCACGGACCGGTACCGGTCCGAGGCCCGGGGGTTGGGGACCGCTTTTAAATAGTCAACGATCAGCACAGAAATGTTTCAATGGATGAATTATTCGACAGCTCTGTGAGTAGTGAGTACTCTGTAATTGTCTCATTTTGGTATCTGTAGATCAAGATGTGCACACTTTGTTCTGTTGCAGTCGTTGCAAAGTTGTGTAATACTGTTGTCTGTGTTTGTGTGCAGATGTGGCAGTGCTCCTCTGGATCACATCTCCTTAAACCGCCTGGCTAACATGAGAAAGCGCTACAGGTATGTTTGAGGCTCTAATTCCGGCCATGGTTGTGATCCAGGCGTAACTCCTGATGTTTCTGGGGTTAAATGGAACATAAACACATAAGCTTTGTAGCTGTTACCAACTAGACCTTCATACAGTAAATATTTTCCTAAAAAGTAACTTTTATTGTAACAGAGTCAGAGACTTCAAGTTCTTCTTGTACTAAAGATTTAAATACAACAGTGTAATCATATTTCCACCAAAGCGACCTGATACTCAGAGTTGTGGGAACATTTTTAAGGAACTAAAAAGTTATATCAGAAATACTCGCTTCATCTTTATGTTGTATTCATTTTTAGGTGTAAAACTTGTTTCTTTCAACGGAAAAATGAAACCACAATGTAGCGCTGTCTGTCTTGCTAACATGCTTTGGTTTTTCCCTTGTTTATCAGGAATGGCCTCGGGCCCTCGAAAGAAGGAGAGGCTCAGTACTCTGTGGTGCATTGCACTGGCTACATCAAAGCCTGGCCCCCTGCAGGTAAACAAGAGCACACTCATACATATCACACTTCAACTAAAGTGAGAGCTGGTGGTGGCCTCTGCTGAGCTCTGGATCAAGACTTCAGTCTGTATCTCTGTATCTACAGAGTTCAAACAGTTTCTTGGTGTCTTATGACAAAAGACCTTTTTTCCTGTCAAGTTCATGTTCAAATACAGTCCAAAGGAAACATTACATCTTCTCAGGTCTTTGACAGCTGGAGTGGTGTTGTACTGTGTCTTTTGGCTGGTGGGTTTCCCAGCGGACAGTTGGGTGTTTACAATACGAACAAGCTTGTGTGTCTTAGCCTCCCTTTCTCACTCTCACTGTAAATGGTAAAAGGTTCTTATGCTTTTCTACTTTACCTTGGCCCTCAAAGTGCTTTATACAACATGTTATTTACCCATTCACACTCTGATGAACACATCAGGAGCCACTCAGGGTTCAGTATCTCGCCCAGGAATACTTTGGCATGCAGACTGGAAACAGGGCTGGTGGTTCCATCTGTTGGTGAATGAACAAGTGACCTTTTAATTAGCAGATGAGCAGCTCTACCTGGGTGAGTCACAGCCATAATGATACATACTCAGTGCTCTACAGCTCAGCTGGACTGGGGGACAAAATGTTAAACTTAATTATTGCAAAATTGATTTTCTTTGATAGAAATGAGCGATGGCCAATATAAAGTCAGTACAAATCATTCTGTGTTCTGACAGACAACACAAAAGTCCAACGACAGTGAGAGGAGGACTGAGCCAATCCTGTGGTTGGAACAGAGTTAGAGCCACTTCAGATTAAGTTGAAACACATGAAAACATGAGGATCATGTCCACAAAGGTTTGGGTATGCTGTGGCCGCAGACACGAGTGAGATGAGCAGTAGCGTTACTTATTATGAAAGCCTACAAACACATACCAAGGCTCAAAAGACGAGGAAATTGTTGATCAGAAGGGTCCAAGCAATTCAGCAGTAACATTGACTTACACTGAAACTGAAACTTTACAGCTTCAGTCGGCTCTTACTACTGATGGTGTTTTAACAGAAGCAGTCCCATCCTTCCAATGTTCACTGTTTACCTGTTCAAGACGTCAAAGTTCCAGATATGTTCAACTGCATCATTCTGTATGGCAGAAATGAAGAGCGACGGTGATATCACAACAGCCTGCTTTTTTAAAAGTCAGCTGTAAAAGACAAAAGTAAGCCCAGTAAAACCAGTTAGTGAAACCATGAAGCACAGTCAAAAATGTCAGATATACACGGCTGATTAAAGTAAATGACCCACATTACCAACTCAGTCCATAAGCATTTCTGTTAGATAATTGCCCAGTGGCAGATGGTGGATGAACAAACAGCTGCATCTCATGTAACGACCACACTGAAGCTGCAGATCCATCATCAGATCCATATTTGAGCCTCATTTATGTATTAATTGCACTGGAGCATATGTGGACCGCAACTGAGGGAATATATGAGTTTTGTTTTATGTTCTCCTCGCTGTAAATGAGAACATTTCTTAACTTTGTTCTGAGGACATAAACATAATATTTTGAGGGTTTTTTTCTTTCACTGTGTCACGTTTTTAGTTGGTGTTGGGGCCCATTCGCAAAGTGCACAGCTAGTCCTGTACTGCTAATGGGGTCGCAAATCCCGAAAGATCAAATATGCTGTTTGTGCTGCTGTGCTTGACTGTGGAAAAAATACCCCCACAGGTAAAAGGCTTCTCCTGTTGGAAGACAAAAAAGATAAAACTGTCAGTTTAACCCTTTAAAGCCGGTCGGAGCGGGCACTCTCCGTTTTGCGTAACTATTTTTAAATCCCGGTAGCTCTGCAACCACGTGAGCTAGCGCAAAAATTTTTTTTGCGTATGAAACCAGAGTTGTACTTACATCTTATGCCATCAGCTTGTCCTCGGTCACAGTTTCCTTCCACATATAGCTTTGCAAAAACTGCATAAAAAGCACTTGCAGCAACAAAAACATAATATTCCAGAAACACGCTTTGCTGATCCGATCAGCTGTTCATAACACTTCCTACGTCCATCAGCGCAAACTATCACATGTCCGCCATGACCTGCCCGAAACCGGAAGTGACGTCATTTTCGCGGAAATGTAGTTTTTTACCATCAAGGCCTCATGAGCCTATACTGGTGTTTTTAAAAGTTATGTTTGACTTTATGACTTTCTGTGTGGTTTCTGGGATGCTTAGGACTCATATTGCACTGCTGGAAATAGTTTATTTTGATGCATATGCTGCTTTTTTGCAAATTTGCATTATAATATTTATTTTCGTTTTTCCTGCAGTGTATAAAAATTGGTGTATTTCAAAAATAAAACTATGAAGACGCTCAAAATAAATTTCCTGTGGTGGGAAACTATTTTGTGCAACTTCTTTGTATTTACAGTTTTGAGGGATAAGCCTCTTAAATTTCTCTAACTAGAAATATATGTTAAAAAAACAAAAACGATTTTCAATTTTTTTGTAGTTTATTGCACTTTTTTGCAATTTATGTAATTACTATGCACTTAATGCAAACATATTATTAAAATTTAGGCTGTAATGGTTGTATTGATGTATAGCAACTTGAAATGCTCCCAAAAATGGCTCCACAGCATGTAAAAATATAATATAAGCTCTGGCGGACTTGGTTCTATGGTAGGTCTTAAAGGGTTAAAAGTGCCAAAGTGTATTTAAGTTGGTTCCACTCAACAGGATGTTATTAAGAGAGACACCATCATGCTTAGCGCTGGAGTTGAGTACTACCTGTACTTGGCCTGGTTTACGCAGGTAATAAACTCCAAAGATTGGAAAGTACCAGCACTGTTGTTCACCAGTGGGTGGTGGGGCTGGTTCAGCATGCCCTGCCTCAAAGATCTTCCCCATAAAGGCAATCATATGTTCTTTCATGTCTGGCCTTTTTTTCAAGCATGTGCCGTAACATCAAAAGACACTTGACCGCTTTGGTTCGATTGTTGAGGAGATTGCACCTTGGTTGGTTGCCCACAGCCAGCCAATCAACCAGCCAATGATGTCACGCGTTGTACTTCGCACAAGATGGCACTAGACATGTTTCTCTACTTTTAAGCACTTCTTTCTTAAATCCAATACAGACAGTGTTACTTCTGTGTCAGTTTTTGAGAGCAGGGCCCCATAGTGTGAATTGTCCTTTATAACATGAAGTGCTTCATGTCGAAACTTCATCCTAACAGACAGCGAGGGGCAAGTCATCTGGTTTCAAATGAAATCCGACTGTGTAAAAGTGTGAATTTGAAAATTGTCTTTGGTGTCCCGACTGTGTAAACGTGGTAAACACTGCTGTTGATGGTCTTCACTAATTTCAAGCCTTATTGAATACACCATGAAGTTAATTTTGTACATCATGTTTTCGGATGGCGCCTACCATGTAACCCCGGCTCTCTGAAAACTGCCAACGATGAAGGAGGAGTGTTAACCATCTCTTTCAAGATCGCTAACTGCAGCTGGGCAAGTGATGTTGTTAACCTGTCTTTAAACTCGGTGTTCCCCTGAGAGGCAGTGATAGTCGTAGCTAATATTGCTAAGCTTTAATAGCAGCAAACAAAAACAGAAGCTCGATTGATGGTTAAAATAAGGGCCTTTATATATTGCATTTATATAGCACTTTTCAGGACCCCTTAAAGCGCTTTACAATGCCATTATTCATTCACTCTTACATTCACACACTGGTGGAGGCAGCTACAGTTGTAGCCACAGCTGGGGCAGACTGACAGAGGCGAGGCTCCCATATCGCGCCATCGGCCCCTCTGGCCATCACCAGTAGGCGGTAGGTGAAGTGTTAGTCCAAGGACACAATGACTGAGACTGTCCGAGCCGGGGCTCGAACCGGCAACCTTCCGATTACAAGACGAACTCCCAACTCTTGAGCCACGATCGCACGATGACTGGTCTTTACATGTACGGGCATTTACGGACCTACCGTGGAGGAACTACCACTGGTGACGCCAGAAGGTTTGGGTCCGATGCCAAGTGAGGATTAAAAGAGAACCACTGCTCATTCCTTGCAACTAGTGGTGGTGGTAATGTGGTAATTTTTAAGAGGCAAAGGAAGATTGACAAAGACACAAAAGTTTATATAGGAGTAGGGATGGCTACCGGTATCTCTTCTTGTGTGATGGCAGATGCTCCCTTCACCCTGGACAAAAAGGCTAAAATGACCAAAGAAAAAGTGGAAAACAGTTAAACATGAGAGGTTTTTGGACAAAGTTTGTGTTTTCTCCATTGTTTAAGCTGCTTCCAGCCAAGAGTGATACCATATATGCCCCATAGCTGCAGAAAAGGCTAACATTGTTATCTTTTTACAAAAAAACAGCTGAACATGAGAGGTTTTTGGACCAATTTTGTGTTCTCCATTCTTTAAGCACCGTTTAAGCACCGGCACCGTTTCAAAAGTACTGGTTTGGCACCGGTATCGGATAAAACCTAAACGATACCCATCCCTATATAGGAGTTTTAAAAAATCAATCCAGCTAAAAACAATTCTGCTTCTCCCAAATGTTGGTCGAACTCCGTGTATATTTATATGAAATTTGTTCATAAATCAAGTTTCTTACAGCTGTATTACCGTAAGTTATCATGAGGGGAAAACCCCGTATTTACAATGTAACACGCACATGCGTGGTATGCTGCCTTGGTCTCAAACCAGGTGTCTAAATTGATGACAAAGTAGAGCGATGAGACTGAGCAACACCAAATAAAAACAACAAAATTCCTCGCAGCGTTCTTGGGCCACACTGGAATAATTCACATGTGTTTTGCAATCAGGGACATATGGTCTCACTTCCTTGAGCTAAAAATACTCCTTAGGAATGTTCTGGACACAATACATCGGGCATCGAGCGACATACAGACGCTTATAAATTTCAGATGGATAACAGAGAGACACGCTATGAAACGTCCAGACACGCACAGTTCCACTTTAATGAGCGTGCGTTTGGTGTTGGCTGAACATTGAGAAATGTAGCCACAGATGACGATGAAGTCGGTGTCTTATTTGGAACTTCTGTCTGTCTGTGCATTTACATTTCCTGCTGTTGTTTAGTCCAGGTATTTGGCTTCATCCCACAGTACAAAGTTCATTCATCAGTGAGAATAGCATTTATATGGTGCATTATTAGTGTTACATCCAGTCTTGCATATTTAAGCTTATAGTTAATAGGCAGGTTTATTGTATACTGCTTCTCCCAGGACCCTCTTCCTTTGAGAACATACTGCTCACTGTCTGTGTCCACGTAAACAAAACATAAAACATAAATGTGGAGGTCACTGAAGTCAGTTTGAAGCTGATGTTAAATAGATGCCAAATTTGCAAACTTCTGGCAAAAATAAGGAGGAATTGATTTAATTTCTTTATTTTTGCCTTTTTGTGGTCTAACTTCTGTTTTTAACTGGAATTACGACGTGACATGAAAGGCTTCACTTGAACTGATTTCAGTCAAAACATCTCAGCCCATCCAAACATGTGGCATTTGCAGAAATGGAAAACAATGTTTTAAAGGTCATTTTATGATTGGTTAGTTATGATTGGGGTTAAAGCATCGGAGAATATTTAAAATGTGGTGACACAGCAAAATAGTAGTGAACAATGGCTGATCCAGGATATTATAGCTGCTGTCCATAACTGGCTATCACAAAGTGCATGCATTAGAAAAGCTGAAAGCGCTTCCTTGATCCAGTCTGGGCATTTTGGGGTTTGTGATTAATGATGGGCTGGATGTCAGCCAGTAGATTACTTCTCACTGCTCGAATTTTGTCTGACGTAGCTCATCTGCTCTTTGTATGAGGATTAAAAACCAAAGGGTTTAGTGGGTGGAACACAGTTAGCCAACCTGACAAACTATGGCTTTCCTGTCAGCTAATCTGTAATCCAGGAAACAGAGGAATACAGTCTTGTGTCTGTGTGCTTGTTTTTGAGCATATTTAGTTGGATGGTATTAAAAGCACTAAAATCAAAGAACATAACTCTCACATCAGCTCCGAATGCCCCCAGATGAGGAAGGATTTCATGATGTGCCATGTAAGGGCCACTGATCTGTCGTCGTTCAGTTCAAGCGGACACTGGCACCGGCAGAACACAGGATGCTTCCACAGTGTTGAGTCAGATTGAAGATCCTGTTGAGAAGTAGACACAGGTAGGGGGGGAAGCACAGTCCTCAAGCAGCTTTGAACACACCCTCTGGGCCATCAGCCTTCCCAGAGCTTAGGCTTCCCAGCTCCAGTCTCACCCGTGCCTCTGTGACGTAAAAGAGGCACAGGTGTGAGAGGGAAGTACCTGATCCATATTAGAAATGCAAGGAGGAGGAGAAGACATAGTTTCAGTGAACAGAGAAGCAGCGGGACTGGGTGTGACCATGTAGTCAAATCCGTTGAAGAACTGGTTGAGTCCATCAGCTCCTTAACCCTTTAAGACCTACCATAGAACCAAGTCCGCCAGAGCTTATATTATATTTTTACATGCTGTGGAGCCATTTTTGGGAGCATTTCAAGTTGCTATACATCAATACAACCATTATAGCCTAAGTTTTAATAATATGTCTGCATTAAGTGCATAGTAATTACATAAATTGCAAAAAAGTGCAATAAACTACAAAAAAATTGAAAATCGTTTTTGTTTTTTTAACATATATTTCTAGTTAGAGAAATTTAAGAGGCTTATCCCTCAAAACTGTAAATACAAAAAAGTTGCACAAAATAGTTTCCCACCACAGGAAATTTATTTTGAGTGTCTTCATAGTTTTATTTTTGAAATACACCAATTTTTATACACTGCAGGAAAAACGAAAATAAATATTATAATGCAAATTTGCAAAAAAGCAGCATATGCATCAAAATAAACTATTTCCAGCAGTGCAATATGAGTCCTAAGCATCCCAGAAACCACACAGAAAGTCATAAAGTCAAACATAACTTTTAAAAACACCAGTATAGGCTCATGAGGCCTTGATGGTAAAAAACTAAATTCAAAAATGACGTCACTTCCGGTTTCGGGCAGGTCATGGCGGACATGCGATAGTTCGCGCTGATGGACGTAGGAAGTGTTACAAACAGCTGATCGGATCGGTAAAAGCGTGTTTCTGGAATATTATGTTTTTGTTGCTGCAAGTGCTTTTTATGCAGTTTTTGCAAAACTATATGTGGAAGGAAACTGTGACCGAGGACAAGCTGATGGCATAAGATGTAAGTACAACTCCTCCGGTTTCATATGCAAAAAAAAATTATTGCGCTAGCTCACGTGGTTGCAGAGCTACCGGGATTTAAAAATAATTACGCAAAACGGAGCATGCCACTGTGACCGGTTTTAAAGGGTTAAATGGCTCTTTTCTTTTTGTTGAAGCCAGAGATGGCACCGATTCCCCATCCATCTCTGAACGTTACCCTTTTCTAGTTGGCAATTCAATTCAATTCAATTCAATTCAATTTTATTTATATAGCGCCAAATCACAACAAAAGTCGCCTCAAGGCGCTTCATAGATACAGAGAAAAGCCCAACAATCATATGACCCCCTATGAGCAGCACTTTGGCAACAGTGGGAAGGAAAAACTCCCTTTTAACAGGAAGAAACCTCCAGCAGAACCAGGCTCAGGGAGGGGCGGGGCCATCTGCTGTGATTGGTTGGGGTGAGAGAAGGAAGACAGGATAAAGACATGCTGTGGAAGAGAGACAGAGGTTAAAAACAGATATGATTCAATACAGAGAGGTCTGTTAACACATAGTGAGTGAGAAAGGTGACTGGAAAGGAAAAACCCAATGCATCATGGGAATCCCCCGGCAGCCTACATCTATTGCAGCATAACTAAGGGAGGATTCAGGGTCACCTGGTCCAGCCCTAACTATATGCTTTAGCAAAAAGGAAAGTTTTAAGCCTAATCTTAAAAGTAGAGATAGTGTCTGTCTCCCGAATCCAAACTGGAAGCTGGTTCCACAGAAGAGGGGCCTGAAAACTGAAGGCTCTGCCTCCCATTCTACTTTTAAATACTCTAGGAACAACAAGTAGACCTGCAGAGCGAGAGCGAAGTGCTCTAATAGGGTGATATGGTACTACAAGGTCATTAAGATAAGATGGGGCCTGATTATTTAAGACCTTGTATGTGAGGAGCAGGATTTTGAATTCAATTCTGGATTTAACAGGAAGCCAGAACAGGAGAAATCTGCTCTCTCTTTCTAGTCCCTGTCAGGACTCTTGCTGCAGCATTTTGGATTAACTGAAGGCTTTTCAGTGAGTTTTTTGGACATCCTGATAATAATGAATTGCAGTAGTCCAGCCTGGAAGTAATAAATGCATGAACTAGTTTTTCAGCGTCCCTCTGAGACAGGATATTTCTAATTTTAGAGATGTTGCGCAAATGGAAGAACGCAGTCTTACATATTTGTTTAATATGTGCGTTGAAGGACATATCCTGGTCAAAAATGACTCCAAGGTTCCTCACAGTGACATGAAATTGCCTTCATGTCACTAGTTAGTTATTGTGGAAACAGCATACAGTCTTTGTGGGTATTATTGTGTGTTTACAGAAGTTCATGTCAATCTATCTGTTTCCACCAGCACGTTCAGAGCAGGCGCCCTCAGAGCTTCAGTAGCATCAGGTGTCCGTTTCCTGACTGGGAGTTTAGTTGCAGACAATCTTTGACATTACCACACAGTATAAGGGTGAAACCAGTTAGATCCACATTGGAGTCGGGCGATGATTCAACCATGTTTCAGTAAAACAGACTGCACTCACAGTATACTAAGTCTCAACCAATATCTCCAGCACATCACTTTAAGCTGGCAGAGACATTTCCCATGATGGGCTTAACATCACCATGCCTTCAGAGCAAATCTGTTGCACTGAAAAATCTCTTCTCCTGAGTAAACACTTCCCACAGAAGGATCCGTCAGTACTTGACAAAAAACACACATCATGTTTCACACCTTGCTCTTTTTCTTTCTCTTGTGCTCAGGTATGACTATACCAGAAGAAGACACAGAGGCGGGTCAGACTGGAAAGTACTGCCTAGTGGCTATTGGCAGACTGCAGGTGTGTGGTGACACAAACAATTTAAACACTTTGATAAAATGGAAGGAATGGCTGTGTTTGTGTGTTTTTATGTATTCCATATGGACATCTCTCAGAGTTTTCAGGTCCACAGGTGTATAAAATCAAGCACCTCGCCGTAGAGTCTGCCATTAGAAATGTTTGAAAGAATGGTTTGTTCTGAAAAGCTCACTTAATTTGAGTTATTGTAAGATGAATAGGACTCTTCCCTCCTGGATTATTCTGCAACTATAAGTGATATTGTTGTAAAGTGTTCAGAAAGTGGCAGACTATGTAAATGTATAGCATGCATAAAATTCTCCAACGATCTGTTGAATGAATAATGTGTGCCGAGAGCTTTATCACAGGTGTATGTTAGCATAGCTTAGCTAGCATAGCTTTAGTATTTAAACTCAGCAGTGGGAAGAGTGATCCAATGTAAAGTGAACTGGGATAGATGTACTCCTGCAGATGAGTTGATGGACTTCACTCAGGCACAAAAACAAGAAGCAAACAGAGGAGAGCAGGGAGCGAGAGGAGGTATTTCCAGCACCATGAAATATATAATTGTCTTTCGTATTCAACGAGGCAAACGATGTTGATTAGACAAATAACTTAAAATTAATGTACAGTGAAATACATTCGTTTTTTTAAGGGGTTATTTTAAATTCTCATTGAATTGCCGTAGCATCCTCATTTATGGGAGATGTTTACATTGATTTTAATATTATATTGTATTGTCGAGGCGTTCCCAGGTATGCGATAGCTATATTCTCTCCACTGAGTCCTGGGTCTACTCCAGGGTCCCCTCCCGATAGGACCTCCCTGGTCTGAACACCTTACCCAGGAGACACCTGCCTTAACTGGCTCCTTTCAATGTGGAGGAGCAATGACTCCTGAATGACTGAACTCCTCACCCTATCGCTATGGCAGAGCCATTTCTTATCTGCAATCTCATTTTTCCGACACTGGGCATCAATTGAATGTAAAACAATTAAATGGTAAAATGGTAAATGGCCTGTATTTGTATAGCGCTTTACTAGTCCCTAAGGACCCCAAAGCGCTTTACACATCCACACATTCACACACTGGTGATGGCAGCTACATTGTAGCCGCAGCCACCCTGGGGCGCACTGACAGAGGCGAGGCGAGGATTACAAGGCGAACTCCCAACTCTTGAACCACGATCGCCCCAATTAGATTAAACATATAGTAGATTTGGTACCGACTAGTGACAGTAGTAACAATTAGTTAAGCACATCCCTAGTATCAAACAATAGCTATGAAGAGAGACAGAATAAACACGTTACATAGAATTTATAAATTGATTTGCGTCTCACTGTGTGAAGTATTTGATCCCCAAACGAAGCATGACGAAGTACTTGGTGGAGAAACCTTTGTTGGCAAGCCCAGCAGTAAGATGTTTCCTGTATTTGATCACCAGCTTTACACACTGTGGACATACGGCATTGCACTTAAGCTCTGACCAATGTGACACTTTATTTAAGGTTGCTTGGATACCAGTACTCATCATGGAGCAGCTTTCCAGCTGTTTCATTCGCTCTCACTGTCTGCTTCTGCTCCTCAAGTTCACCTCCCTTCCAGGTTCTGCCGTCCTCCTAAAATACGGGAGGCATGACTGGCTGCCAAACAGCCTTGAACCCAACCAGCTGAGCCACAGACCGCACCACGCCACACACATTTTAGGATTGATTTGGACTCCTCTTAACAGGAACTCTTGAAGTCACTTAGATTTCTTGGCTGCCAAACGGAAGCTCAAAACTTCAGCGCCACAGATTTTCTATAGTGAGGTCTGGAAACTGGGTAGCCCACTGCTTAATAATAATAATGGATTGGATTTATATAGCGCTTTTCAATTCCACTATTCATTCACTCTCACATTCACACACTGGTGGAGGCAGCTACAGTTGTAGCCACAGCTGCCCTGGGGCAGGCTGACAGAAGCGAGGCTGCCATATCGCTCTGGCCATCACCAGTAGGCAACGGGTAAAGTGTCCTGCCCAAGGACACAACGACAGAGCCCAGGGATCGAACCGGCGACCTTCCGGTTACAGATACGCTTCCCAACCCCCTGAGCCCCTTAATGCAATGAAGACCTCTAGCAGAAGAACGACCCCAAAGCATGATGTTTCCCACCTCCGAGTTTGGCTATGGGGATGGTGTTCTTTGAATCATACTCAGCATTTCTTGTCCTCCAAACATGGCAGGTCGAGCTAGATTTTTCTTCCATCTGACCACAGCCCTTTCTCTGAAGCCTTCTCTGACTCATGTAGATGTTTACTGGCAAACTTAAGACAGGCCTGTTCATGTGCCTTCTTGAGACTGGGGAATTTGCAGACACTGCAACATTATGATTCAATCCAATTTTATTTGCATAGCACAAAATCACAACAGTTGCCTCAAGACATTTTCTGTTTTAAGACCTTACAATGACACATAGAAAACCCCAACATTCAAATGACCCCCTATGAACAACACTTGGTAATGTTGGGAAGGAAAACAAGAAGACGCCTCAGGCAGAACCAGACTCAGGGAGGGGCAGCCATCTGTCACAGCTTGTTTGTGAGTGCATCATGGAAGACACCAGCAACATGGGGATTCAGGGTCACCTGATCCAACCGTAGCTGTAGGCGTCATCAAAAGGGAAAGTTTAAATTCTAATCTTAAAAGTAGAGGGTGTCTGTCTCCAGTCTAAACTGGACGCTGGTTCCACAGGGGTCTGAAAGTTGACGGCTCGGTCAACAGTGTTCTTAATGAATGTGGTCCCACCTCATGCGCCATGATTTTGCATGGAGCTCTAGACTGAAGGCGATTGATGTTGGTTTGATATTTTTTTCCATTTACGAATAAGTTGCCACCTTCTCACCCAACAAGCACTTTCTATCCGCTTTTTCCTATCGAACATTCATACGGAGAGCAACTTTGGGTTAATATTTTGCCCGAGGATATTTGGCATGCAGACTGGAGCAGCCAGGGATTTTTCCCTAAGCCACCCCCAAGTTTACAGCACCTGAAATTCCCAGGCGGTTTCTATCCAAATGCTAACCAGGCCCGACCCTGCTTAGCCTCCGAGATCAGACAAGCTCAGGCGTGCTCAGGGTGCTATGCAGGTCTACAGTATTGTCCCTGACGTCCTTTGACGGCTCTTTGGTCATGCCCATGGTGGCGCAGAGGAAAAGAAATCAATTCTGTGATCAAGTTTGATGTATATGCCTAATATTTTGATATCAGGAGTATCTGTAATTGATTTATTGTCATCTTTGGGGGCCAGAATCCTGGCTGTGTTATATTGGATCAAATACTTATTTCACTTAGTGACATGTAAATCATTTTGTAACTTTTACGCAATGTGTTTTTTCAAACTTTTGGTTGATATTGAATCATAAATATTTTGTTCTTTGTTTTCACTGAAGCACTACAAATTGCTTAGTTTTTCTCTTTACCACGTTTGGCAGTCAGATCACCAAATAGAAGGTTGTAATAACCCCCATTAACCTTCTTGAATCTTGAATGTGTGTGTGTGGGGCTTCCTCAGGTGACCAGCTCTCCAGTCTCAATGGATATGAACGGCCTGTCAGTTCCCACAGAGTTCCTGTCACGTCACAACTCTGATGGTGTCATCACTTTTGTGGATCCACGCTGCATCAGTGTCATTGGTTATCAGCCTCAGGTCAGACTTTGTACTGTGAATGTCCTGAAAACGTATAAAGACGATAGAGCTGGGCGATAGAACGATAACGATATGTATTGCGAAATAACTTTTTCTCGATAGAAAAATTAAACTATTGCGATAGACCTCACCGCTCTTGTCCTCTTAAAAAAAAAAGAACAGCCAATCCAAATTAAGTAGCGCAGAGCCGAACCAATCACAGCCGCAGCGTCACGTCACATGACTTGTTACGTACAGCACAAGTGCCAAGCCGCACATGTGTATTTGTTTGGGAAGCAGCCAGCCGCCGTGCCGTCCGGGTAATGGAGGAAATGAGTGCGCTGACTAGAGAAAAATCAACCGAGAGCGTGACCGAAGGTTACCGAAGAGAAAACAGATGATGGTTCCAACGCCGGAGAGATTGTCGAACGGAAGAGCCACAGAAGTTCTGTAGTGTGACGGTATTTCTGCTATTTCAAGTCTGACAAAAACAGAGTAGCACGCACTGTAAATGTGCCGAAAGCAAGTCTGGAAATCCAATAAAGCGGTGCATGCTCAGTCTCTGACTGGAAGCGCTAATTCGTCATTCGGCTTCTGTCAGACTAAAGTAACTGTTAAACTGTTTGAAAAGCTCAGCTGTACAACAAGGACAGATCGAGAATTTCCTTTTAGTTCTCAGTTTATTTGATATTGACAAAAGTTACTCAATTTTGTCTGTTCTTCTGTAAAACAAACTAAGATTTATTTTTAGAATTAATATTTTGTTTCTAAGTGGAATTGACAGTTTAGTAGTTTTGTTTGTTCTGTTTTGAAACTTAAACGCTTTAGCGGCTGCCTTTTGTGTAGTTTGCAATATTTGCCTTTATTTATCTGAAAAAGTCTCATGTTCCTTAAGTACATCTACCCTGTTGAACCTATTATGGGAAATAAATATTTAAATCAAAACAAGCTGCTGATTATTTCACATTTTACTTGTGAGCAACGGCACATTTAAATCTTACAAATATAGTTATTTGGCTTATATCGTGATATATATCGTTATCGCCTGAAATGAAAAAAAAAAACATATCGTGATATGAAAAAATCTTATATCGCCCAGCTCTGAAAGACGACAGTTGTGTTATCATGTTGTTAATGTGTTTTATGCAGTGTAAAGGGTTTTTCAAAGTTCAGTCCTGTTAGTTTCAACATGCCGGTTGTTGTGTGCTAAAAACAATGGTTTGACAAAGTTTTGACTCGATCAGCGTTAACCCCGCCCCCTGCGTTTGATGAGTAAGGTTGACAGATAAAATAAATTTATGGTGAGACCTGAAGGAGTCAACTGTGCCAAAATGAATTAATTAAATACACCATTAAATAATTATTTAAATGTGGCAATAATTAATTAATGTGTTTAGAAAATTAATTAATTATTTAATGGTGTATTTAATTAATTCATTATGGCAGTCCTGGCATTCCATAAGTAAGTCACCAACAGTGACCATTAGATTTTAACTTTGATTCAGTCCTCCCACAGTCCAAAGGCATCCTTGTTAAGTTCATTGATTATTTTAAATTAGGGCGATTGCCTATGTATGAATCTAAGCGTATGCAGTTGTCTGTCTTTGTTTGGACTGGAAGATGTACCCTGTTTCTCACCCAGTGACATCAGGCATATTCTCCAGCCCTGCCATGTCACCGAAGAAGATGATTAAGAAAATAAATGGATGGATGATTGATGAGTGACCCAGCACAACACTCGAGAACTGTTTTACAAAAGTACAAACAGGAAGAAGGAGAACAGAGAATTTACGTTCATTTCACGACTACTTGCTAGCCCGTTTAGACTTTTATTGACTGCTTCTCCTGACTGACTTAAGAAATACAACTGAGTCATCTGTTTGTTATATTAAGATACAAAAACACATCCTGTTTGTTGAAGGTCATCTCACTCTAATATAACTGTTATATTGTTGTTGATATTTTTTCTTTTTAGTCACTTTATTCAAATATAATTACATCTATAATATCTGCCAGGAAAAGAAATGCATACACTCCGAATTAATTTGGTATAATTGATAAAGCAAGAATAAGCTCCTAACAGCTGACTGCTGTCTTGTCCTTCAGGACCTGCTGGGGAAAGATATTCTGGAGTTCTGCCATCCCGAAGACCAGAGCCACCTGAGAGAAAGTTTTCAACAGGTAAGACTGCGCTGTAGCTTTTTCCTTAAACGCAACACTTCTGTTACGTCTTTCTGTACTCATTCACCGTCAGCAGAAGAAGCTTTTACATCAGATTACCAGGGCTGGCAGGGAGGTTATAAACACAGCTGAACACATTCTTAGAGGAAATTTGGATATTACTTTGAAGCAGTCATTAGAGGCTCATCCATCCATTGATCATATTCATGAAGCTGTCAGCATCAGTCATCCAACATGTTTTATTTCTAGACGAACACGTTTTTTTCATCTGCTGTGGATTTTTCCATGTGTTCCTGTTTCCTTTGAGCTTAGCTCAAACAATGAAACACAGCAGTTGTGGTGTTTAGTTACTGATCACTATCACAAGTACAATACAAACACTTGATCAGGAAGGTCAGGCTTGATCAGTCTAAGATAAGTAATGGGGAGAGGAGAAATCCAGTAACACACAAATACAAAGTACATCAACAACTCTTTTACAGACACAGTCATCCATAAGCTGTCTCTCAGCAGATGATTGGGTTTACTGATCGTGTATTGTGCTTATGTCGACCACTTTTTCATTTCTCTGTCACAAGTAAAACTGATTGTGATCATGTAGGGGCTTAACTTTAATTTTCTGAAAGGTTACATACTCTAGTGGAATATCATATCATGACTTGGTGATTAAAACCTTTGCCTCTAACAGAGTTCTAGGCCTAACCCATTGGTGCATAGTTCACATAAGTTCGGAAAACATCAAAGTGTAAGTTTTCCAACTACCGCTCTCTACTATGGGGCACATTTGTGGATGGATGCAGAGGAAACACTCCACATGCATGGACACATGGATTTGGATACTAAGAAAAGCCACTAACGATACCTCTAACAGGGTTAAGATCCCAAACTTCCAAACTATGATTGTATTATGAGTTTGTACTACTTGTACAAAATCTTTTCTGATAAACTTAATTGCCCCTCTAAGAATTGCGTGTACCAGGGATCCCTGCGGTTATGTTGTTGGGGGGGCTTTCTCCCATGGCAAATTAGTCCTTGCTGAGGGACAAGACAAAGAGCGATTCAGAAGACCGCTATGAGTGAAAAATCAAGGGAACAATTCTGCTACCCTGCCCTGGAGCCAGGCCTTAGCTGAAGGCGCTGTAGGAGTCTGTGCAGTGTATGCCAGGTGATTGGCAATGGCGGGACCCTGGCGGACTGATCTCCAGCTACCGAGACAAGTGATTAGGACATAAATTGTCACCTCTGTGGTGGGAAAGGACCTGAGCTAGTTGGTTGAGAGGTTGAGAGGTACTGGCTAGATAAGGTCTGGCTCACCTCAACACACCTGGACTGTGGAACCCGGTTCTGGATAGAGTCTCCTGGAGAGAGGCTGGAATCTGTCCAAGTCTGGAGTTGTCCTTGGTGAGAGGCAGCAGGCTGGGGTGGGTATCTCGGTATCTGCTCGGCTTCCTGCCTGTATGTTTGCATTTATTCTGGTGGACAATAGGGTTTCTTACCTGCACCTTCAAGTTGGGGAACGGCCCTGACTTCCTGCCTGTGCTTATGTGCTGAATGACAGTTCAGAGAACCCTGGCCTTCTTGTAGTCCCGGAGTGGGGTGCTTGAGGGTGCCCCACCTATGGACTCTGCCGTCCTATTGGGAGACTTCACAACTCAACTGAGGATTTTGTCAGGCAGTGGACCTCCTTAATCCCACTGACACGTCTTCCATAGAGGAAGCAGAATCTGGGGACTAGGGGGATGACTTGTCCATCGCTGGGGGTGAGGTCACTGAGGCAGTAAAACAACTCCTTGGTGGCAGGGCCCATGGAGTGGATGAGGTCCACCCTGAGTTCTTGAAGGCACTGCATGTTGTAGGGCTGTCTTGGTTGACTCGCCTTTGCAATGTTCTGTGGAGATCTGGGGCGGTATCTTTGGATTGGCAGAACAGGGCGATGGTTCCCATCTTTAATAACAGGGACCAGAGGGTGTGCTCCAACTAGAGGGGGGCCACGCTCCTCAACCTCTCTGGGAAAGTCTATGCATGGGTGCTGGAAAGTAGAGTCTGTCCGTTAGTCAAACCTCAGATACCTCAGGGACAATGTGCTTTTTGTCCAAATCGCGTAACACTGGAACAGCTCCTCAGCCTCTCAAAGATACTTGAGGTTGTATGGGAGTTTGCCCAACCAGTCTGCATGTCGTGAACTTGGAGAAGACGTTTTACAGTGTCCCTTAAAGTATTCTGTGGGAGGTGCTTCGGGAGTACGTTAGGCCTGTTGCTATGGGCCATATATCAACCGTTATACAATCTCTGCAAGAGCTTGGTCAGCATTTCCAGCAATAAGTCGGACTCGTTCCCACTGGGTGTTGGACTCCGCCAAGCTGCCATTTCTCACCGATTCTGTTCATAATTTTAATGGACAGAATTTCTAGGCATAGTCAAGTGGCAGGCTTCCACTTGGTTGGTCTCAGATTCTCACCTCTGTTTTTTGCAGTTGATATGGTTCTGTTGGTTTCATCAGGTGCTGGCCTTCAGCTCACACTGGAATGGTCCAGCCAAACAGCAAAAATGAGACCCCGGACATGTTGGAGACACTATATCTCTTGGCTGGCTTGTTAGCCCCTCGGTGTTCCCACAGACAAGCTAGAAGAGATGGCTAAGGAGAGGGAGGTCCGGCCTTCTTTGCTTAGGCCCCCACAAACCAGCCCCCGAATAAGCAGAACAAAATGGATGAATTTAATTGTTCCCTCCCTTCTCACACAGGCAGTGTTGTTATCTCAGTCACCAGTCTGCATTTGGGTATATGTGCTTATGATGTACGTACGTCAATAAATGATCAAAATACGGGGTAGAAGCGCCTTTTGCTCAAAGTTATTGGGTGAGGACTCTGAGATCAATAATGATTACCTCCAAAGATCAAAGAAAATCTTTCCATATTCTCTACCACAGAATGAGAAAGACGTCACTTTATTTCTGTGTTTACATACCAACGTTTAAAAATCAGCTTTGTGACAAATGGATACCGGATCGTGCAGATTAAATAACATAATGAAGTAAAGTTTAATTCTCTAAGTGCCCAATAAAATAGGCCGGAGGGACCGGACGGACGGGGAGGGATATCTGGTAACTTCTTTATTTGATTTTGAGCGTGTGGTTTATTGATGGATCTCATTGATAAAGCCATGTGGTACATTTCACTTTGTGATGTGGTGCATTTGTTTTGATAGAGACACCCCAGTAAGCAACAACATATCACTGAGTTTTTCATGGCTGGATTTTACAAGATGAAAATGTTTTCGTCTCCTCTTTCCTCCCCATGTCTGTTGGGGGTGGAAACTAATCCTGGGCTACTCTGGCCTCCCTCCATCCCAAAGTCAACTTGGATGCATTTCACATTGAGAAGAATTGGAGAGCTTTCATTATTCAGACTATAGGCCGAGTGATTTCCTCAGAGAAAGGAAACTTGGGTCACACTGAAAGCATTACTACGACAGCTCAACTCAAAACCTTATTATTAAATGACATTTTAAAACAGCTGCAAATGATATATTTTAACATTCTTCTGCCAGATCAAACTGATTTCCTTGACAACTTGAAGCACTTAGATGGAATAAATAGGTTCCCCCTTTTGTTCTTGGCCTGGTGAATACTGGCATGCTAAAATGGTATAATTACATGCTTGATAACAGGAAGGCTAATTGAAGGTTTCACACTCCCTCAACTGCAAATTTAAAGTGAATTGTTCTGAGATGAAACACAAAAAAAGCTGTTGTCATATTATTTTGATTTTCTGACACACTTGTCTCCAACTCACCTGATAAATGGTAAATGGCCTGTATTTGTAAAGCGCTTTACTTGGTCCTAAGGACCCCAAAGCGCTTTGCACTACATCCAGTCATCCACCCATTCACGGCAAGCTACATTGTAGCCACAGCCACCCTGGGGCGCACTGACAGAGGCGAGGCTGCCGGACACTGGCGCCACCGGGCCCTCTGACCACCACCAGTAGGCAACGGGTGAAGTGTCTTGCCCAAGGACACAACGACCGAGACTGTCTGAGCCGGGGCTCGAACTGGCAACCTTCCGATTACAAGACGAACTCCCAACTCTTGAGCCACAATCGCCCGTAAAACACGGTCAATGCTGTATTAAATTGTGATTGTCTTGCTTCTGTAGGTGGTGAAATTGAAGGGTCAGGTCCTGTCAGTGATGTATCGTTTCCGGATGAAAAACAGAGAGTGGATGCTGATCCGAACCAGCAGTTTCACCTTTCAGAACCCATACTCTGACGAGATCGAGTACATCATCTGCACCAACACTAATGTGAAGTATGTTCTTTCTGTGTTCCACTATTTATCTAATAATTCAAATGTATTAAGACCATCAGGGGGGATAAAAGGAGAACTGTAAAGAGTTTGAAGCTCCAGCAACACTGGTAGTAAAAGAAGAGCTTTATTACTCTGTGGCCTTCATGTCAGGGTCATGCCTTCACTAAGCCTGATGACGTTGCGTGGTAGATCAAAATCTGGTGGTAATTTCCTGCATTCATCAATTGTGACAAGATGCCAAGCACCATGTTTATGACCCACTACAGGGGTCATTTTAACTCCCTGATCTTTTAAAAGTGTATTTAACTCTGTTAAATTTAAACCCCATCCTCTCCTTAATGATTTAGCCTAAAATGTGCTCATTCATGACTTATTGAATTCTGGGGTGGATGGAAAAAAATATTGTTTACACATATTTTGTGTCAAAATATGTGTAAAAGGAGCCAAAACTAGCTGGATGTGATTGCTAAATAAATATATGTAGTTAGATAAAACATGAATAATTACTGCAGGGCCTGATAGGTCACGGGTTGAAGTTTGAGAGCGATCAGAGTGAGTCAGAATGAGGGAGTGTGTCAAACTAGATTAAACAAATGAACTTTTTCAAGGAACGACATTACTACTAATGTAACCTTGAGGGTTTTTAAAGTTGCTAATAAAATTTTGACCTCATCTTGTTGCAAGATGGGATCAAAATGACCCGTCCTGATGGCTCTAGTGTCAAGAATGGCTCCTTGACACAATGTATGATTCAGTGAACAGCAGATGGATCAGCTGAAAGACCAGATGTGTCTCTAAGGTCCTGTTGCTGAATTTCATTTTCCTATTCCTTAAGGACCTGAAATTCACATACTGTTTTAGGCCTGCCGCTTTTTCTGTTGTCCTCCATCGGCACAGGTTACTCAAATTTTACTGCATAGCTAGCTGACACGTGACACGTTTTGACTAGGGATGCAACGATACCAATTTTTTCAAACCGATACTTGGATCTGAGTACTTGCCGATACAGAGTACAAAAAACGATACTTCTACCACACACACACACACACACACACACACACACACACACACACACAAATACAATGAATTGGAAGACAGGTTTTATTATATTCCCTGTCGATAAAAAATAAAATCTTAATAAAAATGACCACAAAAAAAATTTCAAGTGAAAAATAAGCACTTCTGTTAAATTATTGCAGAGTCTCCACATTGTAATTTAACAAAATATCACTGAACTATTGGCACTGTCTCGAGCTTTCAGAATAATAAATAAACACTTCTGTTTGGAATAAAATAAATACAAATTAGGTTTGCGAATAAAATAAACTTTTAAATTATTGAGTGTCCATATTGTAAACAAACAAACAAAATTATTATTATTAAATAAATAATAAATAAAATAATAATTGGCCCCCTAGTGGCCAATCTAAAAAACTACAACAGAAATGACAAGCCACCCTCTGATTTATGAAATAAGTTGGTATCGGTTAACTTTTACGAGTATGAGTACACACACATTTTACAGTATCGGCCCCGATACCCGATACCAGTATCGGTATCGGTGCATCCCTAGTTTTGACTATAGCTCTTTGGGAATCACCTTCTTGATGCTCAACTAAGGAAATGGGAAGAAATGATGTGTTTTTGGAACAGGCTAAATGTTACAAAGCCTAAAGTTAGAATTTAAAAGTGGTTCTTTGATAAGTTGTCATTCATTCCTTAATTTGAATTAACAAAAGGGGAAATAAATCTGAACATGAGTGGAAAAAGCTGCCATTGCCTGAAGAAAAATACAGAAAGAAAGTCAGATCGCCTGGAGAACATCACTATAAACATCACAAGAAAGTCTGGCTCCTTCAAAACATTAAGGGTCTCTTCACTGTAACAAGCAGAGTCTGTGTTTTGCCCTCCTGTGTGGTTGTACAGAATATCTGCTGTACTGGTCCTTTGTTAAGATTAGTAAATAGTGGACTCGTTAGGTTAATATTAGCTCGTTTCTTCACTGCTCTGCAGACAGGCTGCATCAGCGCAGGAATGTGGAGGAGTGGAGTTCACAGTGTTGTCAGACACTCCCCTCACTTCTCTTTTTAAAGATAAAAACGGCACCAGTGGGTCGGTGTTGTTCATCTAATTTATTTGCACTGGTCTAATTTCAGCTCAGGCTGGTCAGTGAGTGCATGGAGCTGTCAGTTATATTCAGACTAGTTTAATAAGATCAATCAAGGTCATGTTGTCTTATCATAAATGTAATAAATGCTCAACCAGCCAATGTTACACCAAACCAGCGTCCTTCAGCTGACGATGGTGTTAGTTACAGAGTAACAGAACAAGGGATTTTTAACATTGTTTCTAAACATGCTAATTTTCTTTTGAAATTAACAATTATTTCATTAAAAAAAACAGTTTTTGACATATTGAGTGAGAAGAAATGATTATTTCTCATCTTGTCAGCTCGTATTTCCTCTTCCTGCTGTGGAGACGATCCTGCGTTTATTAAGGCTTTCTGACTGAAGTGAAATCAAATAATGCTGCAGTGCAGCAACCCTTAACCTGAGGATGGAGCTAAACTGAATAATGATAAAGTCTCTACAGAGCAGTTTGTATAATCCTATTTCTTTACACCAATCACTTGTCAATCGTGATGACTGTTTTATGAAGTCTGGGATGGATTATTCTCTGTTTTCCTTTCATAAAGCAGAGAATAATGGAAGCATCGATCTATCATTATTTAACAAATTCTCTCATGAAGAAATCATGTGTCACTCAGTCACAATGTTCTTTAGCAAAATGTACTTATGAGTAAATCGCACTGCTGTGTGTTGACACACACTGCGTGACTGAACATTTTGCTGGCAGCCTTTGGACTCGCTGTTCGTTGTAGGTCTTCTTCAACAGAGCAAGACGCTGAGTTGAGGGTTCTCGAGTCTTCAGGAGAAACATGTTTGTATGTTTGTCAACAACCTAAAATACTGATATGAAGTCTTTGGCTGTGCCTGTACTTTATACTCTGTATGAATATTTCTATTGTTCTTATTGTATTAAATTTAGAGTTGATGTAATTGATCATTACATCATGTGGTGAGTACAACATGTGTCTAAAGTGTTTGTGTGGTGCTTTCAGGCAGCTACAACAGCAGCAGGCAGAGCTCGAGGTCCAACAGAGAGATGGACTGACTGCCTACGATCTTTCCCAGGTAACCCTCTTCTTTGGGATTCGATGTAGTTAGACCCAGTTATTGAAACGTTTTGAGGGTTTTTATGTGAAAGGATTTACATAAAAATCGGACATTTGTGGCTTCCTGTTTCCATTGTTTGCGAGGTGACAAACATGACAGCAGTGAGGTGAACTGAGATGGTTGCTGACTAGGGCTGGGTATCGTCACTGATTTCTAGAATCAATTCGATCCACAATTCGATTCGATTCAATTCGATTTGAATATGGTAAATTTTGACAGTCAGAAATATTATAATTCAGATCAGTACATTTACATATTTTTATATCTATAAAAAAATGAAGCTGACACACGCAAGACTTTATCAAAGGTGTGAGCATCACAGCAGAGGCCTTTGTGTCAAAGTAGCTGAAGATAAAACAGAAAAACATGAAGGTGATCAAAAACGAAAGAAAACCATTAACCAACACATGAACATCACCTCTGAAGTTAGAGCGGTTTGATTAGAGACACGGCATTTTGCATTTTGAATAATTTTAAAAAGTTAAAATTTGTTCAGTATTGAACGGCAGAAATGAGGCTTTCTTTTCAGAAGTATGTAAACGGAAAAAAAACGTCGGCCGACAGCGCTGTAACCAACGGTAGACTTGTGTAACAAGCAAGCGAATAATGCAGAAAACAGTACAGAGAGAGCTGTGCATGAAGTGTGATTTTATCGTGGTCGAAGCAAAACAGGAAAAGTCAGAGTGAATTCATGACGATGTTTATGTGAAGCGTAGTTTGGATCTTCTTTTGCTGCTGGTTCAGTCAGTTTTGTTTTTATTGTTTGGAGAGACATCAAACGAACAGCTATAGAATCGGCGCATAAAGGGCGTGAACACAAAGCGCCGACCCGCCGAAACATCAGAATCAGCGAGCTGTTGGCTTTCAGCCCCGACTGTGTCCGTGGCCGTCGGGTGAGAAAGGCGTCAGCGCGCTGATTCTGATGTTTCGGCGGGTCGGCGCTTTGTGTTTACGTCTCTGTGCAGCATCTGTGTTCCTGCTCTCATTTACTGTTTTAGCTGTTTGGTGGTTGTTGAAATTTTGTGAGATTTCACCAGAGATTCTGGCGTTTCGGGCAAAATAAGTTTATATTAAAAAATCGATTCAGGATTTTAATGAATCGATTTCACGTTATTGAAGCCAGAATCGATTTATAATCGATTATAATCGATTATAATTGATTATAATCGATTATAATCGATTATAATCAATTATAAAAACCCAGCCCTATTGCTGACGTTGTTCTTTTTTCTTAAAATGTTTGCAGTGTTTGATAAGAGAAACCTCGGCAGCTTGTCTTCATTTTGTCTAGGTTGCAGTTGTTTTTTTAAATATACTTTTAAACCAATCAGCATCCAGCCTGAGATACGTGTTTACTGCATTTTTTTTGTTGGTTAAATCGTGCCTGAAACGCAAAACTGTACCCTCAGGTCCCCGTGGCCAGCGTCGGCAGTGGAGTTCATGAGGCTGGAAAAAACATCGACAAGACAGAAGCCCTGTTCTCCCAGGAAAGAGATCCACGTTTTGCTGACATGTACACCAGCATCTCCGGCTGTATGACACACACACACACACACACACACACACACACACACACACACACACACACACACGTGTGTATTTATATCCTTGTGGGGACATGTCACCCTTTGCCTGGCTGCTTTTCACAAACCCTAACCATCAAAAATGAATGCCTGACCCTGAACCTGAGCATAACATTTTGAGGCTCAACAATGCTTTCAAACTCACAGGGACCAGGATTTTGGTCCCCACAATTATAGTAAACTTCCAATTTTAGGTCCCCACAAAGATGTTAATATCGCACACACATCTGCTGTTTAACAAGACAAACTGGACCACATTTCTGTTGCTGGTCAGTGAGACACGGCTTATTTGTTGCAGTGATGAATCACCTGCGCAGACAGAAAAAGCTCCTGGTCTCTCAGCCTGACAAACTCCAGCTGTTGTTAACGGGACACACCGTCTGTTTGTTTCCCTGCATCACTAACTGAGTACATGCAGGGCCTCATGGCAATGACATGCAGACAGTTTGCAAGTGCACAGCACAGTTAGGTGTTAGCAGAGGCTTCATCACACTCAGCAAACCCATTATTAACGTCATGGTGTGATCATCTATTGTTTGTTCTCTGTCCATGTGTGAAGCGGGCGATAAGAAGATGATGGTTCCCTCCTCTACAGCCGGAGGACAGCAGCTCTATTCCCAGAGTTCTCCCTTTCAGCAGGGACATTCGGGCAAAACTTTCAGGTACATGTTCATGGTACATGGTTCATTCCTTGGACTGGGAACACTGGGAGCATCGTCTGGTTCCAATTGCACTGTATTCCTATAGAAAGGTGGAGTGTAACTGACCTGTTTTTTGTTTCGTGTGTGTGTGTGTGTGTGTGCATGTTTTCATGTAAGCAGTTCTTCTGTGATCCATGTCCCTGGTGTGAACGACATCCAGCCATCAGGTTCAGCCAATCAAAATCTAGCTCAGATCTCCAGGCAGCTTAATCCAGGCCAGGTAGCGTGGTCAGGGAACCGCCCCCCCTTCTCTGGACAGGTAACACACACTCTGACACGCACACACTATTATTATGTGACTATGTGCGCTAAAATTCACCCTCACAACTAAATACTAACCCAAAGTTCTCAGTTTAAGAAACCAGGTCCTCACTTTAAAGACCTGATAGCACCGTATTGTCCTGATACAGCACACTGCTCTCTATTACTGATGGATAGCTGTGGTTGCTGGAATTTCTAACAGTGGAATGGAAGGCACGCACACACACACACACACACACACACACACACACACACACACACACACACACACACACACACACACACACACACACACACACACACACAGTGTTTATAAGTTAAATAAATACCTAGAATCAGCTGTTTCCATGGTTTCCCTGATCCTGACTCCAGTCTCTGGTGCTTGTTAACAGATGGACTTGTTGCCGTCTCTGTTTCACATTCTTGCTAAGTGACTCGCAGCATATGTTTCTTAATAGGCTCATCCGTCTTCCACATGCACTGCCACACTCGTCAGGTCGTTCCACTCTCTACATGCACCTCAGAAAACAGCCAGATGATACAAGAGATAAACACTGTTGGATGAAACAATCACAATCATTACCTAATAAGAGAAAAGACCTCTTGTTCTAAATCTCCTGTCGCTGGGCAGCTACAACATTAAATAAGAACAAATACGTATCAAAGATGCAGTATATATAAGTACAATCATGTAATTACTAGTTTGTGATCTTGACTTTGACCCATTTTTCACCCAAAAGAAAATCAACTCGAGCTGTTCCATCGTATCAAATTTGATCAGGATACCTTGAACACTGTGGGGACTGCTAACAGACAGAAGCTCTTACAATAAGCTCCTTACATATCATCCCACGAGCTCACGCTGTGTCGTTATGTATCTCAGGAAAACTGGCAAAACGGAGAAGCATCACCATGAGAACTAAGAGGATAAGTAGTTGCCAGGTGCTGCTGATCAAAGGCAGATTATTAACTGATCAGCAGCAACAGTCGGTTCCTGTACACTAATGGCCTCAGCATAATTGGTCGTCATGGCAGGTGCAGGTCAAGCACAGTAGCACCTTGCAGACATTGAGTCGAGCACGTTTCCAGAGTCAAATGTGAGGCCGTGTGTCTGAGGCCTAAAGCTTCGGTCATGCAACATGAAATCACATCTGCAGACCAGCCAATTTCTAACAGAGTGGCTGGACCCAAAGAAAACTCGAGGTGCAATGGCAAAGTCAAATTTCAGACCTCAACCCAATTAAAATGCTGTGTTTGGACCAAACTTCAAATAATTGAAGCCAGAATGTAAAGTGGGCAAAACTTCCTGATAAAGTCGTGTAGGACAAACACACGACCCGTCACACTAACACGCTGTATGGCTAGGGATGGAAATTATTGCCCAAATAACAGAATATGCAGTAGTTTGGTAAAGTGAAATGGGCTTATGTATAACTGCCATAGAAAATAATTTGTACTAAGTCATTTAGCTAAATTTGGATTCAAAGGCGGATAAATAAGTAAATTTATTATAAGGGTCGGTATTCAGTATGTGTGAAATAGATGTATAAACAACCCTGGTTTGCTTTGTTTCAAGATTCAAAGCGTTTATTGTCGTGTTTGCAAAGTAAAAGCATTTCTCTGTACAATGAAACTGTTTCTCTGCTGTCCACACAGACGCAGGTTAATGTGTACAAATAGATCAAATACAAATAGCATTAATAAACAAACAAAAAATGAAGTGTTAAATAGATTTATGTGCAAAGAGCTATGAGAGTAATATGCTGGTTTGATATGTGCATAATTATTCTTACTGTTAGGTGGATTTTAACCTCTGTCTTTGTTCTAAAGTCCAGTAAAGCCCAGTCCAGTCCTTTTGGTATTGGTTCTGGCCACAGCTACCAGACTGATCCAGCCTCCTACAGTCCGCTGTCCTCCCCGGCCACTTCCTCCCCCAGCGGCAACGCCTACTCAGGACTGACAAACCGCAGCACAGCTTTTGGTATGCACGTCTGTTTACCTCTTATTCTCATTGTGTTGTGTTTACATGTGTAACTTGGTCTTTACTGGCATGTTCACATCCTTTCATGTGGTACAGATAAAGGTGCAGCCCACTGTTCCATGATTTCCATCCTCCCTCCACACGAGCAAGCGAGTTTCCACAGTCCACCATCTCTCAAAAGACAACATAAAAGCTCATTGTTACTTTCTTCAAATTGACTTGTTATTAAGTGATGATTAGTGACTATTTCACAGAGTATTTAAATAACAGTATGAATCTTCACTTAATGCCAGACTGAGTCAAAAGGTTTTTCTTCCTATTAAAATGATGTTGTCTGAAAACATTTCAGCATTGAAAGCATTCGAAAAATAGAATGCAGAAGTGAATCGACTACAGTTCAGTTGTGTAATTGAAGAAAATAATTTGCAAAAAAAAAGACTTCTCTGCATAGTGGAAGCTGCTAAAGAAAGAAAGTGTTAGAGAGGCTGTAATGCTTCTTTGTGACAGCTTACAGATGATAAAGTCAGACAGCTTCTCTGATACAGGACCTTATGATATAAACTCAGGAGTCCTGTTTGTGCTTGTTGTGACTGAACCTTATTAACCCTTTAAAGCCGGTCAGAGCAGCACGCTCTGTTTTGCGTAACTATTTTTAAATCCCGGTAGCTCTGTAACCACGTGAGCTAGCGCAATAATTTTTTTTGCATATGAAACCGGAGGAGTTGTACTTACATCTTATGCCATCAGCTTGTCCTCGGTCACAGTTTCCTTCCACATATAACTTTGCAAAAACTGCATAAAAAGCACTTGCAGCAACAAAAACATAATATTCCAGAAACACGCTTTGCTGATCCGATCAGCTGATCAACACTTCCTACGTCCATCAGCGCGAACTTTTGCATGTCCGCCGTGACCTAAATGGTAAATGGACTTGTTCTTATATAGCGCTTTTCTACTCTGTCTGAGCACTCAAAGCGCTTTATACAACTAATTCATTCACCCAATCACACCCATTCACACAAGCACTTTTTTCTGATCTAAGTGCTAAGTAATCTACCATTCATACACATTCACACTCCGATGGATGCATCGGAGAGCAACGCGGGGTTAGTATCTTGCCCAAGGATATTTGGCATGCAGACTGGAGCAGCCTGGGATCGAACCACCGACCTTCTGGTTAGTGGCTGACCTGCTCTGCCACCTGAGCTACAGCCACCCCAAAACAGGAAGTGACGTCATTTTTGCAGAAATGTAGTTTTTACCATCAGGGCCTCATGAGCCTATACTGGTGTTTTTAAAAGTTATCTTTGACTTTATGACTTTCTGTGTGGTTTCTGGGATGCTTAGGACTCATATTGCACTGCTGGAAATAGTTTATTTTGATGCAAATTTGCATTATAATATTTATTTTCGTTTTTCCTGCAGTGTATAAAAATTGGTGTATTTCAAAAATAAAACTATGAAGACACTCAAAATAAATTTCCTGTGGTGGGAAACTATTTTGTGCAACTTTTTTGTATTTACAGTTTTGAGGGATAAGCCTCTTAAATTTCTCTAACTAGAAATATATGTTAAAAAAAACAAAATGATTTTCAATTTTTTTGTAGTTTATTGCACTTTTTTGCAATTTATGTAATTACTATGCACTTAATGCAGACATATTATTAAAATTTGGGCTATAATGGTTGTATTGATGTATATCAACTTGAAATGCTCCCAAAAATGGCTCCACAGCATGTAAACATATAATATAAGCTCTGGCGGACTTGGTTCTATGGTAGGTCTTAAAGGGTTAAAGTGTGTTCACAGACTAACATGCCAGCAGAGTCTGGGAGGTGTGTCATTACTGTATTTGTACTAAGAGTGGAGGGTTTGAGGTGATCACAGGAAAGACTTTTATTCCATTATTCAGTGCTGAAGATGTCCCACATGTAGTTTCCAATAGTTCGCCTCTCCCAATAGGACGCGTGAAGTGATGTTGGCTCCAACGTCCTGGACCGTTGTCCTCTCCATGTCAGCATATGTTTTTCTTCAACCAGATGTGTAGATGTAGATGAAGCAGCTGAAGGATGGAGAAGAGGGAAAATGTGGCTCGTAGCAGGAAGAGCTTTGAGCTCTCGATAAATCGGAGCAGCTCTTTCCATTCAGTGGAATAGCTGGCTTACTGTGAACTAATACTTTGTATTTTAACCTTTTATACTGTTTGAGCCTCGACTGTATTTTAGAGGCCTAGTTTGAAGGATGTTTTCAGGTTTCTAACCCTGATGAGCAGGTTGTATTTCTTACCTCACAAATAGGCTCAAACATTAAGCCACTAATGTTTTACCAGTATTTCTACTTTTATAGCATGTATCTAGGCAACCAGCATATGCTGAAAAAGTACTTACTATCAGTGTAACAGGAGCTAAATAAAAAAACATCCTAAAAAGCTTCACAAACTCTCTTCTTTGACACACATATAGAGAAAGGTCGCTCTGTCTCCGACACTTACTAGATGAAAAAGTCTGAAAGTGTCTTTACTGATGGAACTTTTTTTGTGGAACATTTGCACATAGAGATGAAAGTACGATCGTTAAAGTTGCTTTCAAGATTTCAAAAGAAAGCATAAATCTTTACAACCATTTCCATAATGAACCAAACATAATAATCTAGATCTTGGTGCCATTTTCAGTCAGGAGGGAGGCAAACACCTGTTCACACCACTGTATGTGTGCAAAACAATACAGGCTACATGCAGTTACACCACAAGTAGTTTTAGTTTCAGCTTAGCACGATCCTTTAACGTGAGCGAGCTGTAGCTCTGGAGGTAGAGCAGATCATCTACTGTTCGATCCCCGGCTCCCCCAGTCTGCATGCTAAGTATCCTCGGGCAAGATACTAACGATAAGTTGCATCTTCTGCATCCATGGGAGCACGAACATGCATGAATGTTAGCTAGAAAGCACTAAAAGAAGAAGGTTTGTGTGAACAGGTGTAGAGCGCTTTGAATAGAAAAGCACAATATAAGAATCAGTCTGTTTACCATGTTAATTGCAAGTAATGCTCATCATGTTGTATGTATTCTACAAAAGATCTGTATATTATAGATAATGGATTACCAACTTCAAGAAAAAACAATGATTGGTTGTCATGGCTTGTTTTCCATTTCAGTTCAATTAAGATTCAATTTCCTGTCGTGGTTTTGAAGTAATTACATGGATGGGAAAACAGTGCAGACAGAACAGGAGTAGACTGATGTCTGACTGCTTTCCCAGCCGCCATTCATAGACATCAGTATTTTTCTGAGCCACTTTAAAAGTGAGAAGAATAACACAGCAGAGCTGTTTTTGGTTTCAATGAAGTTCTGGTTTCCTGAGCTTTTTCCATGCTGAGATGTTGTGTGGTGTTTGTAGTGTTTAATAAGAATCTGTAGGTCTATTAATATTGTATTATTATTGTAGCTGCACCAAAGCCTGAAACGTGTGGACGTTCTTTGAAAACACATTAATGTGTAATTATGTTTTCCAACAAATTGATGCATTTTCCTAAACTTATAATTGAGCAGGTGCAGGCAGAGCCAGGATTGTGCTTTTAAACTGGGAGGACTAAGAAAACAGAACTCAGCTGACAGCAGTCTGCAATATACTGGCATCTTTAAAGTATACAACATTTGATATGCCAATGCATCGACCGCTTTTTCAGTAAATTACTATCTTGTATTTTTTTTAAACAGGTAAGATCTTCCCGTTTATTCTAGTTGTTTAAGCACACCGCCTTTCTTTAATCCACCTTTCTGTATAATTTACACTGTTTATTGGATCTTAGATAACAAGAACTGATCCTTTTGTCAAAAGATGAAAACCAAAAATGGTAAATGGCCTGTATTTGTAAAGCGCTTTACTCAGTCCCTAAGGACCCCAAAGCGCTTTACACTACATTCAGTCATCCACACATCCACACACTGGTGATGGCAGCTACATTGTAGCCACAGCTGAGGCGAGGCTGCCGGACACCAGTGAAACCAGTCATAAAAGGTTCAATAAGTAAAGCTGTGAAAGAATCATTAGCAGCACTTGTTTCCTCCTGGTCTCTGTGGGTCTGCTGCTTGTTGGTTTTGGCTCTGTTAGGCTACGTTCACACTGCAGGCGAAAGCGCATCAAATCCGATTTTTTTGACCCTAAGCAACTCATATCCGATCATGGTGTGACAGTGTGAACGGCACAAATCCGATATTTTCAATCACTATCTTGCTTGCTATCACTTTCGTATGTGGTGCTGAATCTGATACATATCTGATGTTTCAGAAAGCTGCTGTTTGATGGTCATGTCGCATTAAATCCATCTTTTACGTCACTGACACAAGACAGACGCCAATTATCAGCGCCTGAGAAGACATCGCGAACGCTTCCTGACCATCCGGTGAAACTGTTGGGAAGACAACGTTGGAGAAACGTGAACATTTTATTTGTACTGTATAATCTGCAGATTCTGACAGAAATCTGCAGCTATCCTTTGAAGCAGCGCTCCTCTAAAACAGCAATAAGGATCATTATTAGGTTATTTACATTATTATGTAAATAACAAAATAACTTAAAGCAAAAATTGGGAAACGTGAAGTCCAAAGTCTTTATATTAAGGCCATCAGTCAAACAATACTGTTGGTCTGGGTCTAAACAGAGCGCGTTGTGTGTGACGTCTTCTTTTGCGCATGCGGCCGCTTTGAGCGTTCACACTAGAGCGCGTTTGCTGTCGCATTTTATTTGTAGTGTGAACGAGCAGACAAAAAAATCTGATTTGATCAAAAAATCGGAATTGAGCATCAAGACCTGCAGAGTGAACGCAGCCTTACTCTCACCATGGCTGTGCTGGTTCTTCAGAGGTGCTAATAACTGTGTTAAGATTACAGTTATTGACCAGAATACTTATGAATGAGGTTTTTGCCATGATGTCTAATAACAGGCTAAGTGGGGTACAAGAAATGAAGGTTTAATATTAGCACAAAAAAAATAAAAATGTTGGCTCACCTGGGCTGATAATAGATTTCATTATTTAAAGTGACAGAATATAGAAAAAACATTGTATCGCATTATTTTGGTGGTTACCAAATGTAATTTTTACAGTTTTACTTTGAAAAACATCCATACGCGTTGCTATGACGACAACAACGCAGTTAGGTTGTACCGGATTGTAACGGAAAACAAGTCAATCAGAGTAGAGTCGTGGCGAGTCCTCCAAGTAGGTACTAGTGGAAAAGATTTACTGTCTTAACCTCATGCACCTGTTCGGTTATGAAGTCAGTGACGGTGTCAGTGTTGCATATGTTATAGATGTATATACATTAATGTATCCACATCCATCCTGTTATGGGTTTAACTGGTGTTTTAAACTTATCTTTGTCTGACCCTTATCAACGGGTCTAAACACTCCCAAAGGGGCAGAGGCAAGTCCTGCAGTGTCCCCACCACATGCAGGCACAGAGTGGACTACTCTACTCTACCTGAATGTAGCATCCCCATATCAGTTTAAATAAAATACATTTTTAAATACATACATCATAAAATATAGCAGTTGGGTAATACTTTGAAATCGACATCAGACATCAGATACTGAACACAATTCAGTTTATCTTTCAAAGCTCCGACTCAATTTTCCATCTTTGGTAGATGCAACACACCTCATTGGAAAATGTCTGATTTTAGTTGCACATCTCTCTTTAAAATCCACTATAATACAATCATTCCTTCTGAATCCACTGCTGTTAATGCCACAGTATGATTAAGCCTGTCCATCCAGTCTCTTCCATTTGTCCTTATCAGGGTTAGTTAAGCTATCCCAACTAAGGACCTTCTTCCTATGAGGCCAGCGCACCACATGCTGCCCTGATTAATACGACCCATCAGTAGTTAGCAGTGTTAATGTCGAGTCCATCTGTTTAGGGTGTAACGGGAGCTTTGTGCGCCTTGAGGCAGCTGTCGTTGTGATTTAGTGCTTTATATAAATAAAGATTTATCTGAAATTGTTGCGTTGGTCTTTTTCCTATAACATTAACGTGCCGCTCTAGGGCTATAGTAAAAAACTGACCAAACACAGTAGCTGCGTCTTATGGAGAAAAATCAGGAAAATACAAATAAATGCTCATCCTGTAGTGGGGGCACCGTGACTCCCTGTGGAATAAGGTTGTGGTGAAGGGCTTAAAATGGAGTGTGGTGTTGTTTTTAGATTAAAACACAGAATGTAACTACACGTTGGAAATCTCTTTGTTTCTTGTAGAATTGTTTCATTTATTTTATTTTTTCTGTTGAAATCACAACAGCATAGTTGGTGAGTTTCAATAATACTCCTGTTAACAGCAGCATTTCTCAACATGCATTAGGGGGCGGGGTTTGTGTCGGGCTTTTTTAGAATGAACAATCTTTCAACAAAGAATGTGTGCTTCCAAAAAACTAAAACTAAAATGAGCTTTATCTGAAAAGCATCTTGTCTATCTTAGCATGTGGCCAAAACAGACAAACCTAAGCTGCTTAGCTTTGTTGGGTTTGGATTTTTTAAATATATTTATATTATATTGAGATTTGATCAAACAACAATGTTTTAACCGAACAGCCAACTGAGATCATTGACATGATTTATTTGGTTTTTTTAAATATATTTGTTTAAGTATATTGTATGTACGTATTTAGCATAGAAGATAACAATATTGCTAACCATCCACAAACTGCTTTGGTAGGTGTGACAGGGCGTGGCCTGCAGTGCCGCTGCAGGGGAGGCATCTGCATTCACGCCTCACCAGCATAAAAAGTCTGTACTGGTCCTGTCAGTTGTTGTTGTTGGTGATGTGTTCGACTGGCGGCTGGAAAGCTGCAGCTCTGTGTGGAAAACAGCAACCAGAACAATAAAGATGCTGAAAAGCAAAACTGCCGTCGGGTCTGCTGTGGTTCATTTACAGTAGAGTGTTTTCAAATCCCGATCAAATGATGTCAAAGAAGTTCTTCTTGGATTTAAGATTTTTATTAAATCTTGTAATAAGTCAGTGCCTTCTCTACCATTATTAAATCCTGGAGCGTTTCTGCAGCTCCTTCCTCCCTGCAGCTGTCAGACTGCACAAACAGAGCTGCTCCCAACAAACAGATGTTTACATCAGCGCTGTAACTGCACTGTTTTATCAACCGATTCACACTAGAACCAGGGTTTGCCTCTCATCTGCATTTAATTTAATTTAATTTAATTACGGTACAGGACTCTGTTTGTGGTAACCACTGTCCTCAATGTAAATATTTCTGTTCTGTTTGTTTGTATATTTGTCTTTCTGGCTGCTGTTACACCCAAATTTCCCCTTGTGGGACAATTAAAGGATTATTCTATTCTATTCTATTCTATTCTATTCTAAATGCTTTGTGCATCAAAGGATCTGTCAGAAATGTTTTCACGAATAAATAAATGTGTTTTCAGATGTGTCTGGTGAAAGCAGTCAAAGTGGAGCCCAGTTCCAGGGTCGCCCCAGTGAGGTCTGGTCCCAGTGGCAGAATCAGCATCACTCCCAGCAGACTGGGGAACAGCACACACACCCCAACCCTAGCCAGACAGAAGTCTTCCAGGTAATACTGAGCGAGACTGTCCTGCTGCTGGACTCTGTTTAGTTGGTCAGCCTTCCAGCTGCTGGCTGCTGACCAGTGTACACAGATATGTAATATGTCTGATAAGAGCTGTGTCCTCTGCACACCTCTAACCTCTGACTCTCCATCCCCGTGTGTCTCTGCAGGACATGTTACCCATGGCTGGAGATCCCACCCAGGGAACAGCCAACTATAACATCGAGGACTTTGCTGATCTTGGGATGTTCCCGCCCTTCTCTGAGTAATATCCGCCTTTCTCCATCTTGCTCCTGCTCAGAACTGGACTGATGTGTGCATTTATCTCATGTTCTGTCTCGTTTTTCTGTATAGCTAAATCACCAACACAGCCATGTTAGTCACGATGAATGTCTGGGTGGACATCGTCATTTGCACACATACAAACGTACAGTGCACTGTTGGTTAGGCTCCAGGGTCTGCAGTATGTACCAGTGAACATACCTCATCTCTGCAGAGAGGCGCCTCTCTGTCAGGCGTGAAGAACATTGCTCTGTTTTTGGTTCGCTCGCAAAAAGTGTCTAAAACTGCTTTCTGCAATTAGTGTTAGCAAAACCAGATTACAGGTACGCCTGTCAGAAAGGATTGCTATTATATTAGATTTTATACTTCCTATCTTACAGACTTGTGTGTAAATGGTCATTACTGACACAAGCTTTAGCTGCATCCATGTGGAAGACTGTAAAAAGTCCCAGCACTCTTCTCATTTCCCTTTTTTGTAACCGTAAGTAAGCAAAGCATCCGTCTGATTTTGAGAACACTGCATACCTGTTGACAGCCACAAGTTATTGGCCAGGACACTTTTTTTCTTCCTTTTTTCACTCTTGTGAGGACCATAATTTACAAAATCAGCATCTTGTTGTGCTTGATATAACTTGAAATTATTAACTGAGATCACAGGGGAAGTGTTTATGCTGAATTGACAGATCGAGGGAAATGAAAGCCGTTTCCCCCTCGACGTCTACACATTCTCACTTTAGTTTGTCACCAGGGTGGACACTCCAACTGTTGGTTATTAGGGAAAAAATGCAAGTGTCTGGCATCTTTGCTCTGCCTCTGCGTTTAAGATCCGGAGCCTGTGGTCATCGTTTATACGGTGACAGTTTCTACACCAGCGTGGCAGTAACTTTAACCGGGTCTGTTTGCCTCAGTTTTAGCTTCCATGTATCACTACTCAACATGACAGAAAATGTCTCAGTGCCACACAAACGGCAGAATCACAGGTGCATAAAGGGTTGACGATGTCCACCTCCATCTGTCTGAAATGGCCTCTTGCACATCATTACCAACTCTGCCAAACAGCAGCGGGAGATGAGACGCTCGCCTCCAGTTGATGCTGCAAACGCTCTCTCATCAACTTTATTGTATTACCCTATATGTAGTGATGTCGTAATCTCTAGAAAGAAAACTCGATGCGCCCATAGAAGGATTCTCTGTATACATAAAACTAAATTTTTTACAAAAATCTCATTGCAGAAAGTTGCTAAGGCTTGAAGTGCACTTCATGAAGCTAACTGCTAATCACACCAGCCTGCTTTAAAAAGGGAAAAACCGCCATACCGTCCTAGCAAAGCGCAGTATAAACTAGTGTATTCGGTGTTCTTCAGCTCTCGCTACTTGAATTTATTACTTTATAATCTTTTCAACGATTAAGAGACTGACTAAAACTTTGTAGTGGGGGAGCTTTTACATGCTTGTATAATGTCTCAGACAGATGGGAGAACCTTCAAACATCCTTTTGCTAAAGATCTCAAATTGATGGGTTTTGTTTTTTTATGTTGTTGTAAATAATGTGATTTTTATGTCGACTCGTGTTACTTTCACACAGTACATTTTTGTGTAGGTTTTAATGATATCGTGTCCAATGTGAGTGCATATTTAACTATTGGTATTTAGTTAGTAGGTTAATTGTACATTGAGTTCTAGATCTGTATAAAATGTGTAAATGTGACCCATAATTTTTGTGTAACAAATTGTGCTTGTGACAATAAATTCTTATTGGTTATGTGGCTTTTGTTAGAGGTTCCGTCTTTCATTATTCAGAGAAGTCACTTCGCTCCTAACCCTTAACTAAATCATTTTATCATAAAAAATCTTTACAGATTTTCATATAAAACTGAACTGCAAAAAATAAACACGTCGATCGCCCTTTGAAGATCTCCCTCTGTATTTCTAGTCCCTCTCTGCTCTTGGAGTCGGGTTGCTGAAGACCAATCAGTTATGGACAACTGGAGTAGAGGTAGAGCTGGGTTTTGTTTTTTAGCCACATCCTAAATGGGACAATTTACAGTTAGCCTCGGAAATACAGATTAGTCTGGACCAGGGGTCGGCAACCCTAGGCACGCGTGCCACAGTTGGCACGCGAAGGGTTAACTGATGGCACGGCCATAGCTGGACTGGCCATCGGGCATTTGCTCGGTGGCCCAAGGATTTTTTTATTTATTTTTTTGTAACTGTATAAACAATGAGAGGTGGTGGATTGGCCAGATGCTGGCCGGTGTGTAAAAATAACTCAGTTGTTTGGTGGTGGCATCGTGGAGCTTCCTCAGATTCAGTAAAATTAACAAGTGGTGGAGGCCAGCAGGTGGATGAGGGAGATCGGAGCAGAGACCTGAGGCGGCCGCCGGTCCGAGTGTCAGGTGAACTGAACTTATGAAGAAGTTATGAACTGCAGTCTATTTGGGTCAGATATAAACCAAGTTTAGGTGGAGTTTATTTTCGTTGTGCTGACTTTTTACAGTCAGTTACAATAACTCGTACTGCGTGCTAGCTAGCATGACGGAGTTTCTATACAGCTGGGTTGGTGCTATGATATTACTGATGTTGAACTTTATTCATAAGGTTAATTAGAGTTGCCAACCGTCCCGTAAAAAGACAGAATCGTCCCGCATTCAGAGAAAATATTACTCGTTACGTATTGAGCTGAGAAGGGACGCAGTTTGTCCCGAACTTCAGCTACAATGAAATAGCATTTGTATTTTCTGTTGTACAGTTCATTTGCTGTTATGGATAAAAAGTCTTTTTTTTGTTTCTATATAGTGTTTAACTGTTCATATAGAGCGTTATTACATTTATTGCTAATGCAATCATATGGCACACTGACCTCTGAGGAAATTTTAAATGGCACTCGTCAACAGAAAGGTTGCCGACCCCTGTTCTGGACCATAAGGGAAGGAGTGTACAGAAGCAAAGAAAATCTCCAGGTCCACTCCGGTAGTAACTCCGAAAAAACTCTAGACATGGTAGACAACAACAAAACTGGGCAATACTATGTTTCACAGAAAATCTGTCTGCCACAACTCTAGAGCAGGTACCAAACTCCCGCTGCCCCAACACTAGTTGCTGCACAAGAAGAAGAAACTGGCTCCTCACACACCTAGACGAGGCTTCATCTTCCAGTAACCGTAATCGGTCCAGGTGCATGCAGTCCTAGCTGACGCTGAGGGCTAGAGCAGTAAGGCGGTAGGATGACTCAGTTGAAAGTGAAGTCTCGGTCTCAAAACAGAAAAGAGCGACAGGTGGAACTTCAACTCATAGCAAAGTCCAAATGAGAGCAACTGCTTTACTTCTCTGTAGTGGTAGGTTTGAAAAATCGATTTCCCCAATTCAAAATCAATTTTAGTTTGAATAATGTGTTATCGATTGATTAAATCCTGAATGTAAATATATGTATTTTGCCCCAAACTGCAGAACCTCAGGTTAAAGCTCATGAAACTACTTTTACCGACCGTCATACAGCAAGCGCCTGAAGAGCAGGTAAAAGGAATCCACACAAAGATGTAAACACAAAGCACAGATGGATCTGAGCGTACTGTTTTTCCTTCCTTCAGTTGAAAATGCATTTACCTGATTATGTTTGTTGTGCAAAGTTTTTTTGTGGACTAAAGCAACATTAGCCTCATTTGCATTGTCGTCCAATGAATTCCTTCTCAGAAGTCCAACCACACATTCTTATTGGGTCTAAGAATCCATTGCTTATCAAACCTTTAAAACTGGTTCAGCATGGCCCTAATGGAGCACCACCTGGAGTATGTGCAAGGTTGGCGTGGGCTCTACATGTTCCAACTTCTCTTTGAGAGTTGCTTGTTTCTATTCAGGGAGTCTTCACGTCACAAAGCAATTCCCAAGTAGAACTAAAAAAAAGCTTTTTTGCTAACCTGGCTTCACTTTGAGTCTTGCAAGTAAGAGCCATTTGTAGACAACTGGACTGGACCCAAAAAGCGCTGACATTTCACTATTCAAAGTAGAAAATGAACTAATCTCTTGTGCTCAGTCTAAGTTTTACCCAGAAGAATTTCAAGCACTGAAAGCTGGGAAGGAAATTGGTGTGTTCCAACTACAGGGGGATCACACTCCTCAGCCTCCCTGGGAAAGTCTATGCCAGGGTGCTGGAAAGGAGAGTTCGTCCGCTAGTCGAACCTCGGATACAGGAGGAACAATGCGGTTTTCGTCCTGGTCGTGGAACACTGGAGCAGCTCTTCATCCTCTCGAGGATACTTGAGGGTGCATGGGAGTTTGCCCAACCAGTCTACATGTGTTTTGTGGACTTGGAGAAGGCATTCGACCGTGTCCCTCGGGGTGTCCTGTGGGAGGTGTTGCGGGAGTATGGGGTGTCTGGCCCATTGCTACGGGCCATTCGATCCCTATACAACCGTTGCAAGAGCTTGTTTCGCATTGCCGGCAATAATTCGGACTCGTTCCCGGTGGGTGATGGGAACGGAGGGCTTTCACTTTGGTGGCCTCAGAGTCTCATCTCTGCTTTTCACGGATGATGTGGTTCTGTTGGCTTCATCGGGTGATGGCCTCCAGCTCGCACTGGAGCGATTCGCAGCCGAGTGTGAAGCAGCAGGAATGAGGACCAGCACCTCCAAATCTGAGGCCATGGTTCTCAGCCGGAAAAGGGTGGAGTGCCCACTCCGGGTCGGGGATGAGTTCCTGCCCCAAGTGGAGGAGATCAAGTATCTCGGGGTCTTGTTCGCAAGTGATGGGAGAAGGGAGCCGGAGATCGACAGACGGATTGGGGCTGCAGCTGCAGTAATGCAGACGCTGCACCGGTCCGTTGTGGTGAAGAGGGAGCTGAGTGTAAAAGCGAAGCTCTCAATTTACCGGTCGATCTACGTCCCAACCCTCACCTATGGCCATGAGCTGTGGGTAGTTACTGAAAGAACGAGATTGCAGATACAAGCGGCGGAAATGAGCTTCCTCCGAAGGGTGGCTGGCCTCTCCCTTAGAGATAGGGTGAGAAGTTCGGCCATCCGGGAGGAGCTCAGAGTAGAGCCGCTGCTGCTCCACATCGAAAGGAGCCAGTGGAGGTGTTCCGGGCATGTCCCATGGGGAGGAGGCCCCGGGGCAGACCCAGGACATGGAGAGATTATATCTCTCAGCTGGCCCGGGAACGCCTTGGTGTTCCCCCGGATAAGCTGGAGGAGGTGGCTGGGGAGAGGGAGGTCTGGCCTTTCTGCTTAGGCTGCTGCCCCCGCAACCCGGACCCGGATAAAGCAGAAGAAGATGGATGGATAGTTGTCTGTTACCCCTCTCTTCTGAGTTTGATAAAACATTACAAGTAACGTAACTTTTGATTAATGATTAGGATGGGCCAGTGTTTCATCCAGGATCTAAATGTCACTGATATGCTGCCACCTGATCCCGATGCATACGATGCATAGCGGCTGTGCCCATCACGGGTCCATCCACACATGACAAGAAGACAAGTCCACATATGTGTAGTATTTTTCTGTAATCCTGACAGTCACTGATGTTTTTAGAGATCACATTTCTTGGTAATTTCTTGGTAACCTAAAAACATATTTGGAATAGTAACCAGACCAGCAGAATAATGGACATTATTAGCCGCAGTTTTAACATTAGCGAGAGATGAGGTCAAGAACATTAATCAATTAAAGGCCCAAAAAAGAATCTGCTGTTGGATTTTCAAGGATGGTGGCAACAAAATGTTGGCAGGGTTGCAGCCGCTAGCATCATTTGTCAGTACACTGTAATCCACACATGAATGATTCAATTCAATTCAGTTTTATTTATACAGCACCAACTCACAACAACAGTCGCCTCAAAGCGCTTTATATTGTAAGGCAGACCCTACAATAATACATAAACTCCACTAGAGAATATCGCCATCTTCATTACCAGCTAACAGACATGGAGGGGAAAAAACACCCAGATTACCTTATTATTACTCGAGGGGATTTTAACAGAGGAAACCTCACCAACGAAGCCAGCACATCCCACCAAGGATGCTAACATACCACTGTTACATTGCTTTAAAGGATGCCTATTACGCTGTTCCCTGTGCAGCTCTTGGACTTGCTGATCACATACCTACCAACAGAAAAAATGAAAAAGCCTGACATCAAAACTGTAATGAAGTGGATGAATCAAAGGAGAAATTACAAGCCTGCTTCACCTGCACAGAATGGAGTGTTTTTGAAGCTGCACGCACTGACCTAAATTAACTCACTGACAGTGAGGTTATGCACCGGTTTTTGTGAGGACCTCTGTGTGTAGACTAAGAGCTTTTGCACATATAATAATAACATACCATGGTTCACTCTGAGGAAGCTGTGCCAGTCCAAGGAGTAGGGCTACAGCAACAGGAACCGGGGGTACAAGTAGGCCAGAAACAAGCTGAGCAAAGAAAATCAGGGTAGCTGCAGCGAAAAGCTAAAAAACAGCTGCTTAGCCAACACAACCCTGCCTAGCTTGGAGCCCTGCAACACGTCACCAGCTACGGGAGTCACCCCACACTGAGGATACGTCCACACCAATGCATTTTTGTTTGAAGACGCATTGTTTTCTCTCCGTTTTGGTTTCCCGTCCACACGGACAAAACGCAGCGTTTTTAAAATGCTCTTGAAAACGCATACATTTGAAAACGGTGCTTTCGCCTCGCAGTGTGGACAGCGAAAATGCAGACTTTTTGAAAACGATGACACATTTTAGTGATGTGATGCAGTCAAGTGACCAATTAAACTAAGATAGCGGAGATCATTATACAGCAGTTGTTTTGTTTGACAGCCCTGTTAAAGATTAATATCAGTCTGTACATGCTCCAGGTATCTTTTCTTCAAATTCTTTAACCCTCACTCACTTTTGCAACTTTGTACTTTTGTGTTACTCACAGCAACAACTCCACCTCATTGTTAGTCCATTTAAAAAAAAAAACTCGGTGCTTTTCCTCGACATTTTGCCGCAACGTTTCAAAGAGCCGGAAAGTAAACAAACGGCAGACGGAAATGAGGCAGGCCGAATCGTCTTGCGTTTCCCGCATGTGCAGGACTGGAACGTAAGCATTTTCGGCCGTTTCAATGTGGACGCACAACTCTGTGAAAATGACTGAAAACGCTAGTGTGGACGCGGAGCGTTTTCAGTTGAAAACACCGTTTTCAAACCTCTCCGGGCTACTGTGGACGTAGCCTGAGAAGAATCCCTGACTAGTGGATGACCTTAACACCTTCTATTGCAGATTTGAAAGACAACCATTCACACCACCCTTCTGCTCACCCTCACACATACACAAAATTACTACCTACACTCAAGACCCGTCCGACTTTCATCCTCAGACAATTGCAACATACTTACAGAGCTTGCCTTGGTGAAAAGACCACTGGATTCTGGGTATGATACCATACTGGAAACACCATAACTTGAACCCTCCAATCAGCTGACTGCTATTGATTTCCTTGAGCCATGTTTTAAGTTGTGCCATGTTTCCTTTCGGGTGCTATCAGTTCTTACCAGACATTGGATGCCTTGGTCTTGAATGGGTTTTCTGACACCTTATCTTTCCATGAAGCCAGATAACACACACCAATTAGTTAAACTTTATTTCTTAAAGACATAAAGACCTGGATGACCTCTAACTTTCTGCTTCTTAATTTGGATCGGCCCTGAAAATCTTAGAAATATGGTATCTAACCAGATGCTTATGACATTACCTTGGCCTCCAGTCATTTTTGATCAGCATATATGTCCTTCAGTGCACATGTTAAAAAAATACGTGGGACTACTTTTATTTGTGCAATATCTCTAAAATTACAAATGTTCTGTCTCATAGTGAAGCTGGAAACCTAGATAGTTATCACTTCTAGGCTGGACGACTGTAATTCATTATTATCAAGATGTTCTAAAAACTCCCTGAGAAGCCTTCAGTTAATCCAAAATGCAGCAGGAAGAGTACAGACAGGCCCCTCAGCTGTGAAACCAGTTTCTAATTTGGATTCGGGAGACAGACGGCCTCTTTACTTTTAAGATTAGGCTTGAAAGTTTCCTTTCCGCTAAAGCATGTAGGGTGACCCCGAATCCTCTTTTGGTTAAGCTGCAATAGGTCTAGGTCAGGGGTATTAAACTAAAATTTGAGGAGGTCCAGTTGGAGAAAATCTTCTCAAGCAGAGGTCCGGGACATCATAATGTCTAACTTACATTATGATTGTGATAGAGAAGCAGCCTTTTTTTTTTTTTAAATTTATATCTGAACGTATGAACAATAGACTGTCAAATCAATGAAAATACAAGTTAAAAACATTTCAACAAAATTTATTGTTAACTCTGAAACACACAGTAGGCCTACATTAGATATAGGGCTGCTGTTTAAAATGAATTAGAGAAAATAAATAAAATGTCTAAATTGTGCATCTTAAAACAAAGTGCTTAATTTCAGAAAAAAAAGTTTCCCTTTTTCTTTACATTTTACATCTCGACTTAACAGTCTCAATACATATTCAACAGATAACATCAAAACATTTTAACAATTTTACAGTTTCTCTTTCTTTCACCCCCTTATATTCCACTCCCCCACTTTCTGTTGTTCAGTGAGAGAATTGAGCTTTAGTTTGCTCTGCTAGGATTTTAAATCTGGGCTGGAATGGTGTCAGGGTCACTCTCATACACATGTGTAGGTGCTCATTGGTGAGCCTGGAACGATATTTAGTTTTTATTATGTTCATTGTGGAGAAAGCTGCCTCACAGCTGTATGTGGAGCCAAACATGGTCAACATGTACAGGGCTACTTTCCTCAGATTTGGGAAAGCTGTCTCAGAGACCATTTGGGGCCAGAAAGTTGCAGGTTCAGTTCTTCCAAACTGCTCTTTCAGGGCCACATCTGCTTGGAGATCAATCAGTTGCATTTGAAGAGGCCCAGCATTTGCCCACTTGAAGTGCTGTGTGACTTCCTTTGAGAACCCTCTGACATCAGTGATGGCAAATGGGTTCTTTATGAACATGGTGAGCTGCTGTCCAAAGCTGAAGCTATCAAAACGTTTGCTGAAGTTTTCAATCAGCTTATCAACAAAGTCAACAAAAGAGGACACATCTCTCTGTCCCTGAACCTGTTCCTTCACTGTTGGAAAGTGTGCATAGTCTCCTTGCAGGTCTTCTTTGAACACTTCAAGTTTCCTCTGAAAGCAGCGGACAGCTGTCATCAGTTCACAAATTGAATTGTCCTTCCCCTGCAGCTTCAAATTCAGTTCATTCAGGTGTGAAGTGATATCAACCAAAAAGGCCACAATATCCATGTTTTTCCCATCATTTAAAAAGAGAGAAAAGTTTGTTGCTTTTTGACTTTCCAGCTCTTCCAAGAAAGCTGCTACTTCACTTCTGATGGACCAAAATCGCTCCAATGCCCTGCCTTTGCTAAGCCATCTCACATTGTTGTGAAGCAGGAGATCCCGAGACAAAACCTGAACTCAAAAAACAGCTTTAATGCTGAACTCAAAACTAACAAACTTCAAAATACAAAAATAAACTCAGGCAGACAGAACACACAGCAGGAATGAGGGTAGATCGCGACACAGAGAAACACAGGGCTGACATACACAGAGGGAGCCATTTGACATTTCACGTTTGACCATGACTGTTTTACTTTACACTGAACTTAGACTAACAGTGCATCTATCACTGGTACTGAGGAAATGGTACATACAAACTTGTAGTCTGGTTGGTACTCTACACAAGCAGTGCATGTTAGTGCAAATACTGACATAAATTTTAAAAAAATGCACGTCCTAAAATCCTAAACACATGAAAAAAAATTGAAACATACTGTGGCTAATATATTTTAAATGCCTGGAGCATTTCAGCTCAACATAAGCAAAGATAATTTTATCCAAGTCTGTCAGGTATGAAATGCCAAAGCTTAGATGTGTTTTTCTAAACACAAAGTAGCATCTCTTGGCACCTTTCTTTCCTGGCACTTCAGCACTTTTTTGTTTGTTATCTTCAACTGGAAGGTGATTTGAAGAGAAATACTTTCTCACATTCCTTTCTGGCACAGCTTGTACTCCGATTAGCTTCTTAGATTCCTCTCTGACATTTACTGTTCTGCAGCCTTTGTGATGGACTGACAGGGCAGAGGTAGGGAGACAAATTTAATCTCAAGATGTCTTCATTTTGCATGTTCATGCTGCTGCCACCTGGCACCATTCCATATCAGCTCCACTGTCATTAGCTGATAACAGGTGAGATGGTGTTTATTTAAAAAAGTTCCAACTCAAGTGTTGTAAATAGCATTTGCGTGGCATCTGGCCTCTTTATACTGCCTCGCCTTGGGCGCTGAAATCATTACTGAGACACGCTGCTGTGCTGCATGCATCCAAGTGTGTGTGTTTGAGATAGTGTTCAATTTGCATAAGCCACTGAAATGTTATGCAGCAAGTGGTTGTGTGTGTGTGCTGGTTGGTGGAGCGTAGCTGCATTCTTGTCTGCAGTCAGTATGTCTCCGTGCTGACAGGTCTATCCTAAATCACCCTGCATGAATCTCATCCAAATACACCGACAGAAATATTCACACTACAGTGAAATAGAGAGAGAGAAATCCGCTTTGCCCACCAACATTGCATCGTATTTATCTGGTGTCTCCATTTTCCACCCATCTGCATCCTCCCTTTGTATTACACTCGTATTGGAATTATCAACCGGACTATTAAAGCTCGGTGGAACCTGGCCATAGGGTCTCTGTGAACAGAGATACATCATTTTGCCTAAAGTATTTGCTCGTCTGCCTTCTCACACATATGAACTTGAGTGACGTGATTCTTAATCCTAAATGTTTAATATGATTTCAGACCAGCCTTTGCAGCTATAACAGCTTTAGCTCCTCTGGGAAGGCTTTCCTGAAGATTTAGGAGTGTATTTATGGGATTTTTTGACCATGCTTCCATAAGCACATATGTGAGATCAGACACTTGGATGAGAAAGCCTGGCTCACAGTCTCTCCTCTAATTCATCCCAAAGCTATTCTACTGGGTGGAGGTCAGGACTCTGTGCTGGCCAGTCATGTTCTTCCACACCAAAGTTACTTTTCTTTAAAAGTAAAAGCGCTATACAAATACAGGCCATTTACCATTTTATGGACCTTGCTTTGTGCACTGGGGCCCAGTCATGATGTCTTGGTGTGCTAAAGTATTATGAGTTCTTTTAACTGGAACTAAGGTGCAGAACTCTAGAAAAACAACCCTGCACCATAACTACCCATCCAAAAAATTTGAAACTTAGCACAATGCAGTCATACAAGCACTGATCTGTTGGCAGCTGCCACACCCAGACTCCAATCCATTGGATTGCTAGTCAGAGAGCATGACTTGTCACACGAGAGAAGACGTCTACACTGCTCTAGAGTCCAAGGCTTTGCACCACTGCATCTGATATATTTGCATTCTGCTTGTTAATTTAATGCTTGGATGCTGCTGCTCCAAGCATGAAGCTCTCTTTGCACAGTTTATGGGCTAATCTGAAGTCCACATGAAGTTTGGAGGTGGAGCGAGTGAATACTTTAGGCAACAGCGTGTACTCCTCCTGATTAGTTAACACATGGCAGAACAGTCCTAGTTAGGGATGGGTACCGGTAGTAACCAGACCGAAAAGCAGCGCACATTTTGGTGCTTTTTTTCCCTGAGCTGTGATACACTTCAGATTCTAGCCAATCATTTTACGTTTCCGAGGATAGTAGGCGGGTCCAGGTATGTACGTTCTTTTAGAGCAGAGCTACAGATTAAAATGTCCAAGGCGAAGCAGTCAAAAGTCTGGCTGTACTTCACAGCAAAAGATGCAAACTCAGCAGCTGCAACAAGTGCTTTAAGCTGATACTGTGATACTGTCAAAGGAGGTAACACCTCAAATCTGATGAAACACCTGGCGACGCATAGCGTTTTTTAAAAGCAGAGAAATGTGCCGTATTTGATAGCTTGCTGCGAGACCTCACACCGAGCACATCTACTGCGGGTGTGGTGCCTGTTATCTGACCCGGAGTTAGCAACATCCCCCAAAAACCCGAAGAGGAGAGTCCTGGCCCCTAGCCCTGCCAGTGTAGCAGAAATGATGATGATGATGATGCAGCAGCAGCCGTTCTTCTCTGCGTGAGTAGCTTCATGTTGTTCGTGTGTAATTTACGTTGAGTAGGCTAACCACGTTATTACATTAATGCATGTAAGGTGAACTAGCAAACACCGTCGTAGCTACATGCGGCTGTTTTTGGACAAAGTTTGTGTTTTTTCCATTGTTTAAGCTGCTTCCAGCCAAGAGTGATACCATATATGCCCCATAGCTGCAGAAAAGGCTAACATTGTTATCTTTTTACAAAAAAACAGCTAAACATGAGAAGTTTTTGGACAAAGTTTGTGTTCTCCATTCTTTAAGCAGCGGTTTGAGCACCGTTTAAGCACCGGCACCGTTTCAAAAGTACCGGTTTGGCACCGGTATCGGATAAAACCTAAACGATACCCATCCCTAGTCCTAGTGTACTAAACCATCCTACTACCAGCCAATTACCTGGCACAACATGGAGACTGTTCACATGCATCATATCAGCTAACCTTCAGATGAAGTAAAGGTTAAGACCAGGCAGACCAACCAAGATTGACAACAAGACTATGACTCAGTGCCCCACACATGGATACTGGAGTGCTTGGCACCCTGTTACTGGGCATTCTACAGCCATATTTTATCAAATTACATCTAATATATTAAGGAAAATAATGTGAACAATAAAACAGTACAATCTTGGTTGGTCTGCCTGGTCTTAACCTTTACTTCATCTGAAGGTTAGCTGATATGATGCATGTGAACAGTCTCCATGTTGTGTCAGGTAATTGGCTGGTAGTAGGATGGTTTAGTACACTAGGACTGTTCTGCCATGTGTTAACTAATCTGGAGGAGTACACGCTGTTGCCTAAAGTATTCACTCGCCACAGGTGCATAAAAACAAGTACCTAGTCATGCAGACTGTTTCTACAAACATTTATGATGGTGCTGTGATAGGATGCTACCTGTGCAACAAGTCTAGTTGTGAGCAGCTACTAAGTATTACACATTCAACTGTTAGTGGTATTATAATAAAGTGAAAGCAATTAGGAATGACAGCAACTCAGCCATGAAGTGATAGGGCACAGATGCCGAGGCACATGGTGTGCAGAGATTTTCAACTTTCTGCAGAGTCAGTCACCACAGACCTCCAAACTTCATGTGGACTTCAGATTAGCCCATAAACTGTGCAAAGAGAGCTTCATGCTTGGAGCAGCGGCATCCAAGCATTAAATTAACAAGCAGAATGCAAATATATCAGATGCAGTGGCGAAGTCTGAGAAAAAAGTCAGAATTGTGAGTTTAATCTCAGAATTCTGGAGAGAGAAAAAAGAGACGTGCCAGTGGTCCTAATCCTCTTCTGTATTTATGAGATCCTGTGTCAAAAATAATTAGAACATCATTACTTTAGTTATGTTGAGTTAAATTTTATTTATATAGACTACAGAGCCACTTCATAGCATAACTTCATAACAGCCTTTTAACTGGAACCTCCAACAGCAATATACTCAGGGAGCCAATCTGACGTGGCCAGTTGGGGAGTTAGAGGAAAAAAAAAACAGACACCCCCCCCCCCCCCCCCAAAAAAAAAGAAAAGAAAAGAAAAAGACACAGGAATAAAAAATGATTTACAAATGAGACACGGACAAAAACACCAGCTATGGTAGAGAGAAGACTACATTTAATGGCTTGCAGTATAGAATATTAACCCATGGGCAATAAAAAGAGGGGAGTGGTCAAATGCCACATGCATTAAGGGAAGTACCCCAACAGACAGAGTCTATAGCAGCATAACTCAAGGATGGCTCAGGGTCACGTGATCCAGCCCTAATTATAATTAGTGAAATTAAATCTTTAAAATTATTAAAACCTTAATAAACTCAAAGGAAAGCGCCACAGCTGCTGTTTCCAAAAGGTTGATTCTGTTCATCTGGACATAGCGTGGGAGAAACGTGTAGTTACTCACCTTCGAAACGTTTCTCCCACTGAAAACGCCGCGTCCACGTCCATGCATCACGACCCAGCTGCTTCTCACCTTTTGTCAGACCCTCTCTTACGGAGAGGCCTGTGTGGCCCTCCAACAACTTAAGCATGTAAACTGTGTTTTACTTTGTAGCCGTAACATTTGGATTTGTAACTGGTAGACAATCAGTATCAAAATGGATTTGGAATTGATGCCTAATGACTTCAGTCTTTAAACTTACAAATTTGTATATGACCCAAGCTATGTACAAAAATGTATTCATACTAACTTTATTTTATGGTAAGGGTGATAATTTGATATTATTTTGAATATCAGTAACCAGCTTGCTTGCATAGAGTTCCTGCAATCTGTACTAACCAAATATGAAATGCCATTTGCTTATCAAAAGAATTACATTTGGAAGTTTTGGCTTCTTTGACATACTCCCCAGGTCTTGCTATGAACTCTGTTTAGTATTTCTTTTACCTTCAGCAGCAATTAGACTTCCATGAAAGCTGTGATTAACCATGAAAAGCCTCTGATCCCTGTGTGACAGCACATGGAAGGCTGGACATGCCTCGACTTACTGATTGCAATCGTGCTATTACAAAGTGTAGCTGATGTCATGAGGCAGACTGGGGCCTTTTTATAACAGCATCGGTTTTTTGTTTTTCTCTGCATCCTTGAAGCTTTAAGTGCTAATTGACTCTGATTAGCAGGCCTCCTGCCAGCAGGCTGATAGTTTTGGGGGGAAAAGTCAACAAAGGCTGGTCTTGCTCACTTTGTTCTGATGCCTGCTTTTAAGCTCTATGACTCTTTTGTTAAGCTGACTGCTCCTCAGGCATCCAATTATACCCAGTGTTACTGACTCCAGTCATTATGTTCATTACACCATTGGTGGCTTCTAGAACATAAAAGTTGTGAGACTGTCATAAGAAAAGTGTTAATCCTTTGACTTTCCTGTGACATTGGTCACTGTAACACAAGGGATCAGAAAAATTCTGATTAACTTCTGTATTTCCGATCTCGATGGGTGATGCATCAGCTTTGACACAAGCAAGAGGCAACTTGGGTCTGGCTGCCTGGCAACAGGTGTGCCTGGTTTATAGCTCAGTCTCTTTGGTGAACCGTCATGAAGGCACAAAAACATTTTATGTAGGTATTGACTTTCTTTTAACCCTTTAAAGCCGGTCAGAGCAGCACGCTCTGTTTTGCGTAACTATTTTTAAATCCCGGTAGCTCTGCAACCACCTGAGCTAGCGCAATAATGTTTTTTGCATATGAAACCGGAGGAGTTGTACTTACATCTTATGCCATCAGCTTGTCCTCGGTCACAGTTTCCTTCCACATATAGCTTTGCAAAAACTGCATAAAAAGCACTTGCAGCAACAAAAACATAATATTCCAGAAACACGCTTTGCCGATCCGATCAGCTGTTCATAACACTTCCTACGTCCATCAGGCGAACTTTTGCATGTCCACCATGACCTGCCTGAAACCGGAAGTGACGTCATTTTCGCGGAAATGTAGTTTTTTACCATCAGGGCCTCATGAGCCTATACTGATGTTTTTAAAAGTTATCTTTGACTTTCTGACTTTCTGTGTTGTTTCTGGGATGCTTAGGACTCATATTGCACTGCTGGAAATAGTTTATTTTGATGCATATGCTGCTTTTTTGCAAATTTGCATTATAATATTTATTTTCGTTTTTCCTGCAGTATATAAAAATTGGTGTATTTCAAAAATAAAACTATGAAGACACTCAAAATAAATTTCCTGTGGTGGGAAACTATTTTGTGCAACTTTTTTGTATTTACAGTTTTGAGGGATAAGCCTCTTAAATTTCTCTAACTAGAAATATATGTTAAAAAACAAAA